>NW_017728886.1:243457208-243466065 GCF_001723895.1 Crocodylus porosus | reverse complement strand
CTATGACCCCAGCTGACTTCCTGCCCTTTGGGCAGGGGGCTGGACTCGATGATCTCCCGAGGTCCCTTCCAGCCGTAATGTCTATGAAATCTATGAAATATGGCATCCCCTTTGTTAGAGCTGGGGAAAATGTCCTATACTCCCATTTGCCATGGTGCATCCTGATTATCTCCAAAAGATGATCACGGCCCCCTACAAAGTGACTTTTTTGGTAAGCTACCTCTCAGCTGAGAAGTCCATAGCCACCTTTTGTCCCAAGCTGTTTCCATACCAAGAGATCATTAGGAAGTTACAGCAAGCAGTTACTATCCATACTCTGAGAGGAAGATTTTAGAAACTTTGTCTGCAAAGCATACAGAATATCATTTTATGATATATCTATTTGTATACCAATGACATCAAAATAGTAATCAGAATTTAAGTGTCACTTACACTGTTTCCTCAGATCATCATTAAGAATACTATGTCTTATATTTTAGGTCTTACATCACTCCTTGTTCATTCAAACTACGGGGCTTTCCTGCAGACTGATCTGAAAATAAGAATGAACTCCTGCAGGAATTAAAGACAATCAAAAACATGTCCATTGTTTTCTTTTCCACAAGATGACAAAGTGTCATGTACATTTTAGAAAAATATCTTGCAAAATTGAAAACAAACTCTTCTCCAAACAGAATTCTTTCCCTGGGGATGGTATGAGAAAGAGAGCAAGCAACCTCACATAATAGATGTTTAGCATATTCCCTAATGCACTACTAAGGCACTTGGATGTTATGGTGATGAATATGGTATAAGAACCTCTGCAGTAGAGATTAAATTACAATAGAAAAAAACTGGTGTTCTACATTTTGTAGAACCTATTCACTTTACCGGGCATTTTCTGTTCTTCAGATTTCTCTGCCATAGTTTTTCAGTAGTTTCCTTATTTCAGGCTCTACCTTTGATAAGGAAGCTGGCTACCTTTCTAAATCCCTCCTAACATTTTGAAGCACTAGCCCAGAAATAGATTGGGCAAAGGAAAAAAAAAAAGCACTTTAAAAATTCATACTATATTAGATTGAATATCAGATAACACAGACAGTGAAAGTATGAGCGATCAGTGACATTTCTGACATTGAATGTTAATTCCTGAGATTTGTCCTGAGTTTCTATGTTAATCAGTTCTTAGTAAAGAAGAATCTGGTAAAGAATTTACCAGAGAGACAGTAATCTGCTACCCAGATATATTTGCTCTCCTGTGATTCAGGAAATCAGCTAATTTAGAAATGTCAACTGAGAGAGAGAAAAAAAGGAAATTCTTGAAGAGTGTGGTAAAATGGGGCACCCAACTTTCAAGTACAGGCAAACTTCTCACACTCAGAGCTTAGGTTGGATATAAAATAACACTAACAGTCAAAATACAAGTGGCTGGTGATATTTCTAGGATTTCATATTAATTCCTGAGATTTGTCTATATGAGGGCCAGGCAATTATTTTGGCTAGAGGGCCATTTAACAAATTTTGGTGAACTGTCAAGGGTCACATGGGTAGCCCTGCCCCCTGACAGTTGCCCTACCTCTTAGTCACCATCTTGGGACCAGAAGTCCTGCCCCAACCCCTAACCATTGCCACCAAAAGCCCTTCCCCCAGAAGTACTCCTTTTGGGGGGGAGGGCACAGCTTGCCACCTGAGACTAAAAACACTCCAAAAGCATATACTCAAAAACAAAAAAAATCAAGTATAACTTAGTTTAATTTTATTAAAAAGAAATATTTTTGTCCTGATTTATGTATTTGCATAGTGTATCTATAGGTGATTGCATAATAGCTCAAATTACAAACTTACTCTTGGATATTGTGGGGGGTAAGGGTGTTTATGGGAGGTAAGGGGTTGCATATGGGGGTTGTGTGGTTGGGGAGAGGGGTGAGGGTGTGGGGGTGTATGTAGGGTATGTGGCTGGTGTGGGGTATGTGGGAGTTTGTGGGTGTGGGTATGGTGGGTGGGAGGTTGGGAGTGTGTGGGGGCTGCAGGTATGTTTGGAGATATGGTGGGAATTAGGGCATGTGACCAGGTGTGGGTATGTGTGCAGATGTGGGAGGGTGGGCCTGTATGTGGGGGCTATGGTATGATGTGGGGTCATGGTTGGGGGTCAGAGTGTGTGAGGGGGCTGTAGAAAGGTGTGGCTATCTGTTGGAAGTATGGTGGGAGATGGGGAGCCTGCTCCACCGTCCCTTCTCAGCTGCAACAGACAGTTCCTGGCTGCAAGGCTGGGACCCATATGGCATAGCACAGGGCCAACCCAGCTTAGCTCGTCTCCTCCTGGATGTACTCCCCTTGCCTCCCACAGTTGCCCCTGCAGTGCTTCACATGGGTCTGAGCCCCAGCCATTCCCACCTTGGCAGCCTATGCTTGCACTCCCAACAGCCCTGGCCACTGCTAGTATGCAGCTTTTGGCCAGGCTTTTCTCAAAGCAGCTGCAGCTGGCTAGATGTTCCTCTGCTCCCCTCATTCCAGGTGAGAGAATCAGGGATGAAACTCTGCCCCCTACCCACCTGAAGTGGCAAGGAAGTGGGGAAGAGTGGGAGGAAGAGTGTTCACTGGAGGCAAGGGGAGCACAGCAGCACCAGCCAGCTGCAGCTGCAATGTAACAGCCCCACCAGAAGCTTCATGCTGGTAGGGCCAGAATGGCTGTTCTTCTCTCCTCACCTCCAGCTCCACCACAGTTCCTGCACCACACTATGCTGTGCCACTCTGAGTGGGTGGGCAGGGGGAAGCTTCAGTGGGAAGCTCTTCTCCAGTGCATGGAGATCCAGCTCCAGCTCTAAGCTGCCTTCCACCCACCAAGAGGGGCTGCTCATCAAGCCATGTGGGCAGAGCAGATGGAAGGTGGCTAGGAACTCCATGCACTGGGCTGCATCATGCATTGGCCAGGGCTGGCAAGGCTGTTCTGCTTCCTCTTTCTCGAGCTGCAGTTGCTGCTGTTACTCCTGTCCCTGCCCTTCCTGCATTGCACTGTGTTGGGTGGGCGTGCAGGAAGCTTTATCAGGAGGCTCCTGCCCAGTGTTTAGAGCTCTGAATCCACCTCCTAGCCACCTTCCACCCACTCTTCCCACCTGGCTCAAAGAGCAGCCTGTGTGGGCAGATGGAGCAGGTGGAGGCAGCCAGGAGCTGGAGCTGGATCTCCATGCACTGGACAGGAGCCTTTTGCTGAGGCGTCCCACCACCCACCTACCCAGCACAGTTCAGCAGAAGGAACAGCTGGAAGTGAAGGAAGCAGAACAGTCCTACCAGCCCCAGTCTGCATGCAGCTTCCAGTGGAGCTGTTCCTGGTGCATCTGTAGCCAGCTGAGTGCTGTCATGCTCCCGTTGCCTCCAGCAGCCACTCCTCCTCCCACTCCTGCTCCCTGCTGTACCACTCCAGGTCAGTTGGAGGGCGAGGAAGCTTCAGCCTGGCTTCCCCAGCTGGAGGTAAGGGAGCAAAGGAACATTTGGCCAGCTGCAGCTACACTGGGAACAGCCACACCAGAAGCTATGTGCTGGCTGTGGCACGGGCTGCATGAGTAGGAGCAAGTGGGGCTGAGCCCATGTGGAGCATTACAGGGGCAGCTATGGGCTGGATCCAGCCAGTTGATGGGCTAGATTTGGCCCGCAGGCTGTATTTTGCTCACCCCTGGTCTATGTAATAGAAGATAATGTTTTCAAGTTTCCTGTAATAATAATACATACAACTCCCAGGAAGATGAGACTACATTGTTTCAAACTGTTTCAGTCAGTAACAGTCCTGCCAAAAAATGCTTACAAACCAAATAGGCAAGACTTAAAAAATGTTGGAAGGTGGTATAACATCCAAAAAGTTTATAAGTAGAGTTTAGAAATTAAAAGTCAACTCTCACTATCAAAGGCACATATGATTATAAAGGCTTAAGTTACTTGCCCAAGGGAACACAGAAAGTCCACGACAACTTCTGATACCTACCAGTGTCATATCCACAAGGTTGTCGCTTCCTCATATGTTATTATCAGGGATCCTGGTTTTCACTGCTAAAAAAAATCCCAATTTTGGGGTAAAAAGAGTTACTTTCTTAAATCTGAAAATTGGGGATTTTTTTGTATCAGAGAAAACTAGGATTCCTGATCATTAAAATGGCAATGAAAAATGAAAATGGAGATGTAAAGATATTGCTTGTTGATATTGCACATTGTCATTCTACAATGTAAATAAATGAAGAAACAAACCATTTAGAGCTAAACAGTTTTATTTCTGTATGCGTAAAACAGCAATTTGAAACTGGTGTGTTCTTATTTGCAATCCCATAAAACCAAACCAAACCAAACACCCAAATGGATAAATTCTCACTATCAGGATAGGTCAGTTTCCAGAATGGGATTATAGTCCAAGGGATGTTATTTCTGGCAGTGTTGTTAAACAAAAGGCAAGTACTGAAGTGGGAGGACGTTCCCCAGGGGCTAGACTAGATGACCTCATGAGATTCCTTCCAGATTAAATTTCTTATGATTCTACTGAGGCATACAGAGAGGAGAATTGAGTTGTAAGATGCTTGCAACCAAGTGAGAAGTTTAGCTGTGCTTGTAGGGGCCCAGGACTTTAAAGGACAAAAAACATCCTCTTATTTCTTGGCCTTTTATAGGGAGAGCTCAATCCATTGGGTAATAGTATCATTGGAGACCAAGAGTAACATATGCTATAGGAGGGGGTCAGACACCATCAAAATAAGACCCTGTAAAGGAGCAAGTGGGTGGGGCAAGCTGTTGGCTGAATTATATCCTAGTTAGAATTATGAATAGCATTATCTTTTGAGTAGAAAGGGGAGAGCCTGAACTATCACATTATCAATACAAAAGCCAAGATAAAGGCAACATTAGGAAAAAACAGTACTATCCCCATCATTTTGGATGGCATAGTAATCACTAAAAGTTCTTTTAAAACTAGTTACACCTAACTAGAGATTTTGGATTTATCACATTTCTCTATTTTAATATCTGATACATTAACAAAAAATTCTTATCAATATACCATTATGAAGATTTCTTCTCTTACCATAGACTTAACTACTACTTTTATATTGAAAAATAAGTCTATGCTTAGTTATTAATAGTAAAACTGAAGGTAAATAATCTGGGTCAGTTATTGCCCCCTCCCCTGTAAGTGAAAGTAAGGGCAAAAACATACCTCACTAACACTGTGGACAAAATTTCAACCTGAATCTCATTCAAATAGACACTGAAGGCAACTTTCTTGGAGCTCCTTCTTCTCTTCTCTTAGATCACTAGCTAACCTTAAACTCTGAACTTACTTTGCGAAACAGATTTTTGCATTGTTAGGTATACGTGCAAATGGCATGGTTAAGGTTACTGTGGGAAAACAATTGTGACCGTCTTTTTTGTCTCATTAGGCACACAACCTTTCACTTTGTCCCAACACAGTTTTGCATATAATTATACGTGAGCATTGCTAAGCAACACATAGGTGATCCTGTTTTTAGAAACTTCTATTATACAGCAGCCACTCTTTAATATTAATCATGCAAATTATAGTGATGTTCTTCAATAGAATTCAAATATTATGCTGTTAATGACCTTTATAGACATTTTTGTGTCAGCAGTAATCATGTGAGCATCAAGTTCAATTGCATCTGCATAAAGCAACTGTGTAAGAACTTGCAGTTTAAATCAACATGAATTTGTCAACAGTAACTCACAAATATCAACCCAATACTACAATGCAGTAGCAGTTTGCTGTTTCTTGCTGTCAGTGCTGCACAAAGATGATTGAGATAGATGCATTAGTAATCAGTTATGTCACTTTATTGATGCATTCCTGATTATCCTTTAATGAGTCAGAATTTCTGAAGAGGGAGTACTTCTCCCTAATGAATGTTTCTTCAGATGCCAGATTTGTTTGTTTTATACACCTGCTTTCCTTACATGACCTGCTACAGTTAATTACTACTTACAAGTATTCCAGGTTATCAAAAACCTTGGAATACCAGTGTTTGCAAGAGCTTATCCATTCTTTCAGTGAAAAAAAAAACAACAACAAAACAAAACACAACCTTTGGTTAATTACTAAAAGTAATTACTATGATCGGACACTATTATTTTGATTTATTGGTGCCTTAGGAGTGCTGCTGAATGTGAAGAAGGTTATCAAAGTCAGACCCTAAACCATAAACATAACATAGCAGGAATGCCTTAATAGCTAAAAAGATTTAAATTATACTTATTAGTATACTAAGATCACTATAGACTGAGCATCTGAATTTTAGGCTTAGTAAGATAAAGGGGAAAAGAGTGAAAGATTTATAAATTAATACACAATTCAAGTAGAGACAAGCTATTTGATGATTCTGTTATTTTATTTAATAGTAGTAAAAATAATTATGCTAATACTAGAAAAGCCTTAATCTGTCTATCTGTCTGTCTATAATGCTTTGTTTGTACTTTGATTGGCTGCAAAAGAAGAGTTTGGACAGGTGGCAGAGTGTTGCTAGAATGGCAGGGGCACAGGGAACAGAGCGGGGGAAAGATGAAGGGCCTTGCTCCCCCACCCCGCCCGGCTGTCTGGAGGCAGCAGCAATGGAGTGGATGGAATGGGGGGAGCAAGGCCAGCAGCACTGGCCTCACCCCTCCTGCTGTGCTTTCTACAAGTGGCAATGATGGAATGGCGGGGGGAAAGGCTACTGGAGCTGCCCCCCCCTTGCTTCTTGAAGGTGACAGTAGTGGTGGTGCGGGGGGGCAGGATAATGCAGGGGGACAAGGTCACCAGCACTGGCCTTGGCCCACCCCTCCCCTCCCCCCTTCCATCATCATTGCTTCCTGCAGGGCCAAGTCAGCAGCGGTGGGGGGAGGAGCAGGTGCACCGCAGTGGTAGTGGGAGGGAGGAAGGGGAGGAGTGGGCCTGGGCCTGACATGGGGGGAGAAGCTGGTTTGTCGCTATGGTGGGGAGAAGTGGGCCCAGCCTAATGCAGCCCAACACAGCAGTGGTTGGTGGAGCAGCGGGGGAGGACTGGGTCTCCTCTCCCCCTCAGGCCCAGGCCCACTCCCCCCCACTGCCCCCGACATTGGTCCTGAGCCTGTTTCTCCCATCCTTCCAACTCCACTGCGTTGGCCCAGGCCTGCTGCTCCCCCCCTGCCATGGTGACCCAGCTTCTCTCCACCCTTGGGCCCAGTCCTTCCCCACATCAGGCCCATGCTCAAAGGCTGTGGGTCCAGACCCCATCCAGCAGGAGGAAAGGGGGGAGAGGGCCCATTTGGGGGAGGGGGCAGGGGGCTGCTCCTCTCCCACCATCATTCTTGATGGGAAATTGGCTAGTAGTAATAATAATGACAAAAACAAGAACAATTGGAAATCTTGTATCTTGTGCCCTTGTGTACTCACTGGGGGAGTCCCTGTTCCCACTGGAGGAGTCCCTGTTTCCCTGAGCACTGCCAGGAGTGACCAGGAATAACGGTCACAAGCTGGCAGAGGGTAGATTTAGACTAGATATCAGGAGGTGCTACTTCATGGTCAGGGGGGCGAGGATCTGGAACCAGCTTCCAAGAGAAGTGGTGCTGGCTCCTACCCTGGGGGTCTTTGAGAGGAGGCTAGATGAACACCTTGCTGGGGATTTTTGACCCCAGTACTCTTTCCTGCCATGGCAGGGGGTTGGACTAGATGATCTACTCAGGTCCCTTCTGACCCTAGAAACTATGAAACTATGAAAATCACCCCCCTTAATTGAATAACTAATCTCAGAACTGGTTCAGTGATGAGTTTTCTCAAGTGATGAATTTGATCATGCAACAGACTTAGATTTATGAGCTATATTCAGAAAAGACTGTAGACACTAAGCAACACACTTGCAAATGCCTTGCCACCTAGTAGAATTCATGGTGCCAAGTTAGATATCTAGGATTCTCTCTAGACAACGTATGGAGAAAGTTACAGTAGCTAAAACAGAATCACAAGAGTGAGTAAAGCAATTGAAAGCCACTAAAGTTACCCAATAAGAAAAAAAGAGGAGAGGGCCGGATGGGGTCCTTAAAATATACCTGTTTTGCTGGATGAGTCTTCTTTTCACATGAGATTCTCATGCTGAACTCTTTGTGAAGCAACTTTTCCCTCACTTCCAGTAATACAGATCTATTAGATGTAAATATACATTAAGTCATTGAGAAGGAGAGCTTGAATACAACTGAATAGGCTACTAGTAAAGATTACTCACCTGAGAAAACAGATATCTGCATCACCATGCCATCTCTAATTAATATATTTTATAAAGGAATAAAGTAATTTGAAAAAAAATTAAAATAAATTATTGTAAAGGAATTTGATTCTGTAGTTTGAGGTGGAACTCTGTAAGACCTCAGAATCAGGGAGCTATCAGAGTTTCTTGACCAGGGTCAGCTGCTAAACATAGTTTAGGACACAGGAATAACAGCAGGGATAAGGGACAAGATACTCAGATCAAACAGTCTGAAAAACTCTCTACAAGACATAGAATCATAGAATCATAGAAGTAGGGTCGGAATGGACCTTGTAGATCTTCAAGCCCGACCCCCCGCCTGGGCGGGACAAAAAGACTGGACTCAGATGAATCCAGCCAGGTAGTCATCAAGCCTCTTCTTAAAGATCCCCAGGGTAGGAGCCAGCACCACTCCCTTTGGAAGTTGGTTCCAGCTCCTAGCCACCCTGACTGTGAAGTAGTTCTTGCAGATGTCTAATCTAAATCTACTCTCTAATAATAACTTGTGTCCATTGTTCCTTGTCATGCCAAGGGGCGCTAGGGGAAACAGCATCTCTCCTAAACCCTTCTGGTCCCCCCAGCGAGTTTATAGACAGTCACTAGGTCCCCCCTCAGCCTTCTCTTGTGAAGGC
>NW_017728886.1:243407040-243457108 GCF_001723895.1 Crocodylus porosus | reverse complement strand
ACCTCCCTGGCTCTACTTGAGATGCACCTGTGGATGCACGACAAGGTGCGGTTAGCCCTGCCAACTGAGACCTCGCATTGTCGGCCCATGTTCATCTTGGAGTCAACAATGACTCCAAGATCCCTTTCTGCCTCCGTGCTCTCAACAAGGGAGTTTCCCATTCTATAAGTGTGCTGCTGGTTTCTACTGCCTAAGTGCAGCACCCTGCACTTGCTAGTATTGAAACGCATCTTGTTTATGTCAGCCCATTCCTGTAACCTATCAAGGTCTTGCTGCAGTCTTTCCCTCCCTACTAGCATGCTCACCTCACCCCAAATTTTGGTATCATCAGTGAATTTAAATAGGTTGCATTTCACCCCATTGTCCAAATCGCTGATGAAGGTGTTGAACAGTGCAGGCCCCAGGACTGAGCCCTGGGGGACTCCGCTGCCCACTTCCCCCCAGGTGGAATATGACCTGTCCACCACCACCCTCTGAGTCTGACCCTTCAGCCAATCTGCAATCCATCTGACTGTGTAGGCATCAATGCCACAGTCGCCTAGTTTTTTAATGAGGATGGGGTGGAAGACAGTGTCAAAGGCCTTGCTGAAATCTAGAAAGACTATGTCCATGGCAACCCCTGTATCCATTGCCTTTGTGACCTGTAGTCACATTGTGCAGACAGCTTGCTACTCTGCTGGTTTTAAAAATATCTGAGGCAAAGCCAGCTCAATAATCAAGCGCTAGCCTTTGCAAGGATAAAATTCATGCCAAAAGGTTGACTCATCTGCAGGGAAATTGCTGACCCATCACAGTTGTGTCTTTGAAGACACTATAGCTAGGTAGAAGATCATATTGAGGGGACTGTCATAAGAGTATAGATCTCTACTATTCTTCTTACTAAAATTATTGCTGTCAAGAATTATGTTCCCATGTTGCCATAGAGAACATGTTGGCTTATCCACAAGACCAATAAAAACTAAGACACAAGGGGTGCATCTACACATGCACTTAAGCACAACTAAATTTAATGTGCATTAAGCTAACATACATTAAGTGATTTTTGTCAGGTGTCTACATGTGCAGGGATTTGGCACTAAATCTAGTGCACTTGGCACTAAAGTTAGTACCAAATCCCTGCAGCCCTGATATGTGCTCCTATGACCAGCAGGGGGAGCTTCAGCCTCTGACCACATGTCTGCCAGCCAGGCAGCAGCCATGATGGCCAGAATGGCCAGAACCAAATGGGTCAAATGGGCAACTTTAACCTGAAAAATCTACTTTTTGAAGGTATCTGAAAAAAGTTGCTATAGGAGCATTTTCCTGTCTGTCTGGAAGAAGATTTATGTATAGCTTTTTATACTAATCTCCAGACAGCATGAACTTTAAAAAAAGCAGAAGTAATCACAGACATAGCTGATTTATGAAATTTTGCTTAGAATCAGTAAAAAACTAACAACATATAATTAACGTAGTGGGTTGAACTTACATGGGGACATGTTAATCTCAGACCTCAAAGTGATGTGTTGTGATTTGCTTATTGGGTAAACCCAAGCTTGGGCAATAACTTATTATAATGATTTCTAACACCTTTTAACCCCATAGGATAACAGCTAGAAAGTAACACTATGAATGGCTATATAACCAAAAAATTAGCATAAATAGGATATAAAAGAACATGCACATCAAGTAACCCTTGGGAAGGATGGAACAGAAGGGACATTGCCCCCATGGGTATGTCCCATACCCCCATGGATCTCTCTTACTCCCTGTGAGAGCAAGGGCTAGATCCAGACTGAGGGGCCTCCTTCCCCTGGTTCTCCTTCTGACAGCTCAGTTCGGGGACACCTGTATTCACTGAATTGACTTGACATGTATCTTCTAACTGAAGGGCTATTGATAAGTTGCTAACCAAGTGGGAACCCTTAGTTAATTTTTTTAACTGTTTTATTATCAGTACAGTTTTAAATCTGTATTGTTATGTTGTCTGTTTATTAGCTTAACCTTTTTACTAACTGTCATATGTGCAAACTATATCTTTTGTTGTTATAAGTAAAATTTATTCTTTTTTATAAGTGAAACTTGTCATTGCTTTCCTTCCCAACGTCACCTCCTTGATCCTGAAACAAAAAGCCCAGTGGCTAATAAAGTTGCAGTGCTCAGTCAGTCTGCAACTAAATTGATATACTCACAGTACTCAGCTGGCCTGTGACAGCCCTGGGAAGATGTCAGGGCTGGGAAGTGGGAACGTCAGGCTGCAACCCTTTGCAACACTCACCTGTGGCCAAGCAGGAACTAGCTAGGGGAAAGGATTGGCAGAGGCAGTCTGGGTCCTCTTCAGGGGGCAGACAGGGTTTGCAGTGGTCCAAGGTCCTGGGGTATGTGTCCCAGGGCACAAAATGGTTCCTGGCTTCTATAATCTTCAGCTAGGGGCTGCCACAGTGCAATCCAGGCTAGGGAAGGAGAGATGGCCAGCTAGAAGCCCTGGTGCTGGGATCAGGGTGGCCCCCTAGTGCCTAGGCAGACATGGCACTAATGTTAGTGATGGGTCACATCTACACGTGTGTTACTGCACATTAAGTATTTGAGTTGGTCTAATAAAAGATATCAGAACCTTGATACCACATACCAAAGAACCTTGTCTGCCTTTTCTTCACTAGAGCATTTTGGGAATCCACAGCCAAGTTGCATTCCTTACTATGCTGGTGAAATATAGCCTCTTCTTTCTATTGTGCCCAGGAGAGGCTAAGTTAAAGCTGAAGGGGAGGCAGCAGCAGCTTTATCCTAAACTAATGATTTGAGGCCTTTCGGGGCATTTTTTCCAGGTAGCCTGGGAACCTTAATGTTGTTTAAGCATAAACTGGTTGTGAATATACCTGCTATCTATTGAGCACCTTCATTTTTCTTGACACCTCACTAACCAGTTGGATATAGCTCCTGCACTGGAGAGCACAGTCTAGTTCTGGCACAGATAAAACCCAATACAACTGTCTGAGGTGGAAGTGATTCTGGCTTGTGCTCTTTCCACATTAGGAAACTCAGTATCTCTTGGTAGTTGAAGCATGTCACTCTCATATTTACCCAACTTTAAGACCACTTCACATTTAAGACAAGTCTCAGGCTGGGAGGTTGAAAAAAACATGACAGAAAACAAAATTTTATTGGACAGGGCAGAGTGATAAATATAAATGTGTAAGAATCTTGCTTGCATTCTAGAAATGGAATGGACTTGTGAGTGTGCATAATATAGAGCCATTGTCTACAAAGTTAAGATGGCTTCTGATGAAACTATATTGGCCTTCTAGGAGTATGTGGTTGTTGGACCTTGTTATTCCTTGGGGAGCTCAGGTGCACAACTGTTCTCCCAGATCCTGATGCACCCCACCTTTATGTAGGAGGAGGACCTCCAAGGTAGGGGAGAGAACTACCTCCCTTGGAAACCCATTCCAGTTTCAAAGATGGTAGAAGAGGAACAAATGAAATTCCTTGGCAGACTCTTGCTAGAACCTTCTTTTCAGAAACACTAGTTCCAAAGGAACACTTTTAGAAACATGTTCAAAGGATGTTTAACCATCCTTGCATGCTGAAAAAAAACTAGTTTAGCAAATGGTGTCACCATTAAAATGCTCTCCATAGTAGATTGGATTCTGCAGATTCAGGGAAATCAGGTTCTATAATCTAGACAGGCAACAGCAGGTAGCCTATCCAATCCCAGGCCTGTTTATGCATTTTATGTTACTTTTTTTTTTAAAAAAAAAGTAAGCTAAAAAGCCTTATGCTTGAAAAAAAAGCTAAAATAAACCTGGAGCAAAAGCTAATACCCAGAACTCTCCCTTCCTAATATACTACTCTTATTGAACACTCTGGACAAGAGAGCTCTTTTGCTTGCCCTCCTCCTGCCTCCCTGACTCTTGTACTCTTGGATGCTCAGAAGTCCGGTTTTTGTAGGACGAGTGGAGAGGGGCTTGCACCAAGATTATTTTAAATAAAGGTTTTTAAGATGGTAAACATAGTTTTGAGACTCATCAAGTTCAGAAAGGCCACGACCTCAGGATTTCTCCTTCCTGGATGAGTGCTCCAACTATAAGGTCTATATAGAAAAGGTAGAAGTAACCATGAACACTGAATTCAGTAGGTTTGCACCTACTGAATAGAGTACGTAGGTGTGACTACTGCATCTGACCCATCCAGGGATTTACATGTAGAAATGGAGAATTTTTTAATCCTACACATTTTAGGTAAGTTAGCCAACCTGGTAACAGTTTCAATCATGCATGATATAAGCTGCCTCAGTCAGTTTACACCAGAAAACTAAGGTGCTTGTGCACTTTTAATAACTAAACAGTTAGGCAGGATTTTATATTTCACTCATTTAGACTAAAAAGCAACTTTTCATAGATTTATAGATTGTAGAGTTGGAAGGGACCCCACCTAGGGGTGCCCTGGTAAATAGCGCATCTCCAATTCTCTGTTGTCCTTACTTGATAAACTTAAAGGCTGCTACAAGGTCTCCCCTCAGACATCGCTTGTGAAAGCTGAAGAGATCCAGATCCCTCAACCTCCCCTTGTAGGGTCTTGCACAGAGGCCACTAATCATATGAGTGGGCCTCCTCTGGACCCTCTCCAGATTCTCTGCATCTCTCTTGAAGTGCAGTGCCCAAAACTGGACACAGTACTCCAACTGTGGCCTTATCAATGCTGCATAGAGGGGGAGCATCACCTTCTTCAATCTGTTGGTCATGCATCTGCTAATGCATGATAAGGTGCTATTGGCTTTGTTGATGGCTTCATTACACTGCTGGCTCATGTTAATCTTGGAGTCAACTATGACTCCAAGTTCCCTTTCAGCCACTGAGCTGTTGAGGAAGTCATCCCCCAACCTATAGGTGTGCTGGGGATTCCTCCTCCCTAGGTCGAGTACCTTGCATTGGTCTTTGTTGAACTGAATCCCATTTTGTTCTGCCCATTGATCCAACCTGTCCAGATCAGCCTGTATCTACTCCCTGCCCTCCGGTGTGTTAACTTTGCCTCATAACTTAGTGTCAACTGCAAACTTGGACACGGTGCTCTCCACACCCTTGTCCAAATCACTGATGAAGATACTAAATTACACCGGTCCAAGGACTGAACCCTGCAGGACACCACTACCCACTTCCTTCCAGGCTGAAAATGACCCATCCACCACCACTCTCTGGGTGCAGTCCCTAAGTCAGTTGGCCACCCACCTGACTGTAAGCATCCACTCCACAGCCTGCATAGCTTCCACATGAGACTAGGATGCGAAACTGTATCAAAGACCTTCTTGAAGTCCAGGTAGATGACATCTGCCTTAGCACCGGTGTCAAGGCAGTGTGTTACCTGCTTGTAAAAGGCTATAAGGTTTATCAGGAAGGATCTACCGATGATGAACCTGTGCTGGTTTCCTTTCAGCATCATTTCCCATGCTGGGCCTTCAAAATGTGGTCTTTAATGATTTTTTCCAGCATTTTCCCCAAGGATAGAGGTAAGACTGACTGGCCTAAAGTCACCCAGATCATCAGTTCTCCCCTTGTTAAAAATGGGTACCATGTTGGCCCTTTTCCAGTCCTCAGGGACCTGGCCAGAGCACCATGAGTGCCAATGTCAGCTACAACACTAGCCAATTCCTTCAGCACCCATGGATGCAGGTTATCCGGGCCTGCTGACTTGCACCCATCCAGCCCCTCCAAGTGCTCCTTAACTAAGTCAGCACTAGCCATTGGCAGTCTGGTGCCTCCCAGACATCTACCTATGTTCAAATTGGGGGAATTTTCTTGTCCAGTACTTAGGAATACTGAAGCAAAAAACTCATTGAAGAGCTCTGCCTTTTTCCCTGTATCAGCCACCAACTGTCCTGATTTGTCCTGCAGGGGTCCTGTGTTACTCTGCATCTTCCTTTTGCTCACAATATATCTGTAGAAGGGCATTTTATTGTCCTTGATTGTTGTAGCCAGCCTAAGCTTCAGTCCTGCCTTGGCCTGCCTAACTGATTTGCTGCAATAGTGTGCCAGGGAAGTATATTCCTCCTTGGTGGCTGTTCCTCGCTTCCACTGCCTATGAATCTCTTTCTTTGCCCCCAGTCTTTTCTGGAGTTCTCTGTTCAGCCAAGGGGGCTTTTTGTCCCCTTGCCCCTTTCCAAAATGGAATAGTTTCATTTTGTGCCCCAAGGATCACTCCCTTGAGAAACCGTCAACCCTCCTGGATCCCCATATGTTCAATGCTCTTGAGTTCAGCCACCTCACTAACTAGTCTTCTAAGTTTACTTCAAATTGGCCTTCCTGAAGTCTAACACTTTAGCCTCACCGGTTATTTTTCCCACCCTTCTTTGGATTATGAATTCAACCAAATGATGTTCACTGTCTCCCAGGTTACTGTGCACTCCCAGGTTACGCAAGAGATCATCCCCTGTTGCTAAGACCAGGTCGAGCAAGGCTTTAGCCCTGGTGGGTTAGGTGGAGGTACTGCATGTAGTTTAAGAACCTATGTGAGTGGTTTGTTTTGGCTGTCTGATCCTCCCAGCAGATATCTGTGTAATTTAGGTCCCCCATGACCACTGCCTCTCTTGCCTGAATAGCCTCTGAGAGCTGCCTGAATACCAGGTCTAGCTCATCATCCTAATAAGAAGGTCTGTGGTAGACCCCCATTACCAAGTCCTTTCCCCCTGGACCCCCCATGCATTCTGACCCACAATACCTCATTAATCCCTTACTCTACCCCCGTCTTGATGATGGAAGATGTATACTGCTACCTAACATAGAAAGCTACACCCTCCCTTCCCCCCCCTCGCCTGTACAACCTGTACTTCTCAATGCCTACTGCCCAGTTGTGGGTAGAATCCCACCATGTTTCCAATAATCTAATTAGGTCATACTGGGTGCTAGCAAGTAAGAGTGTGAGCTCCTCCTGCTTATTCCCCACACTCCTGGCATTTGTGTAAAGACACATTATCTCCCTGATGGGTGTTCTTGAGGCCCCTTCACCTTGATATCTAGTGTGCCCCTTCGTGCTTACCTGGTTTGGTCCAGTGACTTGTTTGTGGCTCGCCAACTGTGGGGTCTCCTTGACCACTGGTTCCCCATCCCCTGTTGAATCCTTTGTTAAAGCTCTACAAAGGATATCAGCCAACCTATGGGAGAACAGGTGCTTACCCGTAGGAGAGAGATGAAGATCGTCCTATCCCAGGAAGCCTCCTCCCTGGATGTTCTGTTTGTGGATGTAGAATCCAAAGCCCTTCTGAAGACACCATCACTGGAGCCGCTGGTCAACTACCCTGATGCAGGCATCCTGGCACTGCCGGCTGCTGACTTGTAAACCTGAGGTTCTCCATGGGTCTGGCAGCTAGGACTTTTAAACCTGAGTCCTATTTTAGTTCTGGTTCTCCATTCTAAATGGTTTAAACTGGCCCATACAGGCTAAAACTGGAAGATACTAAAGTAGGTAGGTATGAAGTAATTTTGGGTGCTAGGAAACTTTAATCGAAAGATTGTCAGAATATTACAATTAAGGTTATCAGCAGGGGCATAGTGGGTATGTCTACACAAGAAGCTTTACTGTGCAGTACAGCTAATGACTGGACAGTAAGCATCCATGTCTACATGGGTAAATACTTATAGCACAGTAATTGGTTCTAATCATGAGTAAATTTGCTACCTGCAAATTCAAGAAGCAAATTTACTTGAGATTATTTACTCTGCAGTAGCACACATAGAAGTGGCTGACTGGGAGCAAATGTGCTTCTGGTCTTCCAGGTAGCAGGGGGCAGGAGGTTGTTCCCTGCCCCCTGTTGGGGCAGGCTTTGCCACTGGAGCATGGGCAGGGACAATTTCCCTGTCCCGGCAGTAGGGAGCTCCCAGCCCCCACTCCACAATTACAGGGGCAGGGCTGGGAGATCCTTCTGTCCTAGAACCAGCTCTGTGGTTGCAGGGCCAAAACTGGGAGATTTGACTCTCTCAGAGCTCAACATGGAGCTGGAGCTGGGAGACAACATTCTCCCAGACTGGATCCCACAACTGCAGGACTTGGGTTGGGCAATAAGGATCTCCTAGCACTTGCCCTGAGACCTTGGAGCTGGTGCTGTGAGAGAAGAATCTCCCAGTGCTGGCCCCACAACTATGGATCTGGCATTGGGAGACAAGGATCTTCCAGTCTGGGCCCTGGGGACCACAAAGCAGGGGCTGGAAGCTCTCTGTAGAGGGGAAAGGGGGACATTGTTCCCACCTGGGCTTTGGTGATGGAGCCTGCAGCAGGCAGCTCCTGGAGACTGTTGCAGGGCAACAGCAACTGGGAGCAGTCTGCTGCTAGGAGTAGCAAATCTGCGCCCAAGTCCCTGCACATGTAGACACATGCCCAGGAGATCTTACTCTTGAGCAGTTTACTCAAAAATAAGCCACTGCCAGATTATTTGCATTGGGAAATCCTGATAGCAAATTTTGGCCCCACGCTGCAAATTTGCACCATGGGGCACATTTTAAATGTTTGCCATATGTGGTTTGTGGTGCCACAAATTGTACATCCATGCATGTCTGGATGAGGTGTTAGGGATAGCAGAAATAACTTTGGGATTGGAAGGTAGAGTGGTGTTTAAGAATAAAGAATTATTCTACCAATTGGCTTGATTTTATGAACAAACTACAAACTTGCCCAGTAAAAAAAGGTCACATATATCACACAAGCACAGCTAAAAGTAGGCTAGGAAGACTTCAGTGTTAGGATTCCTGGGTCTGCTGGGCAGGTATCTAAGACATCTTGGGGAATACTTCAATTAGACATTAAACAAATGCTGCAAAGTAAATTGTCCGTGATTCCAACTTGCTTCAGAAGCTTAGGCTTTTATATTCTATTGGAGATGGGCTGTCGTAGTTTTAAGAGTAAACTAATCACATTTGAATGAGCCAATAACATTTCACAATTCAATCTAAGTTCTACAAATTTAGGTATGGTTTCCTGGCAACCTTTGTGACTGCTTGCTATACCATAACAGTGTCTAGTCACTTCACTTGTTTATGTACCACCTGTACCATGCTATCTCAGACTGTTCCCTGCAAAGTTTGTCAAAGTCTGAGTTGTGAAACCACATCCTCATGCAGTTTGCTTACTGACAGGAGTTACAAATAGCTCACAATATTTTATCTTCAGAGTTACACAAAATAGCTAATTAATTATGTCAAAGTAGAGATAGCTCCCTTTGTGTTACAGTGGCTCTATCATCTTTACCTCTAGTCTGTTTATGAGGTATGCCCCTCGTAAATGGACTGCAACTCCAATTCTAACAGGAAAGTTCAAAAGTTGGGATAATATCCTGGAAACAGAAGGAAAATGCATCACCTTTTATAAAAGTTAGGAATTCAGCTGAAACCCACAAGATAAAAATACTAATAACTGGAACACACTTGTATGCATTTGTTTTTAAATGTTAGCTATTTAAATTCCAGTGCCCCAGTATATTTTCCTCAGCCTTGATTCTACTTTAAAATGTATTGTTGGGCCATGTCCAGACCAGCAGGAGCATGCACTTGCAGGGGGAAAAACAGTAGTGGCACATTTGTACCACTACTTTGTGCCACAGTGCATGTGCACTTTGTTGAGGAACAAGTTGTCCTATTTTGGGCAAACTGTCCTTTCCAGGATCCTCCTGGCTCCCAGTGTGTTGCAACAGCCAGTGCACAAATGAAAAAGTAGAGATGCTCTGGCCAGCAGCCAAAGCATCTCCTTGGAAGACCAAGCCTCTGTTTGTTCCAGCATACATTATTTGTTCTAAGCTTGTTTAAATCCCAGTAGCAAATTTTGTCTTTGCACCACAAATTTGCAGTAGAGGATATGTTATAATGTTCACCGCATGTGGTTTCTGGCATTACAAACCACACACTGTTGTTCACCTGGATGCGGCATTGTGCTACAATTCTGAGAGATGGATTATGGCATGTAGCCATTACCCAGAGTAGACACAATGGCCAAGACCGTAGTCTACTTCAAGGTGCCTCAGTCTTTGCTGCCACGAAGTAAGGGTACATGTCTTGCTTCAGAAATGTGCCCTGTTGTACTGATATATGCATAACTCCCGTTCTCTCATGTGATTCTATCACGTTGGGTTCCAGCTCACAAAAACACCCTTAAAAAGAAGAAACAACCTACATTTGCCTAACAGCTTACTGGTTAAAATGCATAAGCAGCATGGGTGCTATGCCTCTCTCCTAGGAAAGTCTGATTCACTGAGCTACAGAAATAGGGTCCTTCTTGAATGTACTTTTTCTTTACCAGCCAGTTCTACCAGTACTTTCTGTTTCATGGCTCATCTGCAATAGGATGCAGAGTGTCCTTTATTTCTTCTCATCATTTAGCCTTGTGTAAGAAAACTTTCTTTGGAAGCCTAAGGCAGAGATTCAAATTTCCTCTTCATTAGGAGGGCTTATACCTGGCCCCATCACTGGGGGCTTTAACCATTAGAACAGTGAGCAAACAATTGGTGAACAGTTCTGCTTTCTGCTTACCATGGTTTTCCTTCATCCTTTTTGTACCCAAGGCACTCATTGTTAGACTTAAGTCACCTGTCAGAAACTGCTAGTTTTTAGTTGTCATTACTTTTTTGACTAATCAAGGAATAATAGATGAATACTTCTGTTGCAAGGAATTCAGACCAGAATGTTTTAGACCCTGTGGATTCCTATTTTAAATCTCTGGATTTATCTTGTGAATCATATATAAGTGTTTTCACACCTAATAGTGCTAATATTGTGCACTACCCCACAACACTCTTAGAAGGTCCCACAGCACTTAGACCCTGACTGAGAATTACCAATCTAAAGATTTGGGGACTTGCATAGATTTTATTCACTTCCCAGACAGAACTGGATCAAAACCCTGAATAGGTTAAGGTTAAAACTAGGTAGGCATTCTGGGTTGATTTTAAGCATGTGCAGTGGCCCAGTCTGGTTTATTTTAGAGCAAGTGCAATAGATCAAGTCTACATGCCTAGGTAGACCAAACCCTGCAACCGCAGGAACTAGCACAGACAGCTGGCAAGCAAAGTTCCCACTTTATATATAAAGGATGCTGGTGATTAGGGTCACAAGCCAAAGGGCTAGAGAGAGGGGGACAGATACAGGTAAATACACTTTAAGATTAAGTTACATACACTTAGGATCTGGATAACAGGAAGTAAACAGTGACACTGTGGTTAAATCACCCAGGAATAGTAACTAGTAGGAAACATTAACACTGTGATATATACACTCAGGAACCTTAAACTCTCCTAGAACTCTGGATGGCTCCAAACCAGTCTCTGGTCCCATAAAATACTTAACTGACATCTACCCAGGCTCCATGTCTGAGCCCTACTGCTGCAGATCACAATCCTGGCTCTTCTCCTTCTTGGGCCATGAGTCACCCTCTCTGCTAGGAGACCCACAGCTCCTTCCCCTTCCTCCTGTCTTCTGCCACACTCTGGGAGTTGTAGTGCACATTGTAGTGCATTCCTCCAGTCCCCTGGAGGCCTGTGGGCATTGGAGTTCACATTACAACATTACATTACATTCAACATCATAGTACATTACATAGGAATCATTTCTGGCCGAAGTGGAGACATATATGGAATCTAAAAGTCTCTGTGTTTTTGTGGCTGCTGCATGAGGTGAAGGTTCTTTAAATGTCTGAAAGCTGCTTAAGTGTCACTTCCATGTCTTAGAAGAAGACAGAATATGGGCCAATGTCTGCCTATAATTGGTTTCCTTGAGTGTGTCTATGTCCATGAATGCACCATAATTATGTTACCTTAAATTCAGTACCTGTAATGACAGGTACTAACTTATGCATCATAATCAGTGATACTACACATTAGTGCAAACAAAGAGTCTTTTTGTGATGTTAATGCACAGTAGACTAAATCTGTGGCACATTAGCGCATTAGCATGAGTTTTGCCCACCATGCTAATGTGCAGTATAATTAGTCTACTGTGCTCAAAGCATCTCATGTAGATGCCTCTTGAGAAAATGTCCACTTGGAATTATCTGGGGATGGCTGGACCCTTAGGAAGTGCAGAAGGATTGCTGTTTCTATACTTCAAAGGAGTGATTCAGCACAGATGCAGAGAAGGCCAGAAAAAACCTGGTCCTAATAGAGGAAAAGGAGAAGACCTCCAAATGAAAAGCCAGAACATATATTTAGAAGCAAATGATAGGATAAATAGTTTATGTATGAACTGAACAAACATATTGATCATAAGATCATAAATATTACTAAGAATAATGAAGAATTTCAAAGATGTATTTCATTTATTAAACTATGCACTGAAATGCGTTAGGGTTTAGCATTACAGATTCCATTGAATGAAGTGGGAGTTATCTAGCTAAATCCTATGAATAATTTAAGACTTTCCCCTTGCTGTATCATGGTAATACTCTTATTTCTGTGTGTAACAGAAAGAGTAACATTTTTTACTAACGGCTGGTATGCAATTTTTGCATGTCCTTTACAGAGGCACATAACCAGGTTCTTCAGTAAGACAGATTGTCTTATTAACACATAGTAAGTTCATGTGAACTTAAGAATTGATAAGAAAGGTCTAAAACTGTCACCACTATATAGACGGTTCATGCATTGGAAGGAAGTATAAGCTATATAATGCCACTGCTAAAATCATTAAGAAGGACTCAGCCTTAGAGATACGTTAATCAGAAAATTAATGCAATTTCTAATTACTGGTATTTCTGCAAAAGGTTTTTTTTTTTTTCAACTGGTTGTCTCTTCTTTGATTCAGACTTGTGATATCTAGGAGCATGAATTTTCAAATATTGGGTCAGAGTACTAACAGCCTCCAACTATGAGACAATAAGAGGATAAACAGACATTGTAACAGATTTATTTTCCTTTTTGAAATAAAGGACAATTTCACACATCCAACTCCACATGCATCTGGACACTGGTGAGATCCTGGGTAGTATCCAGCTTGGATTCCAAATGTTTCTTTTTTAATCCTGTAAACATGCTTTTCAAGTCTTTGATGATCTCCAGCTGATTTTAAATGGAGTCATCATGTTATTTGAGTCATGCTGGTCCTCTCAGCAGTTTTTGATACGGTTCTCAAATGGTTGTTTCTCTAGTGAATGGTGGATCACCATTGAAAAGATTGTTCAATCAGTGGTGGGAAACTGCAACAACACCAGGGGGCTGATCCTAAGCTGTTATATATGTGAGACTTTCCATTTACTTTTACAGAATTTAGATCAGGCCTTAAGGAAGTTGAAAGGTAGTGGCCTTCCATGATATATTGTGTCTCATGATGTTCAACAGAGGCACAACTGTTCAAAAGTGCAATTAGTTTTCTATAGAGCTACAGAGATAGAATGAATGTTGCTTCACTTTTTTCATTTATTGTTAATCTGATAACTAGCCTGTGTCAAAAAGAGGGTAAAATATCATATATTATTTTTAAATGAAAACAAAGCAACTAACAATTAAAAATGGTGAAATTTGCTGCTGAATATGCACTGTAAAGACATAGAAAAATGATAGAAAAATGTATGCCTTGAGTTTGTTTTGCACTGTTAATAGTTGTGTAATATGTACAATATTTTCAGATGAAACATACTTTTCAAGTAAATCATGTTAAGCTTTATTAGCACTGTTAATTGATGCCTATTAAAAACCTCTTTTTAAAATTAGTTAAATTGGAATAATTAAAAAAACCCTAAATAATAAAAAAAAGAAAAAAAGAAGCTATTAATAGCCATTTGCTCTTTTAAAAGTACCAAAAAACCCTTTTAAAATACCAAAATTAAAATATAAGTATTTAAAATAATCCCTTTAAACACTGACTTTCTGATTCTTTTGGTTCCTTCTTATATTATTTGTTAGTTTGATTTTAACCATGCTGCTTCCCTGGCTACATTTATTTATTCTGAAAGGTTTAAATCTTACCTTGTCTCTCAGATACTGAATTGGGAAAGATCTATTTAGCAAGACAGAGAGTGATATCCACACGTGTGTGTGCACGCAAGCCCCAACCCCTGCCCCCAATTTTCTGACTGAAGAAAATGTAGGCATCCAGGTTTTCCTGCTCTGGCCCTTGGAAGATGTTAAAACCATGTGTGACAGGGGTCCTTCCCAGGAGTCAGTCACAATGTCAGCCCACCTACCTGTCTAGGGCAGTATGCCCTGATTTTCCTGCCAAGTCTTGATGTAAAGTTACAGGAGGTTGCCATAAATACGGGAAAGATGTGGGAGGTTGCCCCTGTTGTCACGGGATGGGGTCCTGAAGGATGGCCGTGATCTCCCCAAGGCCCTTTTACTATGCCAAGTTGGCCCAATGAGCACCCTCTGTTCTTGTCCACCATGTCTTTGATGGAATGGTTAATAAGGAGTCTGCCTTTAAGTCCTCTCAGACATAGTTTTGACTGATTCTCTGGACCCCATGGGTTCCCAGACCCCTTGTGCATCCCACTTCAAAACAGATATCATGATGGCTGTTTCAGGCCACCCTAGCTTTATGGGCTATGCATGGCTCCAACCATCCCTTTACCGTGCCCCAAGCCTCACCAAAGGTACCAATGTTGTCTGGTTTGCGCCTTGTTGTAATTTGGCCCCCTTGTCTTCCCTGGGCTCTCCACAGCCCTGTCTCGCTCTGCGCCTCTCTGACGCCGGGGTCTGTGCACCCCAAATGCCACACTCTCTCTGACGTCAGGGTTCCCACGCTGCCCTGGGCCCCCAATGAGGCCTTCTCTTTCCCCGAATAACCTCATCCAAACCAATGGTCTTATACAACAGCAAACAAAACACAAGCCCATGGGCTTTAACATAAATTCAAGCCACCCAGCTATAAAATCATTCAAGCCACACTGGAGTACTCTGTCCCTTGACAGTATCAGAAGCTGTACCTGCAGGCCTCTCCCCTTTGGTTGCTCTGGGAGAGCTCCTTCCCCCTTGGCTGCTGGCAGGGAACTGCCTTCCTGGCCTCAGACCTGTGGTTTATACATGAGCCAGGCCCTGCCCCTTTCGGTCAGCTGACCGCTGGCAGGTGTGGGTCACTGGCTTATTATGGCTGCCCTGGAAACCAGCAGCTGGAGCTTCCAACTCACTGCTAGGGCTCTTCCCCTAACAGTTTCAGCTCTTTAAAGAGCAGAACACCCTAGTGCCCTGTGACTCCTTTAATGCCATGATGCCAAGGATGTAACACATGGCTCTGACCTTCCCTTTACCATGTCCCATGCTTCTCAGATGGTATGCAAAATGACTTCCAACTCCCTGGGCCCACTGCTGGGCCACACTCAGCCTCTGGACCAAACTTGGCCTCAGGTGTCCTTAGACATGCCTAAGTCACCTGCTCTGTCTCTGGTGGTTTTGCTCTGCCCTGTCTCTGGGGTCTTGGCTCCCACACACACTATGGGCTCCTTCCTTCACATTAGGGTTCTAGCTCTTCATGCTTTGCCCCCCTCACTGGGCTTCTGGTCTTTATACCCCTTGGGACTCAGGTGTGTGTTGACATGCCTGGACTTCACTCTCATTCAGGCCTACCATGAGGCCCCACTCTCATTCTTTCAAACATTGGGCCTCAGGCCTTCCTGGCTCCTGCCCAAGCCTGGTGTTTTTCTGTCAAGGTGTGCTCCTCTAGCCTCAGCCCCCACTGCCTTGTGGGTGACCCTGTGGAGAGGAAAGGCTTTCTGGCACCACATACACACCTTTCACTAGGGAGGCACTGGTGTTGCATTTCCTGGAGACTACCCCAACATAGGCAGCCCCACTGTACCATCCAACCCCAGCTGGGTAGAGTTTTAGATCATTTTCCAGGACCAACTGCAGGCTTACCTTCCCTGGTCTTTCATTTCTTCTCTGGACTCCTAGATGTTCTTCATTCTGGGCTGCACATTCCTGTCCACTCTATTGCAGTCCTCACCACATAATCTGATTTTCAGCTGCTAGCCTATTCTCTCCCTCAGGCCCCTTGCAGGATCTCTCCCATCAGGAGGCTGGGCTTCAGCCTCTGTCATTTCATTCCTGACCTCCAGAATGTTCCTGGGAGCACCAGATCTCCAGCTGGGTGATGTTCATCCTCCAGTCCCCTGCAACAACTGCCAGCCCTGCTCCTCAAGCCCTGCTCTTATACTGAGGCTGCTCAGCCCTGCTCCAATCAGGTAGCCTCCTGGTTGTCATGTGACCACATGATTGGCTGTGCTATCACCTGCAGACTGCCTCATAGCCTACTGAAACCCTTAAAATGAGTAGCCCACCAAGGTGCTCCATCACACACCTCCCCCCTTAAAATCTTTCCAAGGTGGGGTATCCCTCTACCACTCCATCCTGCAGGCTTCTTTACAGCCTGCACAAGCCTTTAAAGTGACAAACATCAAAGGTGCCTTGCCACACCATGTCATGATTGGGATCTTTATGTCCCATCCCAATGTTCATCATGTCATGCTGGATGTGGGATTGGACATGGAACAGGAAAGGGAATCAGGGTGGGGGTATCTCTGAAACTGGAACTGTCTGGCCCCAGGGTTGACAATCACCTGATAGTAAGTCCTGGCCCTGGACAGCCCTGAGCTTGTTTAAGACCCAAGGCTGTGGAGCAACAAATAAGTACTTGTTTTGGACTACAGTCATCTGGCATGTTGCTCATTTTGCTAAACACCTGCTGTTAGACCTATAGAACAAGGCACTTGGAAGTACAGGGTCATGGCAAGGCATGGGTCTGCCCAGGTCCCAATACTGATAATCAGGTGATTGTCAGCATCAGACATCTCAGACATTCAATGTTTTTGTAAATTTTGAGGTGGAATATCTTTTGCTGCTGATTTGCTATTTTATGGTACCATTGATTGGCTGAGAATGTAGCATGTGTTTACTTATGATTTCCACATTCATTATGAAACAAATTTAACATTGGCCATGGGCTCTGAAATATCTGATACAAAGATTACAGATAGCAAACCACTTTTTGAATTCATTCTTGCAAATGGAATTTTTTTTGCTTTAATTTAAAACAAAAATAAACATAATCTCTACAGTTTCTATTGATTCTACATACTGACCCATGTTCAAAAAATATGTTCTAAGCCAGAACTTTATGGTTTATGAACATTTCATCAAAGTTAATCCACCGGTGCAACTTTCCTAGTACACAATTTTACCTTATGAACAGAAGTTTGTCCTACAGATATTTTTGTAGTATTTACATAGTAAATGCAAAGTGTATACATATATCTGAAATGATGCGCCCCCCCCCACCCACAATGTAAACCATTATTAAAACCTAATCAAGACTAATTTGGGGGAGATGCACAGAACAATCATTTACTTAAATGTGAGGAACACATGGACAGTTAATTCTACCTTTTAATATCAAGCAAACATTTTGAACAATTGTCATGTTGAGCCATGTATAGTATCTGTCCATGGATAGGGATCATTTTTAAGACTTCAGATGAAAATTGGATTTCTAAATCCTAATTCTGCCTTTCAAAATTTGTCCCCCACCCCAAGTCTGATAGCAAAAATCTCAGCTTGAGTGTATCCTCAGCAGATGTTTTTTTCACATCTATTAAACAGTTCAAGATCTTACTCATTAAATCAAAACACTATTGAGAAGGGCCCAAAGATTATCTAATGACTAACAAGCACAAGCATATTTTCCCATCATAACTTTTTATATTGATCTTTCATTTTCATTTTGAAAAAAAGAATCCTATACAATGCCAGTCATTAGTATGTACCTGCTGGCATTCCTCATTATAGCAGGTTATCATCAGAATGATGGTATTTTGATGATGTATTACAGTAATACATTACCAGTGTAACATTAAATTGATGATGTATTGCAGCAATATATTACAACAGGGCCAGTTGTAGAATCCAAGAGGCTGATAGTATAATTTTTGTCAAAGAAAAAAAAAAATTTGTAATGGAGTGTGAGAGAACACAAATTATTGGACTGTATCAAACTCTTTAAACATTATGATATCAGGATTCAACAACTTAATCCAGTTCTAAACTCTCCAAGTTCCCCACCAGCAATTTTGGATGATATTACACACATACTTACTCAAGTTCTGGGAGTTAGTAACAAATACAGAATGTTTAAACCAACTTAAAAACCCATATTAACACAAAAAATATTTATTCTTAGTGATTTTGTAGTGTCACTTGTGGCTTCATTAAAGACCATTTTCTAACCCCCTTTAAAAGACCTTATATTGTGCCAGAGTGTCAAATATTATAAAAAAATGCAAAGGAGTAACACAAAAAATGTAAGACTTGACTCCAGCTTTCCCTGTTTTGAAGGGAAAACAAATCTAGAAAAATGCCTTGGCCTGTTTATTAATGTCTATTCCTGTCTCCAGTGAAAAATATATTATGATTCTATTCATCTAAAATAATTTAATAATAATATTTAATATGTTATCAATTAGCCATTTTAGAGAAAACATTTTATTTGATCTTACTGAGAACATCATAATATTACAGAATAGAGCAGAAACATTCTGGACGGAAATTCAAGCTGAAATAAAACTTAGAGGCTTATCATTTTCGAGGAATGTCTACAACCTTGTGTGAAGCTTTACTTTGCAAAATGATTCTCTTCTTCAATCAATTGTGTTGTAAAGAATTACATTTAAATGCACCCATGCCGCTTCCTTGTAACATGATATTACAATGAAGGGTACTGGGGTCTAAAATTTTATCTGAAATCAGGCAATTTCCACCTCTGGGGCATGCATACATAAGATGCTTTATTTGAGATTAGTGAAAATTACTGCAAAGCAAGTGTCACCACCTACACATGCAGATGCTTACTGCACAGTAACTTGCTCTAATCATGAGTAAATTTACTATCTGTAAATACAAAGATCAAATTTACTTGTGATTAGTTACTTCACTGTCCAGGACATGTAGACAGCTCACTGGGAGCAAACTTGCTACCAGTCAGCCAGGCAGCAGGAGGTAGGAGATTGCTTTCTGCACCCAGGAGCTACCTGCTGCCAGGACAGGCTCTGCCATTGGAGCCTGGTTGGGGACAATGTCCCTCTGACCTGGCAGCAGAGAGGTCCCAGCCCCATTCCCTTATTGTGATTGCGGACCTGGAAGTGGGAACAAGCTCTCCAGTCCTCACTCCATGATCATGGAGTTCCCGACCCAGCCTAGAGCTTCCTGGGACCTGGCCCTGACTGGGATGGTTCCCAGACAGCCCAAAGCTACATGGGGAAATCTGCACATGCAGTTTGGAGGTGGTTGGGGACTGCCATTGGCTGGGGACTGTCTTGTTTCAAGCTGCACATATAGACATCTGCACACAGCCCAGGGCTGTTGGGAACTGTCCCAGTCAGGGGCAAGTCCCAGCCCTGCGCTCTGATTGGATGACTGATGTGCAGGACATGGAAAGAGCTGCAAAGGAGGAGCAAGTCCCAGCCCCCTGCCCTGGTCTGCTGGTGGGGCAGCTACCAGCAAGCCATAAGCTTGGTAGCTGAGAACTCTGTGCCTAGCCAGGAGCTCACTGCTAGCTGCCCTAGTGGTGGATCATGGCAGAGGGCTGGGACCTGCCCCTCCCTTGTAGCTCTCTCCAAGTGCCCTGCCCCCAGTCAGGGAGCCAGGGCCAGAAGCTCCCTGCTTCTGGGGCAGGAGGACATTATCCCTGCCTGGGCTCTGGGGATGGAGCCCACCCCAGCATCAGGCAACTCCTGGGGGCAGAGATCCATCTCCCAGCCTGCACCAGGAGACAGGTGTCTAGAGCTCCCCCTGGCTGCTGCAGGGGACGGGTGCAGGGCCAGAGGGAGCGGGGATAAAATGCTGCCAGGAGCAGCAAATCTACTCCCTCATCTCCACATATGTACATACCTGCCTGGGGTGGGTTTACTGTACAGTAATTTTCTCCAGAGTAAACCCACCCTGCAGCATCTGCACATGTAGATGTGCCCAGGATCCCCCTATTTATATCTCACAGGATATAACACTTGCATCAGCAAATAGAACATCCCTATTAATTTTAACAGATTTGTAAAATATATGGCATATTCATGAATATCCATATGCAGTATTTGGACATAAAAATATGTCAGATAAAATTAAGTAGAAACATCCTTTCTTTAAATGTCAGATATATTACTCTCTATTAATATTCACTCTTCTTACAGCCTGAGCTTTTGTTGATGCATTGAAAACAATTGTCCCTCTCCCTTCATATATATTATACATATAACAAGAGCTGATGCCAGGGACATAGACTCATATCAGGTCTGGGAGGAAATGGAGAGAGCAACTTGCTTCATTTTTTAGCACAGTGGAGAAGGAATGAGGAAACCTACATGCTGAGTTTATTGTTTCAGAGTCATGAAACCTGGACAATTCCTTGTAATGGAGATTCCCCAAAGGCTATTGTCAAGCCAGAAGGAATTGCACTGGCATTCTTTTACTGTAGCTGTAACCTACAGTGGCGTGCAATATCATTTCATCTCCAGAAAGCAATGAACAATACAGACTCATTCCTAGGAGCCTTAATGAGCTGCCATTTCAGTTTGATGATACTTCCCAGGGAAATAATTGTGTCCAGTTACCATGAGTGAGTATACTTAAGAAATGTTACATGGATTTCTTTTCAATGGCCAGCTTGAAATCAATAGCAAAATTACATGCAGCTAAGATTTCCCATAAAGTTAAGGCAGCAATTGCAAAATGAAACAAATTGTAAAAATGCTAAGGCGGAGTGATTGGTTCCATACACCTACCTTTACCATCCCTGTCCCATGTCCCATATTTTGTAAGCATTAGTTCAGAATAATATACCAACTTATTTATTTCTAACAGGTCTTAAAATTAGTCTTTTATACTACACTAGATTTTGGAGGCAGATAATGCTCCTAAAGAAATATGGAAACAAAACTGAAAGAATGTATTAGAGATAGTTTGCATGTTCTAACTCAGTTCTGCTAAAAGCAAACAAAACTTTTTTTTTCTTTTTTATACAAAGTGCTTAGAAAATATAGAACAATTAGTCTGTCATCATTACTATGAAGTATCTTAAAAATGTGTTATTGAAAAGATTGGTTTGGGGCCACATGGGGAAACAAAAGCCAGGGTACAGAAAGTCAATATGCTTTCAGAAAAAGTCTTTCAGGAATTCTTTAGGAAAAGGTGAGTTTATTCAACCAGTAATTAAGCCACTTGTGTGTTCTTGGGGATTACCTTTAGTGGAAAATTAATTGAAATTAAAATTAACTCAGTTTGACATACTGAAATACAATCCAGTTTCTAAAAACAAAAATGAATAACCAAACCTAAAATGCGGCTTTTGGAAGTATTCATGGTAAAATGGGAATATTTTAACGTATATTTTTTCAAATTCCATACGGGTAATTGTAGCCTGCCTATAGTGTCTAAAATATCCTGTAATTTCATTTACATGGGGTATACTTCATACTCTGAATGATTGTTTTGTATTGTGGTGTGTTGTAATATATCATTCAACAATTTCCAACTTCTTCTTAAGATACACTGCTTTGTATTGGAAACCTTACCGTGTGCGTGCGCGCGTGTGTTTGTGTGTGTGTGTTAGTTGTCCTAGCTATGATCATTGCCTGATCTGATGATTCCAAGGAAATTGATATAATCAACTGGTAGTGAATGTTAATTACTGCTGTTTAATCAGATTTCAATTAGAATACTGTCAAACAGATTAATGTATATATTATCCTAGGTAATCATTGGGCTTTCATGAATGAGAACAGAGTACAAGAGGCCACAGTTAAGGGTATCATCTTTCAGGAGGTGGTGAGTCACACAATTCCAGATCATGGAATACAAGTGAAATGAACATTTTTTTTCTGTTTTTACTCCCTTACTCTTTTATTTGAAAAGACAGGTAAAAAGATCCAAGAAAGTTCCATGTAAAATCAATAGTCTGATATCATGAAGTAAAGATTTATCCTTTTAAAAATACTGTAGTTCCTGTAGTAGGAACATTTCATAAACAAAGTCCATTTCATAAACGTGATTATACAGTCCATTTCAAAGCAGTCCATTTCATAAACGTGGTTATACAGTCCTTTGGGACACTAATAGAAAATATTGTAGCAATCTTTTTAACCAAAAGTTGAAGTTCAAAGTTCCTTCTTAACTTGTCCTCTTCCTGCTTAAGTTGTTTCATAATATTATACACACACAAGATACATAATGTTGATTCTTAAACACTCTTATCTGCAATATATGGCTTGATTTTTAGATCTTAAAGTGGTGCAAAAAAGCTAGAAAATAAGTTTAATATAGTTTAGCAGCTTTAAGTATTTTACTATACTTTAATAGCTTTAATTTTAGACGCATTTCCAGTTCAGAAGTGACTATTTTCAGGAGAACCAATACTTTTTTTTTTTGTTAAGAAAACAATACCACTTAAAGAATTTCATTTTTTAAAATGTGTTTTCTTGTTTGTTGAATTTATTTAATTTGTCCCAACCTACATTCGTAGTATATCTAGGCTTTTTGCCTGGCTGTTTAAAATATATTCAGCCGTCTCTCTCAATTATTCCTCCAGCCCTTCTCCAGCTTTTCCTCTTAGTCATGTGTTATACACTCTCCATAGATGACACAAGTTGAGGCTGAGGTTTGCAGGTATGCAAAATGTCTGAAGTACTCAGAGTTATCCATTGCTACCATTTTCTTCTTCGTATTTCATCCATTACTCTAACTATTTAGTCCTGGACTGAGCTATTGTGCCCTTTTCCAATTGCAGATGGTGTTTTCCCTGTAGGTAGCACATTATGGATGAAGTGTCAACACAAGTTTCCTCATTACCTTGATTTTTACTCACATATGCTAGTCAGCTGCTAGATTGATCATCAGTATGAAAAGAAACGTATATCATATACTGTTGTAACAGCATTGTTGATTTTTTTTCTAGTGGATAGAAATTGGAGCAAAACAACATGAATCTTTCCCTTTCTGTGAGGCTTTATGTCCTACTTTAAAATAAGCTTTCAGTGATATTTAGCTAATCTTCTACATGTAATTTCAAACATTTTGTCTTTATATTCAGTCCATGTATTTTAGGGCTCTGCCCTACTCTGTGTCAGTACTTCAACTCCATTTCCCAGAAACCAGCTTACAGTCACATGACTGTCAGGGAAGAGTATCTATAGTCACAATGACTTAGACATTTCCTGGAAAAGATATGCTCAAGATCTCCTACAAATACAATTTTCTTCAGTGGCATCTCCAATTAGAAACTGACTTATTTTGGTTTGCCTCTTACAGTATTATTATTATTATTGTTAACAACAGTGGAATAGGGATAGAGAAGCAGTATTTAATGAATTTCTGCAAAGCATTGGTTAAGAGAGACATTCATTTTCACTTTGTCATTCCCATTATTTATAGCAGAAAGAATAGAGTGGGGAAAGACGAGTTTTCAAGAATAGCATTTTAAGTTTTCCTTATTTTTTTGGACTGCTCTTCTATTTTTCTTTTTTCAGACTCCACCTTCTACAAGACTTATTTATCCATCCCAGAAAAATATGATGGGGGAGAGAAATTTTCTTTTTAAGTTCAGTTATTTTGGTAAGTGTGTGTGTGTGTGTGTGTGTGCACGCGCGCGTGTGTGTATGTGTGTGTGTGAGAGAGGGGGGTGGGATTCTTTGCGACTAATGTCTGAATGCCATTCCCTTTACACTTGTTAAGGTCTATTCTTCCTTGGAGAAAAAAAACAAACAAAAAAAAATTGGACAACAAGAGCTTACTTTTTCCCAGTTTAAACATTTTTTAGTTCCCTGATACTGTAGATTCAGTTCAGTCACATTTTCAGTGCAATGTCCTGGACAGGTGTTTGAAACGAGACTGTCCTAGTGAAAATGGGCTTGTTTCATTCCCTTCTTTCCCCCACTCTCTCACTCTGCACTGGTGCGCTCAACTAAGATGAGAGCTCAGAGAAAGCTTTGGCAGAGATTAGCTGGGGGAAAGGGGCAGAAAAGTGGGAAAGTGCGGTGTCCTGTTTTGAGACTTTAAAAATACTGTCACCCTACATTAGCCAGTATGGAAGTAGGGCTTCCTCTCAAAAAGCCAGCAATAAAATGTACAGTGACTGTTTGATAAGGCACTGGCTGTATCAAGTGAGGGTATAGATGTTTTCTGGATTACTTTGGGATGCAAAGATTTAGCACTGACCTTTTTTGCAACCGTCAGTAATGCTGACCTTATGTAATGCACCAAAACTAGGGCAGGTATTCTTGGAGTTAACAGAGGGGCTTCTTAAACTGATGCTGACTGACAACAAGGAACGTGGGGAAAGTTTAGCTTTTATAATCATAGACAGCTTCAGTCCTTAGTGTCTAATCTATCATCAGGATATAAAAATGTTTTCAGAGAAACTAATCAATTTAGCTTTTTTTCTGTTCTCTCTCCATTTTGTGCAATGGCCCTAAAAACAAGAGAAACATAATTGTTACACTACCTGGAAGAGATGGGCCTGGAAGGAGTCCAGATGCCCAAACACCTGGTGCTGTGCTGCAAGAAAACAGGAAGGTGGTAAGTGGGTGGGTTGTAAGTAATGGCTCAGCAAACCACAGTAGGCACAACCTGTGGCAAATGGTACACACATGACCCCATACTTCTTACTACAGCCCAGAAACTAGAACAGAACCCCCAAAATTATTGCATATATGTTATATAAGTTTGAATTGGGAAGACAGATCTCAATTTATGCCTCAAACAGAGCCACATGGACATATGGAATAAATGGATGTTTTCACAGACATCACAGCATTAATGAAGAGGGTTCATACAACAGAAGCAATATCTCCTTGCTTTAAGTATTCCCCTCTCTCATCAAACCCACTGATTAAAAACATTACAGTTAAATTTGATTAAAAAGAACCGTAAGAATTTTGAATACATCCACTCTTCGAGCAAACCCTGCACTTCGAAAGTCTGTAACAAGTTCTGTAACATATTTTGTGCCATTTTTGTGTGCCATTTTTTTAAGTAAATCTCTTCTTGCACCTACAGCTTTCACTTGCTTTTGAAAATATGCCCATTATTGCAATCCAGAAGTCTTCCTAGCAACTTCAAATACCCTTCTCCTTTTTTTTAAGTAAGTTCAACCCACACGAAATGGGGGTGGTCCTGCTTTGAGCAGGGGGTTGGACTAGATGACTTCCTGACATTCCTTTTAACCCAATTTTCTGTGATTCTATGATACAGCCCCAGAATGAACAAATTTCCATTTCTATAATGAAAAAAAAGATGGTCGTCAGAGACCGTGGGAAGAGCTCTGTTCCTTTGAAGAAGAGTAGGACAGGGCAAACTGTGTTCCTCTTCCTGATGAGTTTTGCTCCTGTGCAGAAGGAATGAAATGCATGCATGCACCTTGTCTGTATGGCCTGCAGATCTGCCTGGTTACACATATGCCAGGTCAGATACACACTGTTCTGAGCAATGCTGCTTTCTATAATCTCCAAACAAGATATTACATGTTAAATCCCATTAATCAGACTTGCCACTGTGGATTGCAGTGACACATATTGGCATAGCACATGGGGAAGGTTAAAAAAGTTTAAAAAAATATATTTGTACCCTATATAATTTTTTGGTTTGTGGAACAGAGGGAGACAGGTAGATTCAGGCCATGCAAGGATCCCAAACCATGGTCATTATAAAATAAGAGAGGCAAATATGAAGACAGAAGATAAATGATGGCTACTCTGTGCAAATATATCACTAAAGCAGTACAACAAACAGTCATGGGACAAATGGTGACAGACACAAATAAAAAGTTATCTTAGTGGCTTCTAATTGTTTCCCCATAAGTAAAGTTAAAATGGCTTTAAGAAGCTAAAAGGGAAGATTCACACTGTGTTAGTAACTTTTTATTGTACTGGGAAATAACACTAATAGGCCTATTCATATCATAGTATAACATATTAATGTTTTTCCGTCCTGCATAAGTGCTTTTCATACCACATTAGGGAAAATGAATAGAAATATATTTAAAAAAAAGAAAGATGGAAAAAAGAAGTTAGTTGAATAAAAGAAAATATTTTTCATGAGTACCTACTGTATCTAGTTTCCATGGAGCATTATGATGGTGACTGGTGAAAAATATGTATAAATAAGACTTTTGGAAAGGATATAAATAGCATGCATCAGGAGTTTAAGCCACTCTCTAATTACTGAAGATTAAGAAGAAAACTTTCTCTCGGGACAAGTTATCCCATAACTATTGAAGCTTTTCATATTTCCTTTTATATCTGAATCATTTTATTTCATGTTTAGCCTCTTAATTTTCTGATGCTTGCAACTGTCAAAAACAACAACCAAGATAAGTCACTGGCTAACAGTAGGGACCCATGACCCTACTGCGGGAATGTAGCACATGGCTGCAGGGTGCTGTGCAGGGAGCTGGCAGGGGGACATGCCCCATCCCATGGCCGTGTGCTGCATTCGGTGGGCGCTGCCTGTGCCCCGCTGCCCCCTGCCCTAGCAGAACCCTGCAGTGGCGCATCATGCCTCTCACCTGCATAACCGTGCTCCAGGCCCCCCTGCATGGCTGCGCACCATGCCCCCCACGGTCACAAGCCACACCCCCACTATGGCAAGCCACGCCCCTGCATGACTAATCCCTGTGCCCTGCAGTGGGGAGCACAGTCTGGCACCTCCTACCTCAGTCCCCACCTCTGCCTCCATCTGTCTGTCCTAAGGTTCTGGGACACGCATGCACAGTTGGCCCAGAGCATTACAAGCAGACAAACAGAAGTGGTAAAGCTTTAAATACATTATATATATATATATATATATAAAAAGCCTTACCACTTCTGTACACATATAAAATGTACATAGATGAACTCTGGTCAGTGACAGACCTATTACTGATATTATGATAGCGGTGAGACAAATTGCATACTTTTTTAATTACATGTTGTTCATATTAATTTCATTCACATATTGGCAGGAACTATACACAATACAGGAGAAGGTGGACTTTGAAACTGTTATTAAACCGCTTCGATTTACATCACTAACAAGTTTGTCTTGGGTCACCAAACAAAGTGCTTCATTAGAAGAATTTTCAGAACTGCCTAAATCAGGGTGGGCAAAATACAGTCCATGGTCCAGATCCAGACCATGGAGGGACTTTGCACGAGTCCCACAATACCACCTGGCCTAGGCAGGATGTCTGGCCTGTGACACACATCCTGCTGCCCCCCAGGCACACAGCAGCACTGTAGGTGGACTACTTTTTTAGGCAGCCCAGGTTGTGGTGCTGCTGGCCCCAGCTGCATGATTCTGGTAGGAACCTGCATGCACACTGGCTAGACCAGAGTGAACCAGCTCCTGACTAGCTGGGATCCACGCATACAACCCTGATCCTGACTGACCCCATGCCTGCTCCAGAATGCCTGCCCACAATAACTGGGGGTAGCTGCAGTGGTGGCTGGGAAGAAGCTGCTGCTGGGCATAGGGGAAAAGCATGGGATAAAAGCTGCCTTTTTGCTGAGGCCAATCAGAACATGTGCCTGGGCTGCCCTCTGATTTCTTTCCACTGCCATCACTACTGCCACTTGTGCCACTTTTGAGCCAGCCATGAGGGTAGCCATGGCAGTGGAAAAGAGCTGTAGTGCAGCCCAGGTATGGGCACCAGGTGGCTGCAGCAAGAAAGGCCTGGCAGTGATGAGTGGGATATGGCTGCTTTTCCCCTGTGCCTAGCTTCTGCCTGGCCAATGCCATTGCTACCACTGCTCAGTACAGACAGGCTGGTCCAGAGCAGGTGCAGGGTGGCCCAGGGTCAGGAATGTGCATGTGTCTCCCAGCTGGTTTAGACCTAGTCTGCTTCAGTTGGGGTGAGTCCAGATCAGGTGTGGGGTGGGCCAAAGCTGGGGCTGTGTGCTCAGATGCTGCTGGGCACTGGTGGTGGTGGTGGGGAGGAGCTGCAGGAAACACAGGATCTGGGCTGTTTAGGTGGGCAGGTGCTGACTGCACTTCCCCAGACCTGCTTATGTGGCCCGTGTGCCCAAATAATTGCCTGCCCCTGGCCTAAATCAATTAGCTCTTTATATACAATTATACAGTGTGCTTCAAATCTGTATTTTTTCCCCTGACATTGAGAAACATTTTTATTACAAGCAAGGTACCAGGAAGTGTACCAAGGTGAAATGACTGAACTTTAGCACTTTTACTGCCCAAAAGTAAGAATTCAGAAGACAAGTTTAAAAATGTATATCTCTAATGGGAGGGATGTTTATCTAATCAAACAATCTTTCAAGAAAGGCTAACAGAGCAAGAAGTGTTACTTTATTTATTTTAAATCTAGATGCAGGCTATGGAGATAGAACAAGAGTAAAAGACTAAAGAAAAAGCAAAAAGAGGATGATCCATTAGAGGTACAATCCAGTAAATGAAGAAGAAAGAAAAACAAAAAAGAGCCCTCCCCACCCCCCCGTATTTTAAAATCAATGAAGTTACTCATGTGTTGCAAGATAAACCCAAAGGTAATAATGTTTTTACCTTTGGGCCAGAGTCCTCAGTACTTTGCAGGTCTATGTTCTAAATACCATAAATATATGTGTGCCTGTGTGTGACTTTTAGGATAAAATATTGCACTTAGTACACAGTATTTCAAAAATAAAATCCAACATTTTACTGCACAGACTTTCATATAGGACAGTTAAAAAAACAAACAAACCAATCATGGTCGGAAAGAGATTATTTTTTGGATTTTTTTTAACCTTGGAAAAATGGAGTGCAACTGCCAACCTATCAATTAGTTTCAAGTAGAACAGAGAATTAGGATTTCAAAGAAAACTTTCATTAGTTACAGAAAAAGATGAGAGCTTCCTTTTTAGAAATAATAAGGAGATATATCTGGAAACACTGTTGTCACAGATATTAATCTTTTCATTAACTCATTTAGCATGAATTCATAATCTAGCTGACATTTTAAGTAAGGCTTGCGCTGCTTCTGAAATAATCAGTTTGTTCTGCATGGCAAAACTATTTACTCTTGTTATGTTAAAATGAATCACATTAGAGTATCTGACTTCAGTTGATAGTTAATTGAGATCAGGGATACATCTCTGGTAACGGTTTTACAAATGAATTGCCTGTTTGCATTCAGGTCTGATTCATAGCTCCTAGCAACATCAGGTTTTGTTAATAGATCTTTATCAACAGAAGTCACTAGAATACATTGCTTGGTTAGAAATATAAAGACAATATATTTTTGTACATGTGTTAATATGTTTTTATAAAAAAAAATTTAAACTTGATATATTTCATGGAAGATAATTTCACCCTTAGGTGAAATATTTATTATTATTATATTATAACAATAATATTTTTGTGGGGGTTTTCCCCCCTGCTGTGAAGCATATTTTACTTTTATGGTTTATGCCTAATTCACAGCTGTAGTACCTTGTATATTCTAACATATCTATTTCCTTTGCTCAATTTGGCTTAAGTACATGGTTGGCCAAATGTTACATTTTGTATGCCTGTATTTGTGATTGCTTATTAGGAAATTGTAAAACTGTATGAAAAACAGCAAAAACTTAACTCACAAAGTTCAGACCATCACAGATGAAGCACGTAAGATCTGCCAAAAAAGGTAAACAGTTCATAATTGTACCTTGGGCACTGAATACCTAAAACATTTGAGGAAAGTGAACTTTGCATTCATAATACACTCTACCAATTGGGCAATGGTGTTCATGAGAAAGTATAATGAGAAAGTACCTTCCTGTCACTGTTATAATCAGCTGAGGCTCTGAAATATTGATGTGATATCTGCTTTACTCTATAAAACTATATATCTTATCATTAATCATAACAATGTCCATCACCTTTTAATTCACACACATTTCCTGATGTTAATTTAAAATGCTGAATACACACCATGCAGATGGGTCTACACAAGTTTACTATTAGCTGTGGTTCAAATGTCTATATAGTTTTGCTGGCTCTCACAATCTCGAATATGAAATATTTCACAAAAGGCACTTCAATGAAATTCTATCATGGAACAGATTCACAAATTTACAGACGTTTAGAACTGAAAGAGACCTCATAATATCATCACGTCCAGCCCCCCAGCTCTGGACTGGAAAGACTCCTCGGGTCAAATAACCCCAGGAAGGTGTTCAATAACGTTGTCATTTCTAGCTTGTTTTTGATGGAACTTGCAGGAATGGTAGCCCCTTCTGAGGGCATGAAGCTTGCCAAGTTTCAAGGAGATAGATGCAGGGGTTTGGGGAAAACTGCACCCCAAATTCTTGAAAGCTAAACTCATGTCATGTGTACGTGTTAAGCCACAGCAGGGTCAAAGCTGCAGGCATGACAGCCCCTGAAGAGGCAACAAAGCCTACCAGTTTTCAAGGAGATAGGTGCATGGGTTTGGGGGAAACTGTACCTTAAGCAGCAGATGAACAAAACCCGTGACATGGGTGGCACTGTGTGTGTTAAGGCGCAGCAGGGTAAAAGCTGCAGACCTGCTAGCCCCTTCTGAGGCCACAAAGCTTGCCAGCTGTTGAGGAGATAGGTGCAGGGGCTTCTGGGTTCTGGGGCCCTGCACCCCTAGCTGCTGACAGGCAAAACTCATGACATGGGTGCTTGTGCAACTGACTGTCTCTGTCTTGGGGGAGAAGCAGTTCCTGGCTCTGTATCGATTCTTTCCTCTTCTTAGTCTGTGGTTTCGTAGGTGTTAATCTTTGCTCATTAACTATTGTGTATTGATCTGGTGGAAGATGACAAAAGAAAGAGCAATGGTCTCAAGCTGCATCAAGGGAAATTTTGGTTAGATATTAAGAAAAAACATTTTTCACTAGAAGGGTAGTAAAGCACTGGATCAGGCTACCCAAAGAGGCTGTAGAATCTCCATTCTTGGCATTTTTTCATACCAGGCTAGACAGCTTTGGCTGGATTCATATAGTTGCAGCTGGTCCTGCTTTGAGCAGGGGGTTGGACTAGATAACCCCCAGAGGTATCTTCCAAATCTAATTTGCTATGATTCTTTGATTGTCCAGAAATGCCACTCTGGTTATGTTGCATTTATGAACCAATTCTACAGGCAAAAAGATACAGAATTTTTTGTTCTATAAAAATACCTGAACTCTTGGATTTTTTAACCAACCAGATTTTTGAAATGTGTTGATGTTTGCCGACTCTTAATGGAGTACCTACTATGAAGAATAACTCAGACTATGTCCAATCATAAAAGTGTTTTTTTTAGGACAAGCAAAACATATATAACCTCCTCCCCCCGATAATTCCTCCCACCTGCTGTTTATTTTGTACAAAAATCAGATATGGCTCCAATCTAAGTTCTACGTCTTAGTAGATCATACCTTAGTAGATCATATCCTGGGTCATACCTTCTGAAAATGAAATTGCTTCTCATTAAATAGTATCACATTATACTACATGAAGTGAGATTATGTCACTGTTTTTATAGCAGGTCTCAAGAAGATTATTATGCTATGATACAGTTGTAAAGTGGCATTTAGCAGTAAAAACTAAACTCCTCTTATTTGAGACTTGGGATCCATCACCACCACAGTTTGAAGTACTCCATCAAAATATAATGTGAAAGGGAAACTCAGAAGTAATGTTAAAAATGCTCGAGTTTGTGAACTGGAAAATATCCTGATATAATTCAGAAATATATTTTAAGTACTTTTTATCTACAATTTGAATACGAGCTGTTCTTCAAATGATCGCTACAATTTTTTGTCAGTTTCTGAATGTATGATTTGGGTCTTCTCTTTGAAATTAATATGCAAATAAAGGAATCTTCTTTCTCTTATAACACCATTTCCCAATACACTAGACATTATACCCCAGTACTCCAGTTCTATGCTTGTTAAAAAATGAGTGACTAGAGTCAGGGTGTAAAGTTAATATTAATCCCTTAAAAGAAAGACAGATATTCAAAGTGCCAAACACTGAGGACTCCTTTTGGAAATCAGTGGGGTTTTTAAGTGTGGCAATTAATCTTCCTATTAAGAGAATTCCTAAATTTAGGCAGAAAATTTGATACAGCTTGAGTTTTTTCCTCCCTCCTGTCCGCATTTTGGAGTGCACTCATCCCCTATACATTCCACCGTCTCCCTCCAGTCTTCTGCAAGGCTTTCCCTTTTGTTTGCAGAAACAAATGGGAGGGGAGAGGAGGATCAAGCTCTTTGCTGTTACAACAGGTCAAGGAGCAGTAGCTGTAGCAAAGAAAATTACTCACAGCCTATTCTCAGGACCACTAGGGGTCATTTCCCATATTCTAGAAGGGAAGGGGCAATCAGGAGACACTTAGCACCTCATCCTTCCTCTTGGGGGAGTGTGCTGTGATTTAGCAGAGATAAAACATTGAATAGGTGGGGGTGGGAGAAAATACACCCCTGCCTTTACTGAGATGGGAAGTTTATTTCAGGACGAGCAGCAGGTACTTGAAGTGTTTCTAAAGTATGCAGTCAGGCAGGTGATTACCAGAGTAAGGCAAGTGGGATAGTTGTCTCTCTGTGGGTTCTACATTGGATTTTCCCACTCCCTCTGTCCTCTGTGCAAGGAAGCTTTAGTTCTCACTGCTGAAAGAAGAGTTTTGCTATATAAAATGACAGCATGAATGCAGGTGTGATGAAAAACACTGTAAATTCCTGTATTTAATGATACTGGGAATTTTTAAAAGTACTTTCTTCTGGCAGTAAAGAGAAGGAGATTAATGTGTGTTTTATGCCTGTGTACTACATAAATAACAGGGCTGTGTGAAGTTTCAGGAGCTGATTTGATTTGGAGCAGATTCGGCTCAATTCAGTGGCCAAATCTCCAAATCCAAGTTGAATCAGGGGGCCAATTAAAAGGTCTAAATTTATTAGAAGTTTTCTGAATTGATTCGCAAAAGATTTGAAGAGCTTCAGTGGTTTGTGTAGTCTCCACTGGCTGCAGCAGGGAGCTGGACCCGGACCCCGAGCTGGTAAGTAGGGGGCAGGGGAGGGGAGGTGGGAGGAGGGGACCATGGGAGGACCCCTGCTAGGTCCCATCCCCTGCCTGCTCCCCCAGCCTCCCTGAGCACCCTCTGACCCCCACCCATTGCCTCAGCCCCCCCATGGCTGCCCCAGCTGACCCCAGCTCCTGGCCCTTTAAAAAAAAAAGCTCCCACTCACTGGCTGCTGCCAGGTGGGGGGGCAATCCCCACTCCCCCCCCCACTGCTCCATACCATGTGGGATGGCTCTGCCATGAGCCCTCCAACCTCCACCTGCTGTCCCAGTCCCCTTCCATGGCTGCCCCACCTGCCCCAGCTCCGGCCCTTTTAAGAAAAAAAAAAAACCCTCCTGAGCTCACTGGGTGCTGCAGCAGCCTTGGGGATTCTGGGGGCTTGTGCAGAGACCCCCATGCAAAGCAGGGCAGTGTGGGACAGTGAGGATCGTCCCCTGCTGGGCAGCAGCCAGTGAGTGGGAGATTTTTTTTTTAAAGGACTGGGAGCTGAGGCGGGCAAGGCAGCTATGCGGGGAGGGCTGGGAGAGCAGTCAGGGGTTGGGAGCTTATGGCAGAGCCTCCCACATGGTGTGGGGCAGTGGGGGGCAGCAAGGATTGCCTCTCCCTGCCCAGCAGCAGCCAGTGGGGGGCAGGGGTTCAAAGAACCAGGAGCTGGGGCAGGCAGGGCAGTCATTGAGAGTGGGCAGGGGATGGAGCCTGTGTGTTTCAGAGATTCAGCTGAATCAGCAGCAGCTGAATCTCTGAATCAGATTGGACTGAACTGATTTGGGACAATGATTTGAATCACTGAATTGAAACAATGTCCCCCAAATCAACCGACTCCAAATCCAAAATAAATACTAGCCACTTCGCACAGGCCTGATAAATAACATCTTTTTATGATTTGTATTCTCTTCATATTATGTAAAAAAATAGTTGTCTGTAAAAAGTTTGCAGATTGTTAGTAAGAATAAGTTTGGGGGGGCTGGTAACCCTGACCCAAATTGTTTGTGAATTTATTCCATGAATTAAAGATGTAACTAGCATTAAAACCTCACCCATAATCTGTATCAGTTGATGCTTTCTTTGGATTCACGTTAGTAGATATGACAGCAAAATTTGGCCCCTTACACATACCACCACCTTATTTCTTGAAACTACTGACAGGTTGGTGAATCGTCCCTCTTTCCTCCTTTCTATTTTTAAAGGAGGACTTCAAAGTTATTCCTGTATCAAAGTGTTACTAATAAATCCCTTTTGTTCCCAGAGACGCCTCTCCAGAATAGGTCCTTTTAATCTTGAGAAAAGCACTACCCCAAATTTTAATTCTTTTTGTTATTTCACTCAATAATATCTTAGATTTCAAATCAAAAGATTTAAATCTAAAGAATGTATTGTGGCTTCAGAAGTTTAGGATTAAGTGTGGCGATGAGGCCCAACTGTTCATATGAAAAGAATTCAGCAGGTACAACAAAATGAAGGTCAGGCAACAATACTTCAAAGTCACTGAAAAAAAGCAGTGGATTAAGCAGGCTTCACATCTTGTGCTCTATACAGAAACTCTTCAGAAACATATAAAACTACCAGAAATGTAACAATATCAAGCTATTGGCTCAAAAGTATTGGCTCAATAATATTGCAGATGCTGGTCCCAGATTCCCACTGATTGAAGTCAGTGGGAGGTGAAGATGCCAAAACCTGACCCTCAATAGGATGAATATTTCAGATGTTCATCATATTGAAACACTGCTGTCAAATCACATTTTCCTGGGATTATTTAAAGTCGGCTTTGTAATATTATTTTAGCATGATTTAATATAGATCATGTTACCATGCTATAAAACATTACTTTCCTCTCTTGACAAAGTTGAAATTAAAAGAGGAAATGTAATTCTTATTTAATCCAAAAGTGATTATTTTTTATTAACTTCACCATTTAACTTTGCATTTTAGCAATCAGGTTAAAATTATTAAAAATAATACATCAATGTCTGTTTTATTGTCACACAGACTGAGCACACTTGTTTTTGGCATGTCTAATTAAATCATTAACTTCATAGGGGTTTGGATGTATAACATACGTGGGAGTGGGCCAATGTTTTTAAAATTAAGTGTCTTCTTCTGTTGCATGTTGTATAGTATGGCTTCCCAAATCATTTTGGTTTAAAAGTGCTTCCTAGGTCTAGCTGAGACTGCATACATTTCATTTTTCATTCTAGATATCTGGTATTCAAGTTACTAAATCAAGAGCTAGTTCTAGCATAGACTTACTCTCAGTAGAGAATCATCCCTCTTTAAGACCAGATGGGCCACAAGTTCAGTTCAGGAAGGTCTGTTCATTGTCTGTTATAACTGAAGTCTGAAAAGCATTCAAGAAAACTGAAAGGTAGTAAATATAAACCTAATTAAAGAAAATACTTTACATCACCAAATGATCTGGGGAACTCATTTCCACAAGATCATATTGAAATATAGAGGCATTTGGATAAAATCTTAATACTAAAAATGTGTTCATTATATTGGTAATTGGTAAAAAATAATTACAAACAATGTTAGGCCACAAACCAGTCTCCTGCTGGGGAAGACAAAGGATGAACTTTATTCATGGGTAATAATTTGTTCATTTTAAAATTTCTTGCACCTTTCTCTGGAGACTGATCTGACCCAATATGCCCTACAAAGTTAATCTGCAATATATTTTTCCATAAAGGAGAATCACAGTCTTTAGTTCTACCAGTATAAATCTGTTATCTATAAATCTGTAGTCTCAAAAAGTGCAAACAGAAGTGACAATTTTTGCCCTATCTGGGCACAGAAAATTGTCTATAGCCATGACCAAACACAAGTGCATGGCTAGAAACTTCTTAAGAAATGACCAATTGGGTAAAAATCTCCCTTAAATGTCTTGAGGATGACATTTAGAAACATAGCATTTTCTGTAACTTCTGTCTGCACTGTCCGCCAGCCTCTGAGCTGTTTTCAGAATGGAAAGGGAGAAGAGGGAGTTTGGTCTGTGGTCTTTTCAGCCCCCGCTCAAGGGTGGGGTGGGTGTATTGGAGCACCTTCTCCTGAGGTGGCTCCAAAACACCAGCACCAGCTGGAGAAACCCTAGAATGAGCGCTCTCTGTTCCTCTTCCCACCCTCCCATTCTCAAAACAGGGCAGGCTGGCAGGAAGGAGGAGCCGTTGCTATTGGAAACTGGCTGCAGGCTCACAGCCAGGACCTAGATTCCCCTCCCACCTGGAACTAGGGCTGCCAACCCTCCAGGATTGCCCTGGAGTCTCCACGAATTAGATATACATCTCCAGGAGACTGCTGAGAGACTGGGGAGATAAACAATAGGGCATTCATTAAAATAAATATTAAATGTTGAATCCAATTTATACAGTAGTCCAGTGGATTTCTAAAATGTAATAGTAAGTGCATTTGCCTTCCTGATGCAAACACACGGGCACATTCATGTTGTGTGTCATGGGCATGTTGGTGTTACCTCCCGGAATAGATTCAAACAGAGCTGGCAACCTTACCCGGAACCAACTGAACTTCTGTTTGGCCTGGGGGAGTGTTTTAACTCAGAACACTTCCTGCAAAGAGTTCTGAGTCACACCAGGGAGCTGCACTCCTACCTGTGCCCATAGGCTAAGTACAGACATTCAAAAAGCCATAAGCAGAATCTATCTGAATTATGTGGTTTTCTATAAATGGCATACTTTAGATTAGTAGCAAATAAAATGCACATTCCCCTTTTGGTGGGGAGGACAAATCTATAGACCAGTGTCTGATCACTTACACCAGTAAAAAAGTGTAATGTTTGTACTGGGACAAAAATTAGTTCAGCAAAGCAGTTCCACAGATTCCTGTGTTTGACAACTTTTTATCAATAAATCTCAAAAAAGATTCTGTAAATAAAAGAACAAAGGCAATTATGTTTTATCTCAGAAGGATAAGACATTAGAACAATATAAATTTTAATTATTCAATATTTTCATTACATTTATCCTTTAGCAACACCACCACCACATTTGATCTTTCTCCCCTAGGCCCTACAGGAAAATGGTGCATAAGGAAACAAATATGAATTTATAAGAACATGAAGACTGAGCTATTAATGTGGATTTTGCAGCCTTAGGAGCTCAGGTACAGAGGATGAACCAGCAGGAGGTGAATGAGAAATGCCTGGCATTTCAAATGATTTGGAAGTTGACTCTAATCAAATACCAAATTGAAGACTGGAAGGCACTCTAGTAAGCCAGTAGAGTGCATCTTGCCTTTTGCCTTGTATAGCCATCTGTATCAGTGTGAAGTGGGACTAAAATGTTATTAACTCAGGATGTTGGTGTTTTGCATTCACTTTGCATTGTTTTAAAAGACTGATTGAGAGAAGCAGAAGCAGTTCAGAATAGGAAAGATAGGATCTAAAAAGATCAACATCCCACTACATCTCCAGAAAACATTGTAAAAAATTAAAAGTTCATTTTACCTTATTATCTTATATATTAATGTAAGAGAAAAATGAAGATGTATACTTAATAAGTAGTAGTACAAATATACATAAATGAAGAGTACATGTAAAATGTGTAAAATGCAGAGTTAAAGCTACTAACTACATAGAAACTTCACATCTGAGAAACTTAGCTGTTTATGACAGCCATAAAATTGAATGCTTATTTACTAAAAGTTTACAGCAAAAAATCTCACTAAACAAACAAAACCAACCCCCTCACCCCCAAGAGAACCCACCAGTATATTTGAAGGGCAAAAAAAAGGAAAGGCAAGATAGTGACTATAATTTTAAGTACCCGCCCCCCAACACACACACATACAGAATAAATGAAAGAAAGGAATGTCCCTTATATGTTCCTGTTGTGGATCACTAGGTCTTTGGTGATCAGGAACCACTCTGGGTCTACAAATTTTAAAAGATCTCCTTATTCAATAACCATTTCTAGGTACAGCTGCATAACACAACATGTTCTTCTACAGTTCCTTCACAGACTTCCTGCCTTCAACCCTAGGGACGTAGTTCTAAATCCCACAAAAATCAAATCACTTAGAATTGGACCATCAAAGAAGCTAATTAACTAAAGGGGAAACATGAACTTAAAAGGGAGACTGGGGACATATATTTCACCCCTCAACAATGCTAGGTAAAATAATATTTTTTGCAATTTTACTCTATAGTTTTGCATTGTACTACTTCCTCCTTATTCAGAAACTATACATTTATCTCAACTAAGTAGCTGACAACTTCCATTCCAAGCAGGAACTTTTTTCAAACAAACAGAATTGAGAAGGCTCCAAAAGTGGTCATCGGCATTCTGATAAGTCTTCTCAGAAGGTGATGAAGCTGCCTTAATGGGCACACCTGGTGCCATACATTAATCCACAGTTTCTACCATCCTCAAGAACAGTGTCCTCACTACCTCATTTCCAAGATCAACTCACAGTGCTTGGGTTAAGCAGGGCTTATTTCCTTGGAAGCAAGTCTGAGCAGCCTGCTGTCTTGATGTAAAAGTTCTCAAAATTAAAGTACCAGAGAATTTAAAACATTTTCTGTTTCATTCTCCATAACACCAATGTCATAAGTCCATTTTCCTCTCCAGGTAAGATTTAATTTTAGCTGTCCAAATATTGTAAGTCACTTGTATGTGTGACGGGGGTTTACCTCTCCCTAAATTGAAATGGTGGGTTTTTAATTGTCTCATTTCAATTTAGGGACTTCCGCCACTGTTATGGAACAGTGATGACCCACTGGCAGTTCATCCCCTCCTTGGATATGTGCAGACTGCCAGAAAAATAAAAAAAAGTGGTAAGGGGTCCAATTCTTTTTCTTTGCCCCCACCGCCAGAGCCTGCTTGCCTCTTCTATAGCTGGGGGATGAGCTGCCATTGGGCCCTGAGCTGCAGGGGGGCCCAGTCCTTCCCTCCATGGTGGTAGTGCCCCCCAAACAGCACCCACCTACTAGCACCCCACCCAGGTAGTCCCAGGGGGCACTGCCACCGTAGAGGGAAGGGCCAACTCTCCCCACAGTTCCAGGGCTACGTGACCTGGCAGCAGCTCATGCAGGCAGGCTCCCCTAAGAAAAAAAAGAAAAAAGTGACAAGGGGCCAGATCCTTTTTTTCTTCTCCCAGAACCTGCTTGCCTTTCCTGCAGCCGGGGGCAAGTTGGCAGTGGGCCGAGCAGCCCCTGAGCTGTGTGCGTGGAGGGGTGTGGTGCTTCCCTCTGCAGTGGCAGCACCCCCTAAGGCTGCCTAGGTAGGCTGCTAGTGAGTGGGTGTTGGCTGGTGCGCACTGCCCCCATGGAGGGAAGGACTGGGGCCCCTGAAGCTCAGGTGCCCCTGGTAGCTCACCCCCTCACTGTGGGAGAGGTGGGTAGGCTCTGCCAGAAAGAAAATAAGTGGGTCCCTCACCATTTTCTTTTCCCCTCAGCAGAACTTGCCCATGTGAGTTGCTGCTAGATTGTGCAGCCCCTGAATTATGGCGGGGGGGGGGCAGGGCCTAGTGCTTCCCTCCATGGTATGAGTGCCCCCTGAGGATGCCCAGGTGGGGTACTAGCAGGCAGGTGCTGCCCAAGTTCACAGGCAGCACCCAGCCTATGCGACGGTGCACAGGGCACTGGAAGCCTGGGTGTGTTCAAGGAAGCTTTGGTTTGGTGGACCCCATGGACCATACCAGTCACTTACCCACCAACTGGGACCACCTGGGAATGGGCTGGCTTGCCCCTGAGGCAGTGCAGGAAGGTGGCAGAACTGCAGCTTGGTGTGGTGGCAACCAGAGAAGGTGAAAGGGATGGTGGTTTCCTGAGCATACCTGGGTTTCCAATGCCCTAGGCACAGTCTCTGCTACCTTCTCCAGATGTATTGCTTCAATTTATGTAGCAAACTAAAATACACTGGATATGTTTTACCTTGCTATGTAACAAAGTCCCTTGAAGTGAAATATGCCATTGCATGTGTACAGTGTGACAAAATTAGAAGGAAATACTCTGGCACACGTGTAAATAGTGACACCATTAAAACAGTATACAAGGACAATTAAACCACTTAAAAGGCCAATGTAATCATGTTTCCAAGTGCCCATACTAGCAGCTTCCTAACATATGCACACACACACATTTTCAATACAACCCTGCTACAGGGAAAGCAATGGGAACTCAGCCCCCATCGATCATTTAAATGTTCTCCCTCAAGCAAATGAAGACCTTGATTCCATTCTGATTGGCTCCCCTTGTAAATCTTTCTTCATAAATTGTGGCAGACATAAAATTAGTAAGTGCCTATAAGTGGTGTATGATGAAGTTAAGATTAAGTTGAACAGTTAGGCTGCCAAACTGGGAATTAAAGAACCTGACCTCTATTCTGCCATAGGCATTCTGAGCGACCCTAAGGCTAAATCCACAAAAAGGAACAAAACTTAATGCTTAAGTCTTAAGCACCATGCCCTCAAAAATGGTTAGGTGCTTATCTTTACTTTGGATTGTCAGCCTTACTTTTTCTTTTTTGGACTAAAATGCCTAGGCCAGGTCAGCTCTGTCCAAGAAAAAAAAAATTTCCAATGGCTAGAGCACCTTTTGAAAAGAGGGAGATCTGTTTTCAAATCCTCACTCTCCCTGATTTGTAGAAGTCAGATCTCCCACCTCCCAAACATGTGTTGGCATCTGGATTTAGGCTATTTTGTGCTTTTCCACCAGTGGAAATGTAGGGTACACATATACACTAGCTGTGTTCTGAGCTCAAGAGTGCTGTCAAGGAGCACACCCTACCCCTTCATTCCCATTCACAGTGTGCCCAAGGTCAGAACCAGTGTAGCCAGATTAATGAGAGTCAGTCGCACTTCAAAGCTACTCTCAGGCTTTTCATCTGGGGCACTTCTGAAGTATCCCTTGGCACTTCTATCCAAATTGAGGAGTTTAAGTTTGACCCTTTTGTCTTACAAAGATAAAATAACAGGCTACCTAATAAAGAACAGAAAAAGAACAAGATCTAGATAATAGGGTTGTGCAAAATTTCACCGACTGTTTCGTTTTGCTTCGTTTTGAGCTTAAAACAGCTACATTGAAATGAAATGAAGGGCTTTGAAACAGCCTTGACATTAAACCAAGGCAGTCAAAATGTTTCAAAAAGTTTCAAGTTTTGAAGCTCAAGCTGGGCTTGCCTGCAGGGAAACAGAAATAAGGACAGGGAGGGGGAAGCAGGGGAAGGACATAGTGAGGGCACAGTTTAACACACATGCTGGAGAAGAAGCTCTTGCAGAAGAGGAAAGAAAGGCTCTGTCATAATTTGGCTGCCTAAGATGCTGCTAGTGCTACTGTGCTGCTCCTCACTAAGTTATTATTTTACCTGTTGTTATTTAAAGTGGTGGACTGAAATGAAGCTGTAGGGAAGGAGGAGACCTCATTGGGGCACACTACCATGTTGTGTAGAGGCCCTAGAGCCAGTCACGATGTGCCTTAACGCACACACAGTGTCACCCAACTGTGTCATGAATTTTGCTTGCCAGCAGCCTGAGTTGCAGTTTCCCAGAAACCCCTGAACCTATCTCCTTGGAAGCCCTCAGCAGGGGCTACCATCTTTGCAGTTTTCACCCTGCTGTTCCTTAACACATACAAGTGACATAAGTTTTGATTGTCAGCAGCTTGAGGTGCAGTTTCTTATAAACCCCTGCACTTACCTCCTTGAAACCTGGCAGGCTACATGTCCTCAGCAGGTTTTACCAAATCTTCTGTTTTCACCCCCCTCCCCCCATGTCTTCACACTTACAAGTGACAGAAGTTTTGCTTTCAAGATTTGTGGTGCAGTTTCCCATAAACTCCTGCACCTATCTCCTTGAAACTCAAAAGGCTTCATGCCCTCAGAAGGCGCTACCATCCTCTCTCTTTTCATCCAAATCTGCCCCAAAAATGACAAGTTATAGACAGTTTCATGTTTCCCCATTATAGCCTATGGGCAAAATGTTGAAACAGCATCGAAACAGCAAAACAGTTTTGATGAAACAAAATGGTACAGTGTTTTCAAAATGAAATGAAACTCAAAATGAAACACTGTCCCATCAAATTGGCAAAACAGAAATCAAAATGAAATGGTGCTGTTTTGCACAGCCTTACTAGAGAACTAAAATCACAGATTCTTAAATGATTATCTTGGCTGAAGAACTCAGTAACACATTTTGGGTGGTAGGTGATGCACCAGCTCTGGGTGCAGATTCAAGCCCCAGTCCTTGGGAACACACAAGACTGACGTGTTTGCTTCCCTCCCTGCATGTGTCCCTCCATCCTGAACTTGCACCATCCACAGTGCCAAAATTTCATGTTACACCTCTGAATCAACTCCTTTAGTCAGATGGTTCTTCACGTGCTCAGGAATCTCATGGTGCTTTCCTTGTAGCTGTATCTTCACCTCGAAAGTTAAATAAATGTGCATCTCCAGAGCTTCTGCTTTCAACCTGTAATCTTTTACACAAACCAAACATCAATCTATGCTTCATTTCACCACAAAGCCTACTACTGTTACAAAACAAACTAACAGGAATTACAGGCATCTTAAATGTTAAGAAATTATTATTTTGGGAACTCGGCTACATAGCATTGCTTTAAAAATAGCATTGGTTAGGCTATGGCTCCAGCCTACAGCATATGCCTAGTGTCACACTAAATTAGATATGGTCCCTAATTTTCAGGCTTTGGCATACACTGTAATAAACAGGAACAAGTCAGAGTGGATGCATCTCAGTCCTCATATGCTCAAATGGGAGGTAATGCATACATGTCCTTAAGTGCCTAGGAACTTCAGAAATGGAAATTTTACAGCCATGCTTGCAAGCTTATCCCATTGCTTTACTGCTGAAACAGTGGTTACATTTTTCTCCTTTATATTAAGCTTTCCCTGATAGAGCTTTAACCTCTTTCTCCTTGTTGTCTTCATTTCTCTAAGTTACTTATTTATTTTTCATGTAGTGTTCATGAAAAGTGACATACTAATATCCATAGAGTCTAAAATAGTCTGTTTATCCACAGAACAGCTATGGTCTGACAGCAGCATTATTATTTTTTTTCCACAATGTCTTAGCAACGGGTTTCTGCCTTGACTTGAAATTACTCATCCAGATCAAAAGGACTACACAGCAGTAGAGGCAATCTATTCTAGACACATGCATGTGCACAATGCAGTTCCAAGCACAGTATTCTGCCTGGATAGTATGGCTCCATGGGTAAAATAACAATCTAGACCTCATTTATTTCAATGAGAGCAAAGTGGGTGCCCAGGGTAATTTAAACTGCATGAAAACTTGAGAAAGTAAGATAGTAAAAGAAAAAACATTCTCACTTTGAAAAATGCAAATACCACGGCCTGAATTTGAGTATCAGCATCCTTGAACATACTGGGACTGCAAGTATAATACACAAGGAAGGAAAAGGAATTAGTAGACTTGACGTGATAAACAAGAATTTGGTTTTGTTTTATGAGCTGAAGGGGGTAAAATCATAGGGATATAAAACACTAGCACAAAAAGTGTCTGAAGTGGGCAGGCTGGGACTAGAGTAAGTTTCCAAGAAATTGACGAGACAATTAATTCATAAATGAACTGGGAAGAATCAATGATATCTAGTGGACTGTAAATATGCCTACACACATGAAAGTTAATTTATGCTGCACAGAAAAAGGGAAATGACCTCCACCCCTTTTCATTCTACAATCAATTATATCCCCATTATATGTACCTTTCAGGCTTGTATGCGACAGCAGTGTTATTTTTCCTTAGGGAAAAGAGCTAGCTCAACAGGTAAGACTCCCCACAAGTTCTTGTGCCAAGCAACTCTACCTTTTACCTTTCATACTTAATATTCAAATGTAAGAAATAGACGTATCATCAGGCCCAGCAAAAACAGACAGATTGTATTAGTTAACATAGCAAACACCTCCAGAATTGATTCCAATAGAAGGAACCCATTACATTTGTACCACAATGGCAGCAGTGATTTAGGTTAAAAGAACATTTCCAAAATGCAGAATCAAATATAGCATATTCCTGGTAAGAAAATGGCACCAACCATTTGTTGCTAACTTCTTGGATGAGCATAAGATGAAGAGAAGGCAACTGAGTGAACAAGATCCAAAACCTCTTCCTCTCCTTGACAAACATACTACCAAAATTCACCAGCATATATATCTGTTGGATAATGGAAATTAATGGAATAGTTCATTTCCTACTATGATTTTTAAAAAATCATTAATGTTTCAGGAAGGATTAAAAAAATGTAGATGGCACATTTATAATAAGAGGTCTTCAGCTCCTGTATGTCTTCAAATATCCATGGAGCCATAGCAGTATACTAACTTAAAACAACTTGCAATATAGTATCATAAAAAAATATTAACATACATTTATTTCCTACTTGCTCTATTTCTACAATGCATCAGGACACTAAATAAGTCACTTTTAGTTTGCTTTCTACTTTGTTTTACAAAATTATTACAAAGATTTTTGACAAAACTTTGGATCCAAAGCTCCTCTGAGCAGAAATGTAAATTGGAGTAGTTCCACTGATAACAATGGAGCTAGGCTAATTTTCACCTGATGGGGATATAGAGAAAGTGGTCCCATTAAATGGGCTCACATTTTTTGTATAGGTTTTATCATTGTGTTGTTGTTCAGTACAGATATATCAGCATTCACCTTGCTATTCATTAGGGCTGTGCGAGGCTTTGGACAGAGTTTCAGATCTGGAGAAGCTTCAGACACTTCAGCACCCAAAGCAGCATGTCCAGATTGAAGAACTGGCTTTGTTAGGCTTTCTGAAGTTGTTCAGAGCTTCCAAAGCACTTCGGAAAAGCTTTGGAGCTGCTTCAGAGATCAGGCCATAGTGTATAATGGGGAATCAATGAAATATTTATACCTTTGTTGTTTTTTGTCTGATTTCAATGAAATTTGTAAGGCTTGTAGCCCCTGCTGAGAGCATAAAGCCTGCCAAGCTTCAAGAAGATTGGTGTAGGGGTTTGGGGGGAACTACACCCCAAATTCTTGAAAGCAAAACTGATATCACCTCTATGTATTACATCACAGGAGAATAAAAACTGTGGGTGTGGTGGCCTCTGGTGAGGCCACAAAGCCTGCCAAGTTTCAAGGTGATAGGTGCAGGGGTTTGTGGGGAACTGCACCTCAAGCTGTGGACAAGCAAAACTCATGCCATCAGTGACAGTGCGTGTGTTAAAGCACAGCAGGATGAAAGCTGCAGGGATGGTGTCCCCTGCTGTGGCCACAACTCTTGCCAGCTGTCAAGTAGACCAGTGCAGGGGTTCTGGCTTCTGGGGCCCTGCACCCCAAACTGGTGGCAGACAAAACTCGTGACATGGGTGCTTGTGCAACTGTGTCTTGCTTGGGGCATGGGAGACACAACTGCAGGCTTGGCTGCTAAGCTGCTGTGTTACCAGTTACCAATCAATCATGATTCATTCAGGGAACAGCTCAATACACAGGACCTAGCTAACATAACCAGTTATTTTACCAATTAGTACCTATAAAACCAGAGACTAAGGGGAGCAAATAATAAATACAGACAATCAAGTGCCCCAAGACAGAGACAGTCAATTGCACAAGCATGCATGTCACGAGTTTTGTTTGTCCACAGCTTGAGGTACATTTCCCCCCAAACCCCTGCAATGATCTTCTTGAAACTTAGTAGGCTTTTGAGGCCTCACCAGGGGCCATCACCCCTGCACTTTTCACCCCACTGTGGTGTAACACATAGGTGTGACATGGGTTTTGCTTTAACGAATTTGGGGTACAGTTTCCCTCAAAGCCCTGCACTGGTCTACTTGAAACATAACAGGCTTCATTCTCTCAGTAGAGGCTACCACTCCTGCATGTGTCATCCAAATTAGACAAAAATCAACAAAGTTATAGATATTTCCTTGATTCCCCATTATAACCTATGGCTGGATCTCCGAGGTGGCTCCAAAGTTTCAGGGCTGCTTCAGCCAGATCGAAGGAGAAACCCAGTTCGGAGCTCTGGATCAGATCTCTGGCATCCGAAGTGGATGGATCTGAGCCAAATCAGATCACTGCCGACTCGCACAGGCCTACTATTCATTATTGCCACAAATATATTTTAAAGTGAATGCTTAGGTGAAATGATAGAAAACATATCTAAACATACATAAATGAAACAAGATAAGAATTCTGCAATAATTCTTCTGTCAAGAGTAACACATTAATATTCACATCTAATTCTCGTTCTCCTTAAAACTAGTCATCTCTGCTAAAAAGTCTCCATATTCTCAATATTCTGGAGACAGGATAGAATTAAGTGTAAAAAATGAAGCCCAAGAACTATAAAAACAGCCTTTTTTCATTTTCTGGGTCTGTCCCATGAAACACACAATGAGAAACACCTGTCATTCTATTTCATTGCATGCTTTTCAATCAGTCCTTCGCCTAGAGTTGGGAACAATTAGTGGCAACATTAAGAGGGTGAGAAAAAATTTCCAGTGCTCAGAATAATTTTTTTTTTTTTACTTTTCTGTTTCAGTGAAAGCCATTCTTGGTTTAAATGTTTTGAGCAGAAAATGAAAGGCAGTTGAAAAATAATACACCATATTATGTTAGCAAATGAACAGCACTTACAAAAGCTGGAATATGATTGGAACATGGTTTAGCATTAAAGGTACGTGGAAAAAGCTGTCCAAATAAATCTTCTCTAGATTACTCTATGCTAGCAAGTTGTCCAGTAAGTTTGAACTTCGAGTCACTGAGAAATTGAGTACAGGATTGAAGTTTCTGTTATTCAGGTTGTCTGACAAGTATTTAGTTGGGCACACAACAAGCAGCTGAGTTTAGGTCCTGTTGTATTAGACCTCAGTGTATTTAGGCTTTTATTACTCTGAATAAACTGCATAATTTGCTCTTTGATAGGTGTTTGGTTTAAGTCAGCATGTCCATGTATTATTTCTTCAGAGAAATGGGGCCTTCTGGCTGAAGACCATTAGGTCTCAAGGACTCATGCCAGTTTCCTGGATTTGTCACGTAGTTTAATCACACCTTTCTCCAAATGTTTTTTACAATTCACCTTTTCAAAAACATGATAGTTGGAGCAAAAAATACATAATACAGGGCACATCAACAAGAGATATTAACTGACAATAGTATTGGCCCTTTCACTGACTAACTAGCTCCACAGCAAATATCTCAGCATCTACATGTATGTCCCTATTAGGGCTCACCAAACTAATAGGCTCTACAGCAAGGCAGTACTTGTAAATACAAGTACTACCCTACTGCACAGTTCTTTCATGAGCAGCAGCACACATTTAAAGACTGACCCAGCTGGCGGGGGCACAAGGATGACTCAGTGCAGGAGCTGTCTGCTGGCTATCCTCATGCTGAAGCATCCTCATGCCCAGCCAGCCCCTCCACAGCATATTGAACCTGGTTGGGGCAACTCTGAGCTGGTGGGCTGACCCCCAGGTCTCCCTGCTAGTGGGGGTTGCTCTGACCCAGTTCTACATGCTGCACATGAATAAATTCCACAGTTAATTGCTCCTGGGTGCATGTTGAAATGGCATGCCCAAGAGCAAAAAACTCCAGAGCAATACTTTCTGAGGTTTATTCATGTGCACTAATTGCACATATAGATGTGACCACAGATTTTAAAATTATCTGCCTTGGCTTTTGCTGTTACAGGAAATATAAGGATCTAGGAAAACTGATAAAAATATGTGCGCATTTTCCTGTCTTATTTTTCTCAGTACTCAAAAACTGGGGTGCTTTGGCCAGAGCCATTCTAAGTAATTTATGATCCTTCCTATCCCTGCCCTCTTTCCTGCACAAGGTTTCTCTTCAGGAATATGGGACTACTCTAGTATTACCTCCACCTCTGTCCCTAAAATGGTATGCAAGACCCATTCTTATTAAGTGCCTCTTATGATTTATCTCTTCAGATGATCAAAGTCAGGTGATTTGTTAAGTTGTTGTTACATATTACCTTTCAAGCATACTAAATGTTCTTAAAATGTGAGTGTCCACATGTTAAGACAGAAAAACAAGCTAAGTACTCTCTTACTGCCCTGACGGAGATAATATGGCAACTCTTCAGGCAAAGATTGGTGTTAGACAACCGGTGTTATAGGAACTTCAGTCTGCTCCACAAGCCTAATACCAGCAATTTTCAGTCCTCCAGTATCCCAGGAGTTGGGATTCATAGTCCGCCTTCCCCTCATGGATTAACTATCATCCAAAATTTACCGCCCTGGAATGAGTAACACAAGGTGGGCAAAATACAGCCCACCAAGTGACTAGATCTGGCTCACAAATGCCCCTGCAGTGTGCCTTAGGGGGTTGAGCCCTACCTGCTTTTGCCAAGGAAGCCTGTGCTGTGCTCCAGCCTGTCCCCTTGGCCTGGGCCCCTATCAGTGTGTACTGCTTCTGGCAGGGCTGTTCCTGATGTGGCTGCAGCTGGCTGGGTGCTGCTCTTCTCTCCTCACCTCAAGGAAAAGCTCCTCTTCCTGCCTCTGCCCCTGCTGCCCTGTTCTGGCTGGGGGGGAGCTTCAGCCAGGTGGCTCTAGCATCAGAATATGGACTCCACTCCACCTCTGTGCTGCCTCCCACCTACTCTACCTATCTTCAGGTAGCTGCTTATCCCAGTAGAAGTCACTTGGGAGCAGAAGCTGGAGCCCCATGAGCTGAGACAGGATATACCCTGATGAAGCTCCCCCTCCCTCACTTGGGGGGGCACAGCAGTGGCCCCAACAGGAGGAGGAACCACCCCTGGAGGCAAGGGGAGCACAGCAGCACTCAGCCTGCTGCAGCCACATTGGGAACAGCCCCACCAGAAGCTGTATACACTGGTTGGGGCCAGGGCCAGGGCCAGGCCTGAAGGCATGGGCAGGAGAGCAGCATGGGCTGCCTGAGGCAGGAGCACGTGGGGCTTGGCCCCATGCAAAGCACTGTGGGGGCAGATACTCTGCTGCTTGTGACCCTCTCTCTCCCCTCACCTCCGGCAGGTTCTAGCACCTAGGCAGTCCCCCCCCCTACACACACACACATGCCCTCACATACACATACACGCTACCCTCCCACACAGAGCAGGAGCATGAAAGAAGCAAACTGAGGCTTGGTCTGGGTCCCAGCCCTGAATTGTTACTGCCCCATGACCTGGCTCTATGATCCTGGCCTCGCCCACCCATTCCACTCCTAAGCCCTACTGCCCACTCAACCAAAGACCCCTAGGGAGTTTTGGTGAATTGTTGCACAGGGGGCATTGCTAACCTCACCCACAGCAGCTCATCAAAATTCCCTATGTACCCAAATAATTCTCTATGGATCCAAGTAATTTCCCATCCCTGAACTACACCCTTACATAGTTACTTATCCCTTAAAACTCTGTCTTGAAAAATTGGTTTTGCATGGTTAATAACCATCATTTTGGCTAAGACTGCTCTATATTAATGAAGAATCAAAATGTAATAATCCTCAATTGTTAGTCAGGTGTGAAATAATTACTTCTGTTACTTTTGGGGGGTTTTATTTCAATATACAGACAAAATACATCATGGAAATAAGTGCAAGTAGACCACTCTGCTTAGATACATGGATGGGTTTTCTCAATACTGAAGGAGCACTGATCATGTAGAATGGTTTTTGAGGAGAAAACATCTCTCTCTGTTTCATTTAACAAATAAGCATCACATAGGATTCACAAGATTAGGTTCAGAAATTGCATACAGGAGACCCTTGCCATTCATTCTTGTATACCCCACAAATGGCAAAAATGATGAATAAGGCACTGCATTCATGAATCCTGTCTGAGTTCATGAATGCAGTGTCCCTGGTGGTTGGGGGGAGGGGCACAGCTGCATTGGCAATGGTGGGGGTGCGGTGGCAGTAGCAGGAGTCCAGTGGCAGCAGCAGCCCGGTGGCAGCAGCGACAGGAGCCCAGCGGCAGCAAGCGCAGAGCTCCTGAGGAGCTCCTTTAAGTGTATTTCAGATGAGGGTTCAGCATTCCTGAATATCTGAAACTATGAATGCCAGGAGCTCTGAACTATGAATACATGGGGGGTAAAAAGAAGGTTCAGGGTAATGTGGGGCCCCTACAGAACACATTGGGAAATTTGGTCATCACACCAGACAACAAAGCTAACATGTTTAATGATTTCTTT
>NW_017728886.1:243398480-243406299 GCF_001723895.1 Crocodylus porosus | reverse complement strand
TCGTTTGACCCCAGTACTCTTTCCTGCCATGGCAGGGGGTCAGACTAGATGATCTACTCAGGTCCCTTCCAACCCTAGAAACTATGAAACCCCTTGAATAGTGATTGCTTTATGTATTATTTTTATCTTTCTATTGACAATAGACAAGGCTGGACAATAGTATTGGCCCTTTCACTGGAATCTTTGCTAGTCAAGTTATTGCAAGTCTTTGAGCTCAGCAAATTAAAATAGAAATTAAGTCCTGAATCTTTCCCATGAGAAATGGAATGGGTTATAATATAATTTTCTCCTTTAGCATATTTTAATATTTATATTTTCAAATCACTCCTGTTGTCTCCTGGATGTAGCATTAGGAAGAAAGAAAGCAAAGGTAGTTTTTAGTTTTCCAAGGAGTTTCTGAAGTGGGGCTATTTCAAAAAATGGACATGCACAACTCCATGGAGTTGGATGTAAAGCATCCAAGCATGCTGAGGGAGTTGGCTGATGTGATTGCAAAGCCACTAGCCATTATCTCTGAAACTAATGGTGACTGGGGGAGGTCCTGCAGTATTGGTAAAGGGCAAATATAGTGTCCTTCTTTAAGAAAGGGAAGAAGTACCCAGGGAGCTGCAGACACATCAGCCCAACTTCGGTCCCTGGAAAAATCAAGGAATCCATGTCTAAGGACTTGGAAGAGAAGAAGAAAGCAAATTAGAAACAGTCAGCATGGATTCACCAAGGAAAATTAGCAGTGTGTCCTTGTTGCCAAGAAGGCTGACAGCATAATGGGCTGCATTATGATGGCATTCTAAGATGAAATAAGTGGCTCTGTGGATGTAGAGAAAACAGTGGATGTGATATACCTTGGCTTTAACAAGGCTTTTGATACTATAGCCCAAAGCATTCTTCCAAGCAAGCTGAGGAAGTATGAGTTGGGATGAATGGACTGTAAGGTAGATAGAAACCTGGCTGGATCATTGGCCTTAATGGGTAGTTATCAATGGCTCAAGGTCTAGTTTGTAGCTGTTAATAAGTGGAGTGCCCCAGTGGTTGGTTAGAGGCCAGTATTGTTGATTATCTGCTCAAGATGTAGACCAGCAGGCCACCTCCAGACCTGACGGGGGGCCTCACCTGGCACTGGGAAGACCTCAAAGCTCTGGGAGTGGTCCCACAACTGGGAGGACCTGGAGGAGGGAGTGGAGACCCACTTGCAGCTCTGGTGCTGGCGCTTGTCTGCCCTCTCCTATCATGGCCGGGTCCTTGTCACCAACAACCTGGCGGTGGTAACCCTGTGGCACTGCTGTGACATGCTGGACCCTCCACCAAAGCTACTCAAGAGATTGCGGTGGCCTTCTCCTGGTCCAGGGAGACCAAGCCGATGTCCAGACCAAAAAGCTCTGTGGCCATGAGCAGGTCACGCAGCAGAAACAGGTTGTCCTGGATGGCCCTGCCTGGGACACAGTAGCTCTGATACGGCCCAATGACAGAGGCCATGATGGTGTGGAGATGATTTGCCAGCACCTTCACCAGGATCTTATAGTTGACACACAGAAGGGAGATGGGCCTCCAGTTCTTAAGGCAGCCCAGGTCCCCCTTCTTGGGCAGCAAGGTGAGCACTGCCCGGTGGCAGCTGGCTGGCAGGGTCCCTTCAGTGAGGCTCTCACGGAAAACATGGAGGAGGCTGGGCCCAAGGAGAGGCCAGAAGGCTTTGTAAAATTCCATAGGCAGTCCATCCGGGCCCAGGGCCTGCTCGAGGCAAGTCCCCCCACAGCATCCTTGAGTTCTGCTAGGGAGAGTTCGCACCCCAGGGCCCTGACCTGCAAAGCGCCGAGGTGTGGCAGGACCTTATGCAGCTGCTGAGTAGCCTCCAGACAAATGTGGTCAGCCGCAAACAAGTCCGGATAGAAGGCGACGACATGCCCCCGCAGTTCACCTGGGTCTGCGAGCAGCCATCCCTCTGGGGTCTGGAGATGGTACAGCATCTTTGCCACATCCTGCCATCTCTCCAGGCCAAAGAAGAAGCCAGTTGGGGTGTCAGCCTCTGACAGCTCCTGAGCGGCACCTTCCGCCAGCTCCCACAGGCATTTCTTGTGCGACCTGAGGCTCTCGAGAAGTGCCGCGTCATTGCCTGCATGGAGCAGGGCTGCCTCAAGCTCTGCCACGTCCTCCTCCAGCTCCTGGATGCAGTGGCAGATCTCGCTTGCCACCAGCTGGGAATACTGCTGGCAGAATGCCAGAATCTGGGTCTTCCCAATGTCGCGTCACAGCTGCCAGGAGGGGTAGTCTGCTCGTGCAGCCTCCCAGGTCCTCCAGAGGTGGGCAAAGCAGTCCCCAAAGTGGGTGTCCTGTAGCAAGCTGATGTTGAGGCACCAATAAGGAGCTCATGTGCCTGCTCTGCCAGGCAGGCTCAGTTCACAGAAGACCAGGGAGTGGTCCGGAAGGCCTGAAGGGATGATGTGGCTGCTGCGTAGTAACGGCAGGTGTTGCTGGGAGATGTAAAGGTGGTCGAGGTGGGCCATGGTGATCCCACTGGCACTCATCTTTGCCCAGCTGTATTGGCACATGTCAGTATGGAGGACCCACCAGGCATCGACGAGATCTGCTGCCTCCAGCACGGTCCTGAGCTTACGGGCTGAAGGCAGGTGCGGCTCTGGCCCTGTCTGGTCTAGCAACGCGTCGACAGTGCAATTGAAATCCCTGCACACGAGGAACAGGTCATCATTCTCACTGGAGTCGTGCAGGAGGTTACCCAGGGTCTCTAGGAAGGCTACCCTCTCTCTCCCATCAGTAGGCGCATAGATGTTGACGAGAAGCAAGCTCTCATGTGCCAGGGCAATGTGGATGGTCAGCAGCCAGCCGGAGACAACCTCTTGTGCCACCACTGAGTCATACTGAAGCTGCGGTGAGAAGAGGGTCACCACTCCTGCACTGAGGTTGGTGCCATGGCTCAAAAATAAGCGGCCTCTCCAGGCAGCGCGCCAGTCAGCTTGGACATACATGTCACTGTGCGTCTCCTAGAGGAAGGCGATCACCAACCGCTTTTGCTGCTAGCCCTCCAGGACAGCTGTCCGCTTCACCGGGTCTCTGCATTGGTGTTTAGCAAGGCAATGGTGGTAACCGCCATAGGCAGAATAGAGGGGAAGGGTAGGCAGAGTATTGATGGGAGAGAAGGTGACAGAGCTGGGCAAAAACCACAGAGTCAGGGGAAGGTCAGGGTGGGTTCTCCAGCAGGAGCTGGATGTTGCCAAGCGAGAACCAGCGGGACTGTACTCTGGGAGAGGACCTCCTAGTGAGACTGGTAAAGGTGCCCTGAATGGTCAGGCTCCCTAGCAGGCCCCCCTCAGCATCTGGGTCATGGACTGTCTCCGGGAGATTGATCCCCATCTGCTTTGGGGCGCAAATGTGATCCTGCTACCAGGGCCACTTGTGCTCAGAGGGCAGGCACTCCATCTCCTCCTCATTGGCCGCGGTGGGCAGGGGAGCGGGCGGGGGGGTGGCAGGACCCTCTGCTGTCTCCTGTGCCTGATGCTGGGGAGGCAGGCACTCTCTCTGTCTGTCTTGCCACTCACAAGCCCCATGAGCTGGGATAAGGGTGAAGGTTTGCCAGACATTGCTGGGACAACTTCAGTGCTAGCCTGAGGTGGCAGGGTGTCCAGGGGCGAGGCAGGGTGGAGTCAGGTTCCCTGGCTACATTTTCCCCGGTGCTGTCAGACGCAGGCCCCAAAGGGGCAGGCACTCCTTTTGAAGCTCCTTTTTGCTTCTTGCTCTTAGCTTTCTTAGGAGCAGCCAGCACCTCCCGTGAAAGGGACAGGCCGGGCTGCTTGGGATTTTCCACCTCTGGGTCCACCACCTCAACTGAGGCAGGGGTGGTGGGAGGTGGAGGGGAGGTCTCGGTTGCTCCACCTGATGGGGCCCCAGCACCTGAGATGCTAGCCACCCAGGTGGAACTAGGACTGGGGGGAACTGGGAGGACTCCCCAGCCCCTCCACCGGGTGTGGCATCAGTTACAACAGGGGCAGGAGAACCTTGGGAGGACATCCCAGCCCCACCCTGGGTGGCATGCCAGCACCAAAGGGGTCAATCCCCCCAGACGGAGTAGGGGTGGAGTGGGGCAAGGAGGATCTCCCAACCCCACCCTTCGATGAGGTTCCCACAACAGAGGTGGACGCACCATCCCCCTGTTCAGGTGCAGCAGCCAGTGCCACAGCTGACTGCCCCAGTGGGCACTAGGCAGCCAGGTGGGAGCTGCTTCCACAGCTGTGGCATGCATTCCCGCCCTGGGAGAGGTAGATCACATAAGGCCTCCCATCCACCACAAAGGTCATGGATAGAGGCAGGGTCTGGGTGCCACCCATGAAGACCATGAATGCCTGCCTCTGAAAGGACTGGATGTGCCTGAGCCTGGGGTCCCTGCTTCCCATGGTCAGCCTTTGCTAGGGGCTGGTGAGGACACCATAGCACTTGAGCACTTTGGTGAGGTCTCAGTCTGGCAGGTGTCAGGTGATGTTGGAGGCCACCACACAGACTGCCAGGGCCTCCAGGGGCATAACCAAGTAGTGGACACCCAAGATTTCCAGGCCTGCTACACACACCTCCTTCACTAGGCTGGGAGAGCTCAAGTATATGATGGGCAATGAGTTTACCCAGGAGGCATACCGGATGCTCCGGCATTCCAGCAGGTCTGCCAGAGCTCCAGCGCAGGCCTCCACCCTGATGTGGAGAAGGGTGTGCACTCGCAGGCCATGGTTGAGGGGAAGGTATGCAGAGACATCCCCATGCTAAGTGCCCTGGCTGCTGGCAGCCATCCTGGGCAGGGGAGGGTTAATTCTCTCACAGAGGCTGCTAGAGAAAAAAAAAAAAGTCTCAGATTGAAGTTGGGGACTAGGAGGGGACTAAAACAGCCCCAAAATTGGCCTTGGGGGGCAGAACAACCCTGGAGGGGCTGAAGGCAAGCCCTAAGGCAAGAGGAGATGGCAGAGACCAAGGTAAGGGACTCTGGAGGATGGAGGCAGGAGGAATCAAATGGAGAGCAAGGCAGGAGTGGGTGAGTGGCAGAGGCAAACTATGGTGCCAGAGCCCAGGGAAAAAAGCTCAGAAAGCAAGGAAAAGGAGCAGAGAGGGGTCCCGAAGCACAGACTTGGGAGAGGCAACGTTTTTCTGGGGGAAGAATAATGGGGGGGGGGGTGCAGGGAGTGGGGGGTAATGTGCAGAATGAAACTCAGTTGGAGGAGCTCAGAAGGGCTTCACCTGTTAGTGGCCATCTTGAAAGAAAGAAAGAATATAATTATCTGTAACAACACTGAAAGAAACAACTTTTAGCTCCTTCCCAGACATTTATACCATTCAAAAATAAATACATTATTTGATTAGTAATTTGACTTCAGACTTGCAATAAAATATTAAAAATTAAATGTCTGTGAGTCAAAGATGATTGCACTTGCTGCCACTTATTGTGTTTTGCAGCAGAAACTCTTTTGTCCTTTATCCACTTGCTTTCTGTGTAAACGCCTGAAATCTGTGTTGTCTCCTAATCAATAAAAGAATTCCTCTCCATCAAGAGATGCCATTCTGCCATAGCACTAGGACTAACCGGTCTGACAGTTATTAATAAGACATGCATGACCAATCCATGCCAGTGAGTTTTTTGCAAGTTTCCTGCTTCTCAGTCTGACTATACCCATCATAACTGGATAGTCAAAGCAGGCACTAAACTGGAAAAGGACAAAACAGGACACATCTGTCTGATAAGAAATCTACAGACCTTATCCATTCTGTAGCTAAAAAAGCACTACTGTAATCCTTGACATATACATAGTGATATCTAATTTTGGGATTCATATCTGACCCAACATGCAAAATCTCATGCTTGCTGTACATGTATTTAATATCAAATATATAAAAGTATTAATGCAATATTTTAAATTTAAGAAGGGGATGAAATTCATTTAAGTTTCCTTACAACAAAATATTTGGAAGAGCAAAATACCTGGAAGAGAGCAACATACCTGGAAGAGCATTCTATTTTTTCACCCTTCTGTGAAATATGAAACATCATAACCAGAAGGAAATAGGATTCTACATCCTGTTTACTGACACTGAGGTGAAAAGACTTTTTCCAACTTCTCTCTGAGTCTAATCTGCACACAATGAACTGTACCAAACAGGAGACTTTACCACACCAACAGCTCTCCAATGAAATATGAATTTTCATTTCTACCTAGAAGATCTCGGGAATCAGGAGCAGTGGGGAGAGGAGGGATCCAGGCACACATGTGTCCTGCATGCACGTGTGCCCCCTTACCAGACCTGAGGCAGAGGCAGATGCAGCAGCAGTGGAGCCAGTAGCGGGGGCAGCAGCAGCTGATCCCTTAAGCTAAGTGGGCAGAGGGACTGGACACAGCTGAGCTGGATTAGGAGGGAAGCCCCCCGGATCTGTCTTAGCTGAGCCAGTAGGGAGCTGTGCTCCCAAGCTGCACCACACTAACAGAGCGTGCTGGCATTTGCATCCGCATTTGTGCTGGTGGGTGAACAGGAAGGGCCAGGAAGCATACCCCTACTGGGGCAGGGCAAAGGCACTGCACTAACCTATAAACAAGCAGCAACTCCTATGATGGTGTAGACGCGGAGTGCTGCCAGGGTCCCTGCCCAGGGGGACACCCTACCCGAGGCTTGTTTGAGGCCTACACCCAGACAGAGCCCATGGGGGAGCTAACATCCTCCCACCCCCTGGCCTGCAGGGGTTGCCCAGGAAGGCCTGGGGAGGCAGGGATTGGTGACCCCCAGACCTGTCCTGCAGGCACCCACCTTAGGGTCCTGGAGGTGCAGGTGAGGGAGCTCCAGGAGGAGGTTAGCAGGCTGAGGGGAATCAGGGAGGTGAAGGAAGAAATTGACTGCTATTTCCTTTCCCTGCAGGGCCACACACCCAAGGAAGAAGCACCTTGGGAAGTGCCCTCCATTGCAGAGTGGTAGATGGTCACCTCCAGAACCAGGGCTGCTCATAACACAGCAGTACCATTTCCTCCAGTCCAGTTGGAGAACAAGTACGAGGCCCAGGCAGCACTGGAGGAAAAGGAAGCAGAGGAGGCAACCGGAGAGGAGGCAACTCCACACTCTCCATGCTCCAAACAGGCCAAAGGAGCTAAGCAGTCCTGGAGGGGAAAGCATTGAGTGATAGTCATAGGCGACTCCATCCTGAGAGGTACAGAAGGACTCATCTATTGCCAGGACCCCTCTACACACTAGGTCTACTGCTACCCGGAGCAAAAATTCAGGATGTGATGGGGATTATCCAGGCTGTGATCCATCCCACTGATTACTACCCCATGGTCCTAATGCATGTGGGTACTAATAATGAGGCTAGGAGAAGCCCTGATCACCTGACGGCAGACTACCATACTCTGGGGGGCATGCTGAAGGAGATAGGTGCACCGGTGGTATTCTCTTCTGTTCTACCAGCGAGCAGACATGGAAGATGGCGTGAGACATGCATCGCAGAGACCAACTGGCGGCTTCAGGAATGGTGTCTCGAGGCGGGCTTTGGCTTCCTTGACAACAACCTGCACATCACAATGCAAGACATGCTTGGATGGGATAGGCTCCACCTTTTCCCTAAAGGTAAGTGTGTGTTCTCTTCTAGGTTGGTGGATCTCCTCCGGCGGTCTTTAAACTAGACTCATCACAGGAAGGGGAAGATGAGGGAGGAGGAAACCTTGGAACGCTAAAGCAAGCAGCACTTACAAGTACAGCCCAGCATAGACAGATGAGCAGAACATATACACAGGTAAGCAACAGGGGCCAGGGCAATGCTGCGATTAGGGGGCCAGTGCACACATCCACAGGA
>NW_017728886.1:243387661-243395815 GCF_001723895.1 Crocodylus porosus | reverse complement strand
TGCAGATAAAGATATGTGTGAAAATAATTAGTCTAAAAAAAGATATCACATAGGCCACAAGTTTTGATTTCTTTTGCCTCTAGACTAATATTGCTACAACCTGGATTGCACATGCATTATAACTGTAAAATACTTGATAACATGCTAGATTATTCATCAAAATCCATGTGAAAATCAATGCTAAATGCAACAACTTGAAAATACCATGCTTACCGTATGCCATTATGCACATGCTTTCTAATATGGTATCTCTTTGTAAGGAAATATAGTAGCATCAACAGAAACAACCATATATAAAGTTTTATATGCATTTTTATAGTGATTATTTGCTTTCTAGTTACTTATCTCTCTCCTCTTTGTGTTTATTTCCTGGTTGCCCATCACTTCTTGCCATCAGTAACTACTTAGCAGAGACACTAATAAAAAAAGAAGGAGATAATCTTACTAATCTCTTTTCTCTGATTAATATCCTTTCTAATCCTATTCACCCATTTACTCCTCTGTATATTGCCTATCTGATTTTGTTTTATTTCATATTCACTTCACAAGACTAGAGAGCCTAATGGCTTTATTTATTTTATGTTATCAATCTTACTCAAAAGGAATTGCATTTTTTACAAATATTGTTGCTATTCCTACAGCTTTTGAAGTGTCCCTCTAGTGGTTTTCCAGCTGGCTGAGACAAATCTTGGATGCATTAGCACAAATTGGGAGCTGTGCTCAATCTTTCTTCACAGAAAGGCAACCCATCTTTGAAGGATTTACAGATATCATAATATCCTATTTCTAAAGGACAAGACTGTTTTCCAGTAAAAGTTTTGCAGCACTCTTAATACCTAGACTCTCTATGACTAATTACCAGACCTTGTCTTAGAAGGGAGGGTGCAGCATCTTCAACTCCCTACTTTTCCTCTCAGGTTCTTCAAGAAAGGTTCTAGATGGTCATTTCCAACATTACTGTGTTTGGAGTTACAGGGCAAAGATTACCTTTTTTCATATTCATAAATACTTCCAATTGGGCATGTTAGGGACTCTGTTTCTCAAGGCAGAAGTTGGGAGTGGAACAGCGCCAATCACCACTCAACTAAAAAGCCTCATTGCCCTTTCAGTTATGGTCCTGATGCTTTGGAGAGCGAATGGGAGGTGATGCTTTGAAAAGTGAATGGGGCAGAAGAGAAGAGGGCAAAGGAATAACTAAAATTAGTACAGACAGGCACAGGAATTTCTGAAAAAATAAAGACAACATGTGAAGTAGAATGGCAGAATGAAAGGAGAGAGAGACCATGAAAAATGAGAAAGAAAAGGTGAAAAAGTTTCTTTTTGGCAGAAGAAACTGCATCCCTGGGAGAAGCCTCAGAAGCAATCTAAAGACTCCTCCAGGTGACAAGCAATAGAAGAATAGTCAGAATAAAAGCACTGGGTACATCTGAAAACACCCAAACACACCAACTTAAAAAGCAACCACTCCAATATTTACAGAAGTAGCAACATGTATTAATTCTAGGTATTCCTTGAGCAACAGATCTTTCCCACCTTTCTCATTTGTAAAAAACTTATACTGTCTCCACAGCCAGTTGAGTAGTAGCTGGGATAGAAGGTACAAATTCTTAGGGAGTGGTCTCCTGAAATGTAGTGTGACATCTTGGAAGATATATACTCCTGGAAGATGGTTTCAGGGTGAACTTTTTCACAGTTACGGTGTCCAAGCTGTGGAATAAACTCGCTGAAGAGTTTATCACCTACCCTGGAAATCTTGAAGAGGTCACCTCAGTGGGGTCATCTGACCCCAGCTGTTTTTTTGCTGCCTAGTGCAGTGGGGCTGGACCCAATGATCGTGCGAGGTCCCTTCCACCCCCTTACAATCTACGAAGCTATGAATCTTCAACCAGTCCGCTTCAGGATTCCAGGAGGAAACACAAGATCAAATAAGAATGAATTATTATTGAAAACATGGTCCAAAGATGTAACCCTTCCTGAAACACTCAAACTTGTTTAATACTGAGTTTGCAAATTGGGCCACTAAATGAAAAACAAGCATGCCTTGACTCCTTGAGTATTGCTGCCTGGAGACAAGGTTGTCAGGCTGAAGCTAGAGTATTGTATCCAATTCTGGGTGCCGCAATTCAAAAAGGATGTGGACAACCTTGAAAGGATCCAGAGGAGGGGCACTCATGTGGTTAGAGGTGTGCAGGGAAGGCTTTATGAGGAAAGGTTGAGGGACCTGGACATTTTCAGCCTCCACAAGAGAAGGCTGAGGGGGGAATCTTCTGGCAATATACAAATTAATCGGGGGGGCACCAGGGAATAGAAGATGCCCTGTTTACCAGAGCACCCATTCGAATAACCAAAAACAACAGCCACAAGCTGATATATAGGAGATTTAGATGGGACATCAGAAAGAACTTCTTTATGGTTAGGGTTGCCCAAATCTGAAACAGACTGCCAAGGGAGGTGGTGCTTTCTCCTACCTTGGGGGTCTTCAGGAGGAGACTGGACAAGCACCTGGCTGGGTCACACAACCCCAGCACTTTTTCCTGCCACTGGCCGGGTTTTGGATTCAATGCTCCATTGAGGTCCTTTCCAACCCTAGCACCTATGAATCCACATGTTTTTTAACAGCCATTGCCTAATAAGGAACTAAAATTATTACCAAACTGTCCATTTCATCAGCAGATCCATATGTTTAAATGGGATGTTTAGTGTATAGTTTCATTACATCAAAATATTATTCATTCAAATGTTCATAACCCCTGTTAAGTTTTCTTGAGAAAAGAATTAAAAAAAAAAAAAAAAACCTACTAAATTCTTAGGGCTGTGTCAGATGTGGTATTTTGTTCTAATCAAAGTTGGAAGTTCAAATTGTTGTTTATATGAATGAAATTAATTAAATTCAACCTTTGTGTAAATATCCAGAGTTCCACTTCAGTTACAGAGCTATGACAACATATGCCAGGGTTAAATTGGGTAATTAAAGAGCAATACCTGAAGTGCAGAATTTGGTCTGAAGTCACTGGAAATTTGATTATAGAATCATAGAATAATAAAGAGTTAGGGTTGGAAGGGACCTCAGGAGGTTATCTTGTTCAACCCCCTGTTCAGAGTAGGACCATCTCCAACTGGATCATCCCAGCCAAAGCTTTGTCTAGCAGGGTTTTGAAAACCTCCAATGATAGAGCTTCTATGAACTCTCTGGGTAACCTGAGGGGGATCAGAGAAGCGGAGGATGAAATTGATGGGTATTTTCTTTCCCTGCAGGGCCAAGCACCAAAGGGAGAAGCACCCGAGGACATGCCCTCCACAGCAGAATGGTAGAAGGTTCCCTCCAGAACCAGGGCTACTCATGGTGGTGCACTACCAGTTCACTATTTTTGGACAGTAGGCTAGTCCATGCACAGAACAGACTGAAGGAGGCAAGTTGACCCAGAAGAAGAGATTCTGAGTGCTTGTCATAGGTGACTCCATCCTGAGAGGTACAGAGAGTCCAACCTGTCGCCAGGATCCCTTGACATGCGAGGTCTCCTATCTGCCTGAAGTGAGGATTCAGAATATGATGGAGATGATCCCAGCCATTATCTGGCCCACCAATTACTACCTCAGGTACTAATCCATGTGGCCACTAATGATGAGACTAGAAGCAGCCCTGATCACTTGATGAAGGACTACCAAGCTCTGGGGAGCAAGCTGAAGAAGACAGGGGCACAGGTGGTCTTCTCTTCTGTCCTTCCAGTGAGTGGATGTGGACAACACCACAAGACCTGCATCAGGGAGGTCAACTTCCAACTTTGGAAATGGTGTCTCAAGGTGGGCTTCGGCTTTTTGGACCACAACCCATACCTCAGGACAAGAGATATGCTTGGGTGGGATGGGCTTTACCTCTCCCCCAGAGGTAAGCATGTGTTCTCTTTCAGGTTGGCTTATATCCTCTGGCGGGCTTCAAACTAGGCTCATTTGGGGAATGGGAGGATGAGGTTGGAAGGAGCCTCGGAACACCAAACCAAGTGTCACCCACAAGAACAGCCCAGCCAAGACTGACGATGAGCACAAGAAATACCCAGGTATGAGAACCTGGATAGTCTTGGGATTCAGGGGCAGTGCATACACCTTCAGGAGGCCTTAAATGCCTATGCACTAATGCTTATAATATGGGGAACAAGCAGGTCGAAGTTGCCATCCTGCTAGTTAACACAAACCCAGACATAGTGGGGCTCACCAAAACATGGTGGGATCCAATGCAGAACTGGGCAGTGAACATCAAGGGCTATAGACTGTACAGGAGGGATAGAACAGGGAGAAAAGGTGGGGGTGTGGCACTCTATGTCAAAGAACAATTCACATCCTCAATGAGTGGCACTGGGTCAGAGGAGGATCAGACTGAAGTGCTCTGGGTCAGAATACAAGGGGGATGGAGGGAAAGGGACTTAACAGGTCAGCTCACACAGGTATTTAAGTCAAAGGATGTGGTCATCATGGGTGACCTAAACTATCCAGACATTTGCGGGGAAGAGCAGTCAGCCAGGTCTGGCCACTCACGTAGGTTCCTAGCCATGTTACAGAACCTCCATAGAAACCAGGAGGTGCACAGTCGCACCAGGGGAAATGCTTTGTTAGACCTGGTGCTGGAGACAAGTGATGACTTGGTGAGGGGACTGAGGGTGCTCAATCACTGGGTGATAGTGATCATTGCCTATTGGAATTCACCATGCAGCACAGGGTGGCAAAGGCCAACAGCAAGACAGCAGCCCTGGACTTAGGGAGGGCAGATTTCACTGAACTAAGGAGACTAGTCAGGGAGGCACTGAGGTCCCAGAGGGGTGGGGATTTGGGAGTCCAGGAAAAGCGTTCATTCCTGAAGGAGACGATCCTCCAAGCCCAAAGGGTGGCAATCCCAACATGGATCAAAGGGGACAAGAGTGCTCATGCCCCCATGGCTTACCAAAAGCATCCAGGAATGTCTCAAAGCTAAGAAGGAGGAATACATCCAATGGAAGGGAGGGGCCATCACCAGGGAGGAATATATCTCTGTTGCTCGGGATTGTAGGGGGGGCTGTTAGGAAGGTCAAAGCAGAGATGGAACTGGGTCTATCAGTTCAGATCAAGGATAACAAGAAATCCTTTTTTAAATACATAGGGGTAAAAAGAAGGTTCTGGTAGTGTGGAGTGTCTGCAGGACATGCTTGGAAATCTGGTGGTCTCACTAGATGACAAATCTAACCTATTTAACAATTTCTTTGCCTTCTTTTTTCTGAGCAGGGACAAGGTGATCCCCACCACTGGGATCGCTGATGGTCCCAGGGGAGGCATAGCCAGGCCCAGGGTCAGAGAGGACCTAGTCAGAGAAATTCTGGTGGGACTGGACATGTTCAAATCAGCAGGTCCTGATGGTCTCCACCCCGGAGTGCTGAGGGAATTAACAGAGGTCATTGTGGGACCCCTGGCACAGCTTTACCAGCACTAGTGGTGCGTTCCATGTCTCCCTTTTCTTCAAATATATAAATGTATTCACATTCCTATATATGCACAAATCAATTAGGTGCATACACACACACACTACCAGCTCTGGCACACACACATCCAAACCATCCTAGGCACATGCATACCTATCACCAATTCAAGCACATACACTATACACCCCAAAAGTTAGACACAGGTCACTAATTCATATATCATGCACACAGTTATATATATATATACACACACACACACACACTTACCAATTCCCATACATACAACCCAACTACACAAACACACAGGTAATTTCCTAACTTGGATGGTCCAGTGTGTATGTGTGTGCTTGGGGTACCTGGGATACTCGAGGGAAGGTTCAGGTGAGAGAGTTAAAGTGTAGGGTGTGAGTGTTGCCAGAACCAGGATTAGAACTGGTGGACTACAGAGAAGCTGGCTGAGGAATTGAGGCTTGGGTTTACTTAAGGTAGACTGGGGCTGGAAACTGAGGCAGCCAGCTGAGATATTGCGGGGGGGAAGCAGATAAGCAGTGGCAAGGAGGAGACAGCCAGGGAAGAAACTGAGGCAGAAACCTGGTTTCTCAAGGGAAAAGGAAAAGGCAGTGGCAAAAAAACGGGGGGGTTGGAGGCAGAGAGGAGCTCAGGACAGGTGTTGCAGGTGGCAGTGAGCCAGAAGCAGGAGAAGGAGAAATGAGACAGAAGTTAGAGGGGCAAAGAGAAGAGATTGGATAAGTAAAGAAAAACCCAACTTAGGGGTCCGAATAACAGTTTTATTACACAGACAACACACTACACAGCTCCATTAAATTATTGGTTCACATACACACACACACACGCGCACTCACAATGGCAGCAGGAAAAAGAGACTCAGTGGAAGGGCTGAAGTCCAGGTAGGGAAGAGAAGCAGAGTTCAAGTCCTTGGTTGATGAGGGGGTGGGGGGTGATAGCTACCTATCCAGGCTGGAAAGGGGTCCTTGTCCAGTAGGTGTTGTCCAGAGGGGTGTCGCCAGCAGGGCCTCTGGGTGGATAAGTGGTATGGCATGGTGCTGGTCCAGATGGAGAGGATGTCCCATTGGGTCTGTCTTCACTGCGCCTTTTTATAGGGGCAGACCTTGTATGACCCTAGTGACAGGAGGCATGCCCAGGCAAGGGTCAGCCCTTGGTGTACTGAGCATGTGTGCTCCATGCAGGGATGTGCAGTTTTGGGTGTCTGTAATGGTGGGGTACAACGGTAGAGTTTCTGGTTCTGCAGGGTCTTTTGTCTTTCAAATGCTGAGTTCTTGTCTCTGTTCCTCGGTGAGGTCCGTGGTTCCTGGATGAATCAATGCGAGGTGATGGCCTAGTCATTTCAGGCCATTCAGTAGAGGCTTGCTACCACTGTATTTCAATCATTCCCTATCACTCATTCATCCAGGAACCAATTTACATTGGAAGGGTACATGAATCATACAGTTGCAACACAGGGGATGCCCGGGCAGAGAACACGAGATGGAGACTTGACATACAAAATGGAAACTTCACATGACTTACACTAACTTACATATATAGACCTAAAACAATAATCACACAATATACAAGCAGTACAAACATAATAATTATCACTTATAAAACAGTGGATATTGATGTCAAAATAGCAGGGAACTTATTTACAAAGAGGGGAGAGAAAAATAAAACTTACTACCTAAAATAAAATGTAAAACCTTAGCTCACTTTTACTTATCTATAGGGAATAGAGAGGGAGAGAAAAAGTCAGAAATGGTTGGGGAAGGGGAGGGAATGCATTTTAAAATAAATCAAAAAAGAAAAACTGGGGGTTTTACTACATGACCTAAGGGAGAAGGGCAGCATATGCAGCAGCCAAACCCTCAATCAGTGGACACAGGTGGTGGTGAAGACAGTCAAAGAGGCAGAATAGTAGAGGTGGGGGACGTGGAAGAGGGGGATCCCATATTCCATGCCAGCACACCGTCCACCAGTCAGTCTCCTCCTACACCACAGGCATTCCCAATGTGGGCCAAGGGCATGGCTTCCATGATGGGGTTCAGAGGCACCAGACCCTACCATCGGGGAGGTAGCACTCAGGCCTTGGTGGCTACCTTTCTTGCTGAGGAAATGGAGCCACTGCTGTGTGGCCCCTTGGCCTACTGGGGAAGCCACAGTCAGATGTGGCTGGATCTGGCCACAGTTGCATGCAAATACTTGTCCTGTCCACCGACCAGTGATTTTGAGCAAGAGGGTGTTCGGCATTGCTTGGGATGTGTTACACCCCACCTCACCTGGTTGGATCCTGGTTTGGTAGAGCAGCTGGTGTTCCTCAAGGTGAACCTCCCGCTGCTGGGGTTCCCCAAGCTCCAGGTGCAGATCAAGTGAATGTCAGCCTGCTCACTCCATCCCTACCAATTTCCTTTTTTCCTTTTTAAAAACACATTTAATGCTCTGCTTTCAGAGATGGAGGGGGCACTCACTACATCACCAGCCAGCAGGGGAAGAAAATGTCCCTGCTGAGCTCCCATGCCAGGATGAAATTGGAGGTATAAGCTAGGGCTATGGGGAAGGAGGAATGACCACTAAAAATGCACTCTGCCAGGGTCATGGAGGGCTAGTGGGACTGCTGGTGGTACGGCAGCCCTGTAAATGCCAGGACTAAGGATACCCTTGGTGAAAGGTGTGAAGGAGGTGACATAACCTCCAG
>NW_017728886.1:243378295-243387136 GCF_001723895.1 Crocodylus porosus | reverse complement strand
CAGGCCATTCAGTAGAGGCTTGCTACCACTGTATTTCAATCATTCCCTATCACTCATTCATCCAGGAACCAATTTACATTGGAAGGGTACATGAATCATACAGTTGCAACACAGGGGATGCCCGGGCAGAGAACACGAGATGGAGACTTGACATACAAAATGGAAACTTCACATGACTTACACTAACTTACATATATAGACCTAAAACAATAATCACACAATATACAAGCAGTACAAACATAATAATTATCACTTATAAAACAGTGGATATTGATGTCAAAATAGCAGGGAACTTATTTACAAAGAGGGGAGAGAAAAATAAAACTTACTACCTAAAATAAAATGTAAAACCTTAGCTCACTTTTACTTATCTATAGGGAATAGAGAGGGAGAGAAAAAGTCAGAAATGGTTGGGGAAGGGGAGGGAATGCATTTTAAAATAAATCAAAAAAGAAAAACTGGGGGTTTTACTACATGACCTAAGGGAGAAGGGCAGCATATGCAGCAGCCAAACCCTCAATCAGTGGACACAGGTGGTGGTGAAGACAGTCAAAGAGGCAGAATAGTAGAGGTGGGGGACGTGGAAGAGGGGGATCCCATATTCCATGCCAGCACACCGTCCACCAGTCAGTCTCCTCCTACACCACAGGCATTCCCAATGTGGGCCAAGGGCATGGCTTCCATGATGGGGTTCAGAGGCACCAGACCCTACCATCGGGGAGGTAGCACTCAGGCCTTGGTGGCTACCTTTCTTGCTGAGGAAATGGAGCCACTGCTGTGTGGCCCCTTGGCCTACTGGGGAAGCCACAGTCAGATGTGGCTGGATCTGGCCACAGTTGCATGCAAATACTTGTCCTGTCCACCGACCAGTGATTTTGAGCAAGAGGGTGTTCGGCATTGCTTGGGATGTGTTACACCCCACCTCACCTGGTTGGATCCTGGTTTGGTAGAGCAGCTGGTGTTCCTCAAGGTGAACCTCCCGCTGCTGGGGTTCCCCAAGCTCCAGGTGCAGATCAAGTGAATGTCAGCCTGCTCACTCCATCCCTACCAATTTCCTTTTTTCCTTTTTAAAAACACATTTAATGCTCTGCTTTCAGAGATGGAGGGGGCACTCACTACATCACCAGCCAGCAGGGGAAGAAAATGTCCCTGCTGAGCTCCCATGCCAGGATGAAATTGGAGGTATAAGCTAGGGCTATGGGGAAGGAGGAATGACCACTAAAAATGCACTCTGCCAGGGTCATGGAGGGCTAGTGGGACTGCTGGTGGTACGGCAGCCCTGTAAATGCCAGGACTAAGGATACCCTTGGTGAAAGGTGTGAAGGAGGTGACATAACCTCCAGTTACCACATAGACACACAGAGTCCTGGTTGGGGAAAGCCCAGACCCATCACATCTTTGACAGGCCTGAGGCTTGATAGTTGCAGTGAAATTGTGAGCTCAGCTCAGCTCAGCTGCCAGAGATGCCAGTTCTTGAGTTGAAAAAACTTTTGTTAGACTGAGTGAGCACCTGCAGCTGGTATGTCTGTCTTCTGTTCCTGGATGAAAGAAATAGTAAAGAAGCCAGAGGCTGGCATGCAATACAAGCAAGAAAGCCAGTCAGTTAAAATGGCTTTAGGGGGTGAGGGACAGGCTGGGGTGGGAGTGGGGAAGGGGATGTAGCAACACAGGAAAAAGTGCAGAGGTACCTAGGGAGCCAGATGTCTGGCAGGTTCTAGTGTGTCAGAATTCCTCTATATTGAGTCCATGAGTTTCTGTACCTAGGAGGCTGAGGAAATGAAGTTCATAGGCCCATCTGGGAAAAGTGGTTTGTATATTATTCCCTCTCAGGATCAGCCCTGAGAGACTGGAGACAGAGAGGGTTTTTTTTGTGAGAAACGTGCCCCCACAGGTTGTTGGGTATTGTTATCTTTGATATATTCTAGTGTGCAGTTTGTGGGGATACTGGACATTGTTGGAAGGTTTTGTGTTTTGAGCTGTAGGAAGTTGGCTTCAGTTCTGGTGATGAGGTCAGGTTAGCAAGATTTGGTATTTGTTTGAATTTACAAACCACTTTTCACAGATGGGCCTATGAACTTCACTTCATCAGCCTCCTGGGTAGTAGGTACAGAAACTCATGGACTCAGTGTACTCACTGACAGTGGAATTCTGACACACTACAACCTGCCAGACATCTGACTCCCAACTCCGACATCTGACACCGGCACAGTCAGTCACACAATCACCCATGTCACAAGTTTGCCTGTCAGCCTGAGGTGCAGGGTCCCATAAGCCAGAACACCCTGCACCTATCTCCTTGAAAGCTGGCAGGTTTTGTGGCCTCAGCAGGGGCTACCTTCCTTGCACTTTTCATCCCCCTGTGCCTTCACACTTGCAAGTGACATAGCTTTCAATACTTTGAGGCGCAATTTTCCAGACACCCCTGCACCTCTCTCCTTGAAACTTGTCAGGCTTCATGGTCTCAGAAGGGGCTACATGTTTCATTCAAATCAGGCAAGAAATACCAAAGTTATAGGCTGTTTCATGCTTCTCCATTATAGCCTTTGGGCAAAATGTCAAAACAGTGAAACTGTTTTGACGAAATGAAACAGAACAGTGGATTTGAATTGAAATGAAATTCAAAATGAAACACTCTTCCATCAAAATGTTGAAATGGAAGTCAAAAAGGAAGGGTGCTGTTTTGCACAGCCCTACTTCTTAGGCAATCCTGCCCATGAGTTCCATAAGTGAATGAATGAGTTCCCTAACTGAGTCAAAGTCTGCTTTTTGGAAGTTCAGGTTTCTTACTGTGCTGCTCTCCATACTTGTTTTCCTCAGGATCCTGAATTCAATAATTGGACACCACTGCCCAACTTGCCATCCACTATATTACATTCCTCACCAATTCTCCCTTGTTTGTGATCAGCTGGTCAAGAAAAGAATGGCCCCTAGTTGGCTGCTCCAGCACTTGCACCAGGAAGTTATCCCCAGTACTCTCCAAAAATTTCCTGGATTGCCTGCACATTGCTGGATTGCCCTCCCAGAAGATGCCAGGGTGATTGAAGTCCCTGTGGCTGGGAAACTTCCACTAACTGTTTGAAGAAACTCTCATCTACCACTTCCTCATGGGCTGGTTGTCTATAGCAGACACCCACCACAACATCACCCTTGTTGCTTTCCCCTCTGACCATAACCCAGAGACTCTCAACAGCCTAACTCCAGCTTCATACTGGAACTCTGAGCAATCATATGGCTCTTTTACATTAAGTGAAATTGCTCCTACTCTTCTCCCCTGCCTGTCCTTCCTGAACAGTTTCTACCCATTTGTGACAGTGATCCAGTCATATCATAGTCCTGTGACTGTGCAAGGGCTTCCAGTTCTTCCTGTTTGTTTCCCAGGCTCCATTCATTTGTATACAGAAACCCAAGGTAACGAGTTGATTGCCCTGATTTCTCAGGAAATATTAGAACACGTCCCTTGTTGCCCACTTCTGCTTGTTCTTCCTTCAGGTCTCCTGCTTCTTTACTTACCTCAGGGCTTTGGTCTTCATCCCCTTACAAACCTAGTTTAAAGCCCTCCTCACTTGGTTAGCAAGCTTGTCTGCAAAGACACGCTTCACTCTCTTTGCCAGGTGAATTCCATCTCTTCTCAGGAATTCTTCTTGGGAGAACATCCTATGGTCAAAGAAGCCAAAGCCCTGCCAGTGACAGCACCTATGCATCCAGGTGTTTATCTTCAAGATGCACTTGCTCCTGCCCATGCCACTTTCCTTTGATCAGAAGGATCAACAAGAACTCAATCTGAGCCCCAGGCCCTTTCACCCTTGCACCCAGAGCCCTGTAGTCACTTTTGATATGCTCAGGCTCTCCCCTGGCAGCATCATTGGTGCCCACAAGGATAAACAGCATGCAGTAGTATGCTGCACAAGGGAGTCTGCAACAACCACCACCCATCACTTCTTCTTGGTAGTGGTCAACTCAGTCCTTCCTACCTCAGTGAGGCTTGGCTTCACTTCCTCCACCAATGGAGCATACTCTTGTTTTGCTGCTGATAGGGCTGCTTATCTGTTCTCCAGATGAACCACTGCAGGAAGAGGTGAAGATCTCTGCTTGCTGCCAGAAGTCACAAGCCCCCAGCTTCCACCGTCTTGGCTGTCCATGTCTTCTCTCTTCTCTATCACTGTGTCTAGCATTTCTTCCTCTACAGTCCTGGTGGTCTCCTCTAGCACTGAATCAATGAATGCCTCATGGCAGAGGATGCTTTGGAGCCTTGCCACCTCTGCCTGTAGTTCTCTTGCCTGTTGCCCAAGAGACATCACCAGGAGGCACCACTTACACCACAGGCACTCCCTGACTTGGCTGTCACCGGAAGGAACCTGCAAGCTGCAGCCCCCACAGCACCAAACCTGGACCTGGGTGGAAGCATCAATGGTGAGCAGTCCTACCTGCACAGAAGCCTCACAGGTGCAAGCACAGGCAGTGGCAGTGGCTATGGCATTGTGACATCCTCCAGCCATTTCCATGGGTCTCTTATTCTGTCTTCTCACTCTTAGGGGACTTCTTACAAGCAGACTAGTGAAGTGGCTTTGAAGCTGGCCTTTTTATTGCTCACTGGCCCAAAGAGTTCCTTTTTTTTCCTGCTGAGAGGCTTCCACCTCAAGGGAGTGGGGAGAGAGGCACAAACTGGCCTAGGAACTGGTCTGTGAACTGCCTGCAAACTGCTTACCATGTTTGCAGCCCCTGTTCACTGGCTCCATGGTCACTTGGGGAGTCTCCTTTTATACCCTGCTAGACTTGGGCTGCCTCTGCCCCCTTGTTAGGGCTTCTGTCAGGCCCAGGCAGCAATCATTCAACAAGCAGCAATCACTCCCAGCTTCTCAGAGCACACACTCCAAACACACACATCCCACCTAACAAACACTCAGCAAACCAAAGGCACAGTCAGCTGGATCACATAACTTCCCTGGGCAGGATCTGGTTCCTGGTGCCTGGCTTCTCTCCCCCTTCTTCCTCTTGCTCCTAGTAAACTGCCTGCAAACTGCTTAGCCTGTTTGCAGCCCCTGTTCGCTGGCTTCCTGGGCATCTCAGTATTACTAACTGTTCTATTCTGAAAATAATGATTGAAAGATTTAGAAAATTAATAGTTCTCATGTGACTTGCTGTTCTGAAACTCAGCATTATGGCCAGCTTTGGTCTGAAAAAGTTGGAGAATCCTAGTCAGATCATATGTTGCAAATTTTGTCCAATGCTTTTTTTAAATTCTATCTTATTCTACCTCTGCTGTGAAAAATACAAATTCAAATAATCTATCTTGGGGCATTTTAGAAAGTATCATGTGTCTTGTTACTTTTGTCACCTACTTCACTATTGGTCCTTTAGCTATCTGTTGTTTCTTTTCATAGTTTGAGATTTATTAGGAAGAGGCTCTTTGTTCTATTGTGTACTGGGGGAGGGGGAAAGGTTACCTTACGTACCATGATTGGGTCTCCAGATATGACTGAAATATGAATACAAGTATAATGGACAGTTCTGGTCTTTATCAACTTGGCAGGATCCTTCAATTTCCTGGTAGTCTAATTAAACATTAGTTAGATCCCGAGGCCCCCAAGGCAAACTTGTGGAATTTGTATTTAAACTGTGGTATTAGTTCAGTCCAATTTATTTTTAATCCCCAATTCTTTTGCAATTCAAATAATAATAATACTAAAAAAGTGAAAGTGGGTTGCCACATTTTACCCCAAAGGAATAACACCAAGATTATTTATAAAGATTATTTAAAGTGAAAAATAAATAAACTTTAATTTTGTATATTATAAAGCTTTCTGACCAGTGAAAGTGCATTCTGGTCTATTAGGTGTTCCACATATACACCCTTCCATGATTTTTATATGCTATCCTGGAATTTCATCAGGAGTTTAATAGTATTGACAAATATATCAAATCTCAGTAAGTATTAAGTAGTATTAAGCAGCAGCAAGTGAACATCAAGCTACCACGCAGGAAGATTACGTTAGATACTATGACAAACATTTTCATTAGGAGGATAGTAAAGAACCCCTACAGGTTTTCCAGAGAGGTTGTGAAATCCCCATCCCTGGAGGCTAGACAAAGCACTGTCTGGGATGATCTGGTTGGGGATGGTTCTGTTTGAGCAGGGGGTTGGACTAGGTTTCTTCCAACCCTATTTTTCTCTGAATACCTGTGGGGCTTCCAAAACATTATCACCTGTAAGAAATTAGCTATTTCTTGTAGGTATCTGACTTATTTTAAATAAGCAGTTATTTCTATCTTCAAAGTTATAATGGATTTCCTAAAATGGCTATTGCATAACTATATCTACTTCTGAAGTAGAGTATTTTTAAAAAATAAATGACAGGTTTAATTTTACCAAAATAATGTAATAAGTAAACTAGGTTTAATGTGACTGTTTTGTTTTTTTCCCCTAGTGAATTATTTTAAATGAATTAAGAGACTCATTGTTACTATCTCACTGTTGTAATCTCCACCAGGGATTATAAAGTACTGAGTGGGCATGTCTACACTTTCATTAATGTGCCTTAGCTACTACACTTTTAGTTTAGTACTTCCTTAATGAAGTACTAACCGAATATGCAGTAACAGAGTTATTGTGTAGTAGTGCCAACGCAAAGTTATTTACTGATGCTTACTGCTCATTAGCTTAATAACACTATGCAGTAAGGTATTGGCATGGTTTTTGCAATGAGATGCTATTGCACAATGTTATTATGCCAATGTGCAGTAAATGTCTTTCATAGATGCTAGGATTCATAGATGCTAAGGTCAGAAGGGACCTCAACAGATCATCAAGTCCAACCCCCCTGCATAGGCAGGAAAGGGTGCTGTGGTCAGATGACCCCAACCAGATGCCTATCCAGCCTTCTCTTAAAGACCCCAAACATAGGGGAGAGCACCACCTCCCTTGGAAGCCCATTCCAAATTTTGGCCACCTTTACCATGAAGAGGTTTTCCTGATATTTAGCCTAAATCTCCTCTCTGTCAATTTGTAAGCACTGTTCCTTGTTACCCCAAGAGATGCCCTGGTGAACAGAGCATCTCTGATCCCTTGCTGCATCCCCCTAATGAATTTATAGGTAGCCACAAGATCAACTCTCAGCCTTCTCTTGTGGAGGCTGAAGAGGTGCAGGTCTCCCTGTCTCTCCTCATAGGGCTTCTCCTGTAAGCTCCTGGCCATACAAGTCACCCTCCTCTGGATCCTGTTGAGTCTACCAACATCCTTCTTGAAGTATGGCACCCAAAACTGAAGGGAAGTATCCCCTTGTGGCATGTATTCTGTAGACATGCCCACTGTCATGAAGTCATTTGGCCAACTCATAACTTCTTCCAGTATTTCTTATAGAAAACATTTTATAAAAGGGTAACTCATGATAACTAGCAAGTTCTGTTAACTAAATAATTGCATTTTACTGAGCAGTAAAGACAACAACTCAGGCAAAATCATTTTTAGACAAGGAGTTATGAAGACAAGGAATGTGAAAAGGGAAAGGGCTATGAGAAAAAAGTGGAGGGGAAACCCAGCACGATAAACTATAGATGAAAAAAATCGCCGCAGAAGGAATAATCTCTCTAATGCTCACTTTTACCTCAAAGACTGCAAACAATAACTCCTGGCAATAATACAACCACCTACTAAATATATATATAGAGAGAGAAGGGGGGCCAGGGGGGGCGAGAGAGAGAGGGAGAGAGAGCAAGCTTTGTCCTGGGTTTTCCAGTGCATATTTATTGTATACCTATTTAGGCACTGATTTTACAGACAGATCCCTTCTAATTGATCCTTATAGAGGCCCCTATGTCTGTAATGTGTTTCTTGCATAAACTGAGGCCTTAAATTATGTCAGTGGAAGTCTATCGCTTTCAGTGGGCTTTGGATGAGATCCTCAGTTCAGTTCTTCTTTTCCCTGAATATCTAAGACTGTTAACTCCAAAAATATATATATACTGCTAATAATTGAGGGCAGCTTTATCAGCTAGAATGATGCCATACAGCTCAATTGAAAATGATGGTATATAAACTGGACACTGTACTAGAAAGTGTTAAAAAGGCTACACAAGATTTTGTAACCCACTTCTGAGTAAATTCATTTTAGCTGAGTATGTAGAAGGAAAAGGAGATTGCAAGCTTTATAATGTGTTCAGAAAGGTAGATTCTGTTTAGTTAATCTAAAATACAAGTAGCATCAAGTTGTTTTCTAAGATATATATTGGGAACTCCATTTGGTTTGGCAGGGGAATTAAATGCTGCTTCCAAATGAGAATTTATTCTACAATATGCTACTTTATTTAGTAACCATGTATTCACTTCTTTAGAAGTGTAAACATTACGTGAACAGATTATGCATTATCACTAGGGTTAGTTTGCTTCTTGATCAAAGATACCAAATGTCATCTTTAGCTAACGTGCATTCCAGTTATAGGAAATTACACAGCTCACCTTCCTCAGCTTCCCTTAAAGAAAAATCAACAAAATTTTGTGTCTCAGCAAAGGGAGTAGTATACAATATGGATAAACTCCATGGAAATCAGTGTAGAGAACGAGAAAGTTGCATAAGGGAACAGTGAAAAACATGCTCTACTCTAACTGAAACTTAATTTTTCTTGAATTCTTACCTTCTTATTCTCCATCATAAAACCTGTAAAAATCCCCTTGTTTTCACACTTGGGAGCAAGTTTATTTCAATCTCAACTCCGGCAAAGTCTTTTAGCAGTTCTTCTATGAGAACTTCCTGGGGAAAAAAAATCTCTCCAACACAAGAAAAAAGCTTGCCCCAAACCAGACTTGGTAGGTTAAAATAATGCAATAAAGCATGTTTAATACAGCAT
>NW_017728886.1:243368556-243377400 GCF_001723895.1 Crocodylus porosus | reverse complement strand
AAGGGAAAGGGCTATGAGAAAAAAGTGGAGGGGAAACCCAGCACGATAAACTATAGATGAAAAAAATCGCCGCAGAAGGAATAATCTCTCTAATGCTCACTTTTACCTCAAAGACTGCAAACAATAACTCCTGGCAATAATACAACCACCTACTAAATATATATATAGAGAGAGAAGGGGGGCCAGGGGGGGCGAGAGAGAGAGGGAGAGAGAGCAAGCTTTGTCCTGGGTTTTCCAGTGCATATTTATTGTATACCTATTTAGGCACTGATTTTACAGACAGATCCCTTCTAATTGATCCTTATAGAGGCCCCTATGTCTGTAATGTGTTTCTTGCATAAACTGAGGCCTTAAATTATGTCAGTGGAAGTCTATCGCTTTCAGTGGGCTTTGGATGAGATCCTCAGTTCAGTTCTTCTTTTCCCTGAATATCTAAGACTGTTAACTCCAAAAATATATATATACTGCTAATAATTGAGGGCAGCTTTATCAGCTAGAATGATGCCATACAGCTCAATTGAAAATGATGGTATATAAACTGGACACTGTACTAGAAAGTGTTAAAAAGGCTACACAAGATTTTGTAACCCACTTCTGAGTAAATTCATTTTAGCTGAGTATGTAGAAGGAAAAGGAGATTGCAAGCTTTATAATGTGTTCAGAAAGGTAGATTCTGTTTAGTTAATCTAAAATACAAGTAGCATCAAGTTGTTTTCTAAGATATATATTGGGAACTCCATTTGGTTTGGCAGGGGAATTAAATGCTGCTTCCAAATGAGAATTTATTCTACAATATGCTACTTTATTTAGTAACCATGTATTCACTTCTTTAGAAGTGTAAACATTACGTGAACAGATTATGCATTATCACTAGGGTTAGTTTGCTTCTTGATCAAAGATACCAAATGTCATCTTTAGCTAACGTGCATTCCAGTTATAGGAAATTACACAGCTCACCTTCCTCAGCTTCCCTTAAAGAAAAATCAACAAAATTTTGTGTCTCAGCAAAGGGAGTAGTATACAATATGGATAAACTCCATGGAAATCAGTGTAGAGAACGAGAAAGTTGCATAAGGGAACAGTGAAAAACATGCTCTACTCTAACTGAAACTTAATTTTTCTTGAATTCTTACCTTCTTATTCTCCATCATAAAACCTGTAAAAATCCCCTTGTTTTCACACTTGGGAGCAAGTTTATTTCAATCTCAACTCCGGCAAAGTCTTTTAGCAGTTCTTCTATGAGAACTTCCTGGGGAAAAAAAATCTCTCCAACACAAGAAAAAAGCTTGCCCCAAACCAGACTTGGTAGGTTAAAATAATGCAATAAAGCATGTTTAATACAGCATTGTCTTTTAAGTTTCTGTTTTAACGATGACTAAACCTGAAAAGGTTTGTAGGAGTAAACATTCAAAAATTCAAATACCTATTTGAACCTCCTGGGTCTGCCAGATTACACTGGAAATCTCATTAAAACAGATTCTCCTAAGATTCCTGGTACTTTGTAGCACTGGATGAACCAAGAATACTTTGAGACCAGCCTTAATTATAGTAAAATTGAATTTACTTAGCGATTTGAGTTGCATAAATGCTGCACACACAAAAGAATCATGCCAAAGAGAAGTTTCTTTCTTCCGTAGTTCTGCAACCACATCTGGCATGGTTGTTCATTGCTAGAAAATAATTATTATGCAAGGGAAATCTGACAAACAGGTTGATATTCATAGAAGTGCAATAATAATGGTCTGAAGCTAAATAGATCAATCTATCCAGAAAGTTAAGTAAAAATATGTATCAATGTACTTGCATTTATAATGTGTGTTCAACACATAAAACAGTATGTTCATTACAATTATATATGATTTTCCTAAGTAAGGATTAAAATGTAACATTATAAAAGTCTACAAATATTTTAAAGGGGGAGAGGAAGTATTAGGAAATGGGTGGAAATAATGGGTAGAAATAAGGAAGAACAATTTAGGCCATGAAGAAACCTTCCTTACAGCAAGATAATGGATTATTGAGTAGTCTCCTGAAAGACTTGTTGGAATCCCATCTGCTTGGGACATTCCAGAAAAGAGAATATCCCATAATATTTTGGAGATTTCTGAGGCTTCGTATGGTCTACAAACCAAACCCTTCATAATTTTTCAATACCAGTCCCTTCCAGAACCTGGAGGTGTATTTAAGTGATATGCAAAAACTGACACGTAGTGGAATAATTGAGTTATTGCATGCTCTTTCAAATATCAAAAATACATGTACATATGTGAAAATTCTTTGTACAAATTCACAATATCCATGCATGTGGTGATGCACTGCTAAATACAAACTTTTTTACTTTCAAGGTGATCTATCTAGCTTTGGGTTCTATGTAGCAACCTAATAGGACCATGTTTTTCAGGTTTACCTGTTTTACAGGTAAATTAAATATGTTTAATAAGGCATTTTGTGGACTGCAAGAAGTTAACGTTTTCTCTTCCTTGGTTAGAAGAGATACTTCTTAAATGAGATATAAAGTTGGTATGGGGGGTGTTTTTACACATAGTATCAACTGTCTTCATAGAAGGTCATAATACACTAGTGGTCCTAAAAGTAAGACCAAAGATCTTGAACCAACCCATACGCAGAGTGGAACCAATGAAGGTAGTGCAATATGTGAAGGATAATTCAATCTAATGAGCAGCCAGATGACCACATTTAGCAAAAAACAGTCCTTGTACTGTCTCCCTGTATAGTTTTAGATACCTGAATTAAGGTAATTTTAGATCAAGGTGAAAACTGTAGACTCTCTAACCAGCTCTTCCCAAAGAATGGGTTTGGGTGAATTGGGATTTCCCTACCAATTATTGTCTTTAAATTATTGTTGATTGATCCCAATAAATGTGAGATATATTTTGTTTCAACTTTAAGTAATGTGGAATGCTATGTTACTTCTTGTATGCATACTTTGCAAACAATGAAGACAGAAAAAGCCTCCCCCCAAAAACTAAAACCCAATGAATAGTAAAAAACAACCCCCAAGCCCCCCAAATAAAAAAGCCCTGTAGATCCTATCTAAGTACTTAAAATAATGTCATATCTAAATTTCAGCCTCATTAGAAATGTGTTTGAATAATTACTAAACACCACTAGCCCACTTACATTCAAAATCAAATAAATCTTGGCTTTAGATGTTGTCAAAGAAATCATCTGAAGCATTTAGTATTTCATGTTTCATTAAGTGCTTTTAAGTTAAGATTTCAAGTCATTTGATTGCAGTCTGTGGGGAGGATGAGACAGAGAAAGAACATGCGTGTCAAGTTTCAGCCTGTCCCTAATTTGAAACAGCAAAGTCATAAACTCCTTTATAAAACAGGACTTGCAAGGGAAATACATAAAAAGCCTTTAACTATAATAGTGTCTGCTGGCACTATTGAATACTTTCAATCACTGCAAAATGCTGCCATCTACTGGATAATGTTTAATTAATAAAACCTTCAGTTATTTGCACATATGGAAAATCCATTATTCTTTAAGCAGGGAGAGATTTTGTGAGTGGATGGTAATTAAAATACCCTTTTTGTGGTCTTACAGATTTTTGGTTTAAAAAATCAACTGTACAAGTAGATTTTATGTGAGGGAAGTTCTGATTTGAATAAGGTAAAAAATAAGGTAAAAAATTGGAAAAATGAAAATCCAAGGACCACAATTTAAAATGAAATATATGACATCTTTATAAGGAAATGATTTCAGGTGGGTTAAAATCTAATGCTGCTGTTGAAGAACATGTAACTACATTTTATAAAGGTAATTGAATCTCCATAATATACTGTGGAATACTGAATTTAAATAGTGAAAGCCAATATCCTGCAAAAATACTTTAAAACTGCATGTTTTCTCAAGAATGTTAAATTGTGGATCTAATTAAACACACATACTCATTGTATTGAGTACATGTAGATTTTACACCAGTAATACATTGGTGCTGACATAGCAGGAAATGAGATTCACCTCCAAACATAAAGCTCAGTTATGGTGTCTAGAAGCTGGAGCTGCACTGTGAAGGACAGAATGAACTGTGGAGGAAAAGGTATTACATCTTTCTGAAGTTCTGTAAAGGAGATGCTGCGTTATGTTGTGGGTAGACAGAAGCTGCCCTTACTTCAGCTAAGCTCTGCAGATATTCAAGGGAGGTTCAGTCTTAGAGTGTGGGTCTTCAAAGGGGACCCAGATCAGGCCTATCTATGTACCTATGTAAGAGCATGGGGTATTTGTACATCTAATTCTGGAAAATATTTATGCATACCATTCCATGAGAACCTCAAAACAGTTCTACTTTTAGGGTAGGTTCATGCTAAATGCTGTGGAAATAATTATTGAAACATTTCAAAAGGCCAGCTGTACAAGCCCTTTGAAATACTCCAAAAGTGGCTGAAATATGGAATCTGAAGTGTTATATTTTATGACATATAACAGGTACTTTTTTCCTCAAAACATCAGCTGCTGGAAATTGGGGTGAGTGTTTTAAGCAAGAAAATATAGTAATAACAGCCTCTGCAGACCAAACCTCTGCTGAGAGAGAAGAGAAAATAAGGCTGCACTTAGCACACAGAGAGCAGCAAAATGAACATATAGGGCTGCCTAGCTTCTGGCTGTGGACAATAGGAGGGGTTTCTGTCTTCCCTGAGAGAGGCTTGAGCTGCAGAAGCTGCTAGTGTCTCAGCTCCAGTGAATTTCTAAAGCAGAGCAGAGCCCAAGGTCCTGGGGCAGAGGCTCCTGCTGAATCAGCCAAGGGGACTCTCAGTTGACTCTGCGAGTTATGCTGATTTGGATGAGGAGCTCAGCTGACAAGGAAGGTGCTGTGGGCTGTCTGCCAAGCTCAGCTCAAGAAGAGAGGAGTGATGATGAAGTTTTGCTCAATTAGCAGCACCTGTGGTGTCCTGCAGTTGGGGGGGGGGGGGTGGAGAGGAGGCAGGGCAGTCAACAAAGTAGCCACAACGTTTTGTTCTCCCATGACTGCCCATGTTTTCCCTGGGAAAATACTGTACTTACCACTATCTTCAGGGAAAGACCTTTTTCTCCATTCTATCTTGTATCTGGGTTAATTGATAGTTAAAGATATTGGATTAATTATCCATATATCTGAAAGGATGTAAATATTTCCTAGCTGTAACTGGATCAGGGATAACATCTGATCAGTCAAACAGATGCTCATTGGGGAGGGAGTTATCTGTATGGTATACATGTGCCCTCTGAGAATTGAATAGAACACTGCAGATGCATGGATCATATGAAGGGATATGAGGCATTGCTTGATTTAGTCCCCATCTAATGGATGCTCTGTAGTCCAAGCGAACAAGATAGTGAAAGAAAATGCTGCCTGGGTAAAGCCAACATCTTCATTCTAGTGGAAGGTACAGGGTGAGATCATATCTAGTTTTTATCGCTTGTTGTTTGTTTTCATATCTCTATCTACATATATTGTTACTGTTTTATGATTTCTCTTGTTTATGAATTATACTTTTTGTCATTTCTTATATCTTACTGATACTCTCGGGTAAATGTTATTTCAGAGTAGTTGGCTATACAGGATGGCCACTCCTATGGGGAGAAGGACCAATAATCTCTTACACAAGTCAGGCAAAAGTATGATCCTTTGAGTTGGCAAAAAATCCTCTGCTTCTTGAGCTGGTAGGGCCTCAATGAGATAGATTGAGCTCAAGTACACTGAATTAAGAAGTTGGCAAATCTACCCTATCTTCTATTGGCAAATCTTATATTGTTCTCAGTTGTCAAGCAACAGACAGTGGACAGAACTCTGGGGCTGAAGGACACCCTTAAAGAAGAGATGCACCCCAGGTTTGTCAAAGCACCAAAGTGGTGACTCTTCATTTCTTCTCCTACAATACTACAGCACAACAGATGTACTTTGCTCCATTCAGTTAAAATGTCCTTGAATTACTTTAACCAAGTTAAGGCCCTAATCCTATAAAGTCACATATGCAGGTAGTAGGGATCATGCATATGTTAGAAATTTGTGGACAAAGGTTTTAATAATCATTTAAGATATTAGGATTAGTTGTTAAAATTCTGTCGATCCAGCAGGTTTTTCTCTAGGACAACTGGGCACTTAGTCCTGTTGCAATTAAGGTAAAATTAGAAAAGCAATACATGCATAATTATATTAATATATCAGTGTGTACTATTACTCTGTTTAGAAAACTTTTGTGTTAAGTGTTCATTAGCCTGGGTGATGGTATGTATATCAACCTAACACAAAATCAATTAGTTACCTATTAAATGACAATTAGTATTTTGGCAATTACAGTGCACTCACCTACCAAGCATCAATGTATATGAGGTCTGACGGAAAATATAAAACCCCCAAAATTAGATTTAGAGTGAAATGAGTTTTGCATCCTGTATAGTATATCTGAAATGTACTATGGGAAAGATAGTGCCTAGGTATTAATCCCAGTTTCTTATGCTCTATATTCTTAAAATATAGATATTTATGATTTAGCATCATAATCTTTCAGCTTCTTTATTAATGGAACTTCCTACACATTGTTTATGGAATTTGGCTATTAATTTGCAAGAATAACTTGCAGTTCTAAATTATACTTAGTTGATGAAAAACTGTAACCAAACCTACATATTTTTTTCCAGGAATGGACAAGAGTTTATTTTGCATGCTTTAATGTCAGAGAAAAAAAATAAAATTAACTCTAGATTAAGTTTCTTATAATGGTTATCAGTGGGTCTTTTAAAAATAAAATCAACATTTTATTGAATTTAGATAAAAATGAAGAATGCAGTGACCTGAAACAAATGTAAAGGTATTATTTTGTCTACTACGCATCTTGATATTTCCACAAGGTTCACTTCATCAAGGAGCTTTGCAGAGTATTTTTATATATTCCCTGTCCCCTTCATCACTAATATAAAACACGTATGGCTTAAGTACAGATCTCTGATTAGTAATGAAAGTTTTTGGGCTCTCATCAAGCTCCTATTGATGTGAATAAGCCATATATTGTTTTTCTATTTTTGGATGGATAAGTTGATTCAGACTTTTTCATTCTTCATTTTTTTCCCCAAATAATCAAATAGTAACAACATTTGATTTAAATAAAGATTACGCAATAGGATACATTACAATTTAGAAAAATCTAAATTTGGAATATTGGCCATAACTTTGTGTCTCCCTTTCAGAGTATAAAGTGAGATAGTATTTGCCACTCAGTTTTGCTGTGAGCCTTTGTGTATGTGTGGCATTTTAAGATCCCGTCTGAAAAATGTTATAGGCATTTATTTAATTAAACTATAAACTTGTTAGGGGACATTTTTACCAGAAACCAGAAAACTGTGCAAACAGATTACAGTTCTAAAGGAAAGCTCTGAAATTCACAGTAACTTGATAGTTTACCAACTGTTGAAAAATGAATAGTATATTCAACTACACGGTTATAATAAAATTCTTGTTAGTCTGGATTTTTCTTAAACTTCTATTTTCCCTAGACTGGTCCAGATGTTCCATAAACTAATCAAATGGTCACTATCTCTGACTAACAAAAGCATTTTCAGACTACTGGGGACCAAATGGGTATACAGTATTTCTTACTAGGAAGGTAGTTTATTTCCTTTGTGAAATTTGCTTAAGTAGGAGTTTCCCTGCAAAAGCCAGAGGTTGTATACCAATGTCACTACTCATGGGTTTCTATTCCATTTCTCATGTTTAGGAGAAACTATTTATTTTTGTCACAATTAGTGACTGAAGCTTAACAGTTCAGACTGAAGAGCTAGAAAGATATGACAACAAAAACATTCAATAGCAGCTTAGACACTGAACAGTATAAAACAAGTATCCCATGGTTGATTATTTATACATCATGATGTGACATGCCCTTAGCTAAATAAAATAAATAAATACTAGCACTAGTAACCTAACAGGGCACTCTAACTTCATTTTGGTTATACTGCTACTTCTCAAGCATAACCTGGTGCACCAGGTAAGAAACAGTTGGACAATAATAGCTCCATTTGAGGCTACATACAGATATTCAAGGAGCTTAGGGAGAGCCTGGCAAGGTCCACAGGGGTTCTGTTGGGGTCTGGGAGGGTTTGGTGGGATCAGAGAGTTTGTGGGGTGTGGGGAAGAGATTACAGGCTGTCTTCGCCATCCCCCAGGACCAGGGACTGTTTTCAGCCCCTCCTAAATCCCCCAATCCCAAACCAAAACTCCCCACATCCCTTCTGCCCCACCCTCCACCTTGAATTACTTGCTTGGTGTCCAGCATTGGTGAATACATGTAAACTAGTGCTGTGGGCAGCTTGTGGGATGGGGAATTCGGCAGATTTAGTGGGGGATCTGGCTGGCTCAGGAGTTGCTCTCTGTCTGTGGGGGGAGGGGCTGGGAGGCTAAAAATAGCTGTGTGATAGGGAGAGGGGTAGGGGAAATGCAGCCATGGGCCTATGGCCAGTGGCTGGGCTTTCTCAGCCCTAGGGCTGTGCTGGGAACTGTAGAGAAGTTCAGGACAGCTAGATTAGTCTAAACATGGCCAGCACAATCTAAGTTATACTGCCTTGGAAGTAGTTATTTCCAAGGCAGTCTAACTTGAATTGGGTCAGCCATCTTTAGACTGAACTAACTATCCTGAACTTCCATACAGTTCATGCTTAGAACCATCTAACTAGCATAAGATCTGCACCTGGGAGAACTAAGGTAGATTGGATGGCCATTTTTAAGAGCATCTAACCTTTCCCTAACACAGAAGGGAATTGGTGAGTATTTATTCACCAAGGCCCCCCCAGGGGTTACAAGAAATAATGGCCACAAGCTAGAAGAGAGCAGATTTAGATTGG
>NW_017728886.1:243367084-243368341 GCF_001723895.1 Crocodylus porosus | reverse complement strand
TTGAGGTCCCTTCCGGCCCTAGCATCTATGAATCTATGAATCTATGAACCTCCATGAATATCTGTGCCTAGCATAAATTAAATGGACTTCAAATCAGCCTACCTAATAAACTTGGTCAGGTACACTCAGATATTTTCATTCTGACCAGATGCAAGCAGATGAAACCCATAGCTAACATTAGTCACTTCATATCTCTTAATTCAACCTTTATTTTAATTCAAATCAATGCTATTTTTCTTATCAATTTTAATTAGTAGAGAATGGAAAATGCAATTTTCTTTCAGTGAAGTTTCATAAAAGAAGAACAAAACAGAATAAAATCAGAACAAAAGATCAAAACCTTTAAAAGAAGATTCATAGGCAGAAAAATTGTTTAAAAAATAAATTTTAGAAAAAATGAAATTAATTTTATCAGTTTTCTCTTTAGGCCTAGGAGTGAGGGAGCTTAGAGAGCCTGGCTCTTTGGGATACTTCCATGTGGGCAACTGGGGAGCTGGGAAGAGTAGGAATCCTAAAAGCCTACTCCCCGGCTTGTTGGCTAAAAAGGAACAAAATGGGAGTAAATTCAAAAGCTTTAAAGGAACCACTACATTCCTGCAGAATATTTTAGTTCTGTCAAATCCACATTTTTAATCAAATGGTGTTCTGCTGGGAAAGTTTCAACAGCTCTTGTACATATACAAAGTTTTTCTTTGGTAAGTAAAAAGAGTTGCATTGGTGATATGTGAAAGAGATCACAGGGGAAATGCAGCTATAAAATCTAGACAAGGTAGAAGAGACCGTCGTATCGTGTAGTCTGGTCTACTCAATGCCACAGCCCAAAGCATTACACTTTGTTAGTCATAGATTCATAGATGCTAGGGTCAGAAGGGACCTCAATAGATCATCGAGTCCGACCCCCTGCATAAGCAGGAAAGAGTGCTGGGCCTATGTTACCCCAGCTAGATACACATCCAACCAGACAAAGGTTCATTTTAGGAGTATCTCAAAATATTTAATGCCAAATAAAAATATAAAAAAATGAGGAAGTGACATCATTAAGCTACATCCAGAGTTCAGTGAATGGCTTCATCCTCTCCCATTGAATTCATTCTTTTAAAGAGAATCCTAAAACAGCTAAATATACAGTAGTTAGAGGATATGAAGAAACAAGCAGAGAACAATGAGAAACTGCCGAGAATAATGACAAGGAGGTAAAAAAAGTTTTCAATATGCACGTTTACAATTTCCACATATGTAGAAAAGGGATTGTAAAAC
>NW_017728886.1:243357588-243366829 GCF_001723895.1 Crocodylus porosus | reverse complement strand
TAGCTTTCCTATTTCCATGATACTCAAAAAGATTGGTACGATCTGCTGAAGGATAAGAATTATTATGCTAAATTAATACGATTCTATTACTGTCTTGCTTGAGTCATGTCAAATGTCATGCCAGTCATGACAAAAGGAGCTAGACACAGTGTGCAAAGAGTTTAGACTAGGAAACATGGACATTTGTATTTCCTACAAGAGAGAGGCTGATAAATTGTATGTACTGGGCCATTCTGTATTGGTTGTAAGATGTACTACTGGTGTCATGGGACAATGCACACAGGTGTATTGAGTTTTTCACACTGATCAACATTATGTGACTGTAGACAAGAAAATAATATGTAGTTGCTTCTCAATATTTATGTGAACCTCACCTTTATTATGCTAGTGGTCTGAAGATATTTTTCATAGCACAAACATATTTTAATTTGGAATCAAATTGAATAGAAGTACTTCAATGATACATCACAGTAGTTTGCTTTAGTTAGCAGAAAATAAAATATAAGGCATTTGGATATAAAGGACAGTCATGCATTTACAGGTCTAATAGAATTGGAGTATAACAGGACTGTCTCAGCCTCTGTTCCAAAGGAGAAGATGCCAACACTGGGGGAAACAAACTTAATTGGATGCTGAATCAGACAGACATCTGAGCTGAGAGTGGCAGCATGGACTCTGCTAGGGAAGGGAGACAACTCCTTGGCACATGCTGCAGCACACTCCAGGAACTGTTGCTGATTGGCTCAGGATCCTGGAAGGCAGGTAGAAAAAAACAAACCAGCCACAGTCCCTTCACCCGTTCAGGGGGAAACATGCAATCAGACATAGGCTGCAGCACAGCTTGTGAGGAGGCAGGAGGCAGAGCCAGGAACACAGGGAGCCTAGGTCAGGACTGGATGTCAGAGAAGCTTGGTGGAGAGCCTGCACTGTGAGTTCTGATGATGGGCTAGCTATGGAAGGCTGAACAAGGAGCCAAAGCTGGTATCAGGGAAGTCAGGGCTGATTGGGAAACCTGCTAAAATGGGGTGATTGTCTGAAGTTGGGATCAGATTACTTGCTGAGGAAGTGGAATGGGAAGGAAATAAAAATGGAGTCAATTGAGTAAAGAGATCCTGCAGGTTGGATTGACTGCAACTAAGAGTTGTTGATAGTAGAAAAAGCCTAGTCTGTACAGACCATTGAGCCAGGGTTGATTGAAGATGAACCTGCTTCTCAGAATGAAGTAGACAAGGACTGATTGATGATAAATAATTCCTCCAAGTGTGGAGTGAGTTATGTAAGGACTGATGTGTGACCAGGGATTCTCCCAACGATGGAGTGAGTTGAACAAGGACTAATGGATTATTGAGAATCCCCGCCCCGAGGGGAGTGAGGGACATATGGATTGACTCAGGACGGATAACCCTTCTGAGGGAGAAATATATCCGTGGGGTAATAAACTGTGTGAGACATTGCTGCCTGTGCAGTGTGCAAGTCTGAAAACACTGGACTCAAAGAGTATGGATCTCTGAATGAAGGAGATAGACACTTGTCCAGCCACATGTAGTGAGGACAGAGTGTAGGGGAGGTAGAACCCTGTGAAAGAGATCCCCTCCAAACCTATTTGCCCGTATGGACCAAACTGACTACTGACCTCCCCATTCTTGTTTATTTTTCTTTAACATAAAGGCATGGCAGACAAGTGAATAGGACAGGAACAGTGATTGGAGGGGATGAGATCCTATCAGACACATCCCTCCCCCCATGGATGAAACATATCTGACAGTTCTTTCCACCTTGCATTTGTTCATCTTTTCTTATTTTTCAGATTCCACCAGTTAGACCTCTGCAGACACAGAACTGTTCAGCCTGAACAGAAATTTAAAAAAAAAAACCAAAACAAGTTATTCCACTTATGTGGTTTAGTGGATGGCCAAAACCACCTCAAACTTACAGGGTAACTCACAGTTTCATTGTAACCACATATACTATATATTGATTGAGGGCACAAAACTCCTTACTGACTTACTTTGGGTTCTATTGTGTGAGGAAAATCTAATGGGATCTGGTCCTTTGGTCCATTTCAGATATCAGCTATTCTGATCTCACTGGCAGGTGGGCATCATGTCTAAGCCTGATGAAGTTACTGTAGGCATAGATACCTTCATGCACTGAATATATACTCATTACAAGGGAAAGATAAACTAAAATTCAGGATGCTAAGGGAGTTAGATAATGCATTCACTTTACAACTAGCAATTACTTCTGAAATCTTACATGGAACTGAAGCAGCTCCAGAGGATGGGACACAAGCAAAATTACATTCATTTTTTAAAAAAAAAGAATGAGTAGAATAATGAAAAGCATCCTTGACAATGAAGGTCTTGTAAACTTGAATTCCTTCATAAATATAGATTTTTTTAACTGAATGAATTATAACAATAAAAAATACAGTATGCATTTAGAGGACACTAAAACTATAAGCCTAATTGTGGAGAAATTGTGCCAGATGGACTTAATCAAAATTACAAATTTAGTGCCTGAATGGAACACAGTAAATTAATTTGCTTTGGTACTGATTTTTGATGATATCTAATGAGATTTCATTTGAAAAATAGCTAGAGTTATAGGTTGAACATTGGATGAAGGACTATAAACATTGGTAAATGTTAATATGTTGAGTTGGATGGTATTACATGGACAGGTGTTAGCTTTATTCTGATTTAACATCTTCATTAATGACCTGGAAGAGAGAGATAAACAGAACATTAATTAATTTAATTAACAGATTATTCTAAATTGGAAGATGTTGTAAATACCAGAAGACATAAAATAAATGAGAAATATTAGCTGACAACAATAAAATGAGCTGTAAAGAAATCAAACTGTAAGATTTTTAGGAGAAAAAAAGTAATCAGTGATGGAAATATGCATTAGTGCCAAAACTCCCGAAAGCAATAGTGACATTAAGTGCCATAGGAGCTACTAAGGACAACATATTAGTCATGAAATTCCAATCCCGGGTAACAAAATACCAATGTCCTTTTTTGGCATTAAAGTTATGTCATTACTATTCACAAGGATGATCAGTTGATGATGTGGAGGGATTTGGGTTTTCTGCTTGCCATGGAAAAAAATGGTAAAAGCAGGATTTTCTCATTTTAAGTAGAAAAGACTGTATTTTCTCTTCTTTTTTTTTAGGAGAAAAATGCAGGAAAAAAGGTTTTTTTTTCTTGCAGCCTGGCAGAGTTGCAGCCTGAAAGGGGCTGCAGGAGGAGTAGGGATCAGGTAGAAGGAACCACATGTATTTGTGCACACACTCATGCACATACCAGCTAGGCAGCATGAGAGCAGCTCCAGCAGTTTCTTTCAGGTAAGTTGGGGGGAAGGGGGATTGATACCCCCAGAGTTAGGGAGGGAAGGAGTTGGGCAGGCCTGGGGTTGGGACTGCTATCCATCTGGGGTGGTGTGTGGGGCTTGGAGCCCAGGATGCACAGCCACAGGGTTTGGGTGGGGAATGCAATGGAGTGATGTGTGGCTTGTCTGGGGGGTATCGGGGTGGCTGGCCTCCCACCACTATACAGACCCTTAGGGGGGACATGGGGGGCATGACCCCCCAATGATTTTTGCATGGGATGGGGGCAGCTGTGGGCTGGCTGCCATAGCTTGCAGTTCACCACCCTGCTGCCCTCCCTCTGCAGTCTCCATGGCCCAGCAAGAAGGACCTGGTGTGGCAGGACAGGGCAGGGCAGGGCAGGGTGGGAAGGCTCAGTACTGCTGCTGGGAGCCCCAGGCTACTTGAGTGAGGCATGCACTGACCACCCAGGAGCAGCAGGTGACATAACCCCACACTACTGTGCCCACTGCTGCTGGGTCAGCAGGGGGCACCATACCATTATGGCCTGGGGCTCCTGGTGGTGGCACTGAGCCTCCCTGCCATGCTCTGCACTGCCATACTGGGTCCTGCCTGCTGGTCTATGGAGGCCTCAGGGGGAGGGCAGCAGGGCAGGAAGCCTCAAGTCCCAAGCCCCCAGTGGACAGCTTGCATCTGTTCCCCCATGGGCTCTGCTCCAGCCATGCCACACACAGCCTTGTGTTTTTTTAATCAGAAATTAGAAATCTTGATTTTTAAACAGATAAAATCAGGATCCTTGATGATGTGCTAGACTTCTTATCATTGTGAATAGCAGAATAACGATTTAGAAAGTGGAAAATATTAAAAATAATTATGTATGTATGACATGGCTAAATAACAACTACAAGTAGGCCCTAAGCTGCATGGCAGTCTTTCCTTAGTACAAAATATGCCATATTTTTGCACATATAATCTGCCCCTGCATATAACATGCACCATGGTTTTGAAAAGGTAACATGAATAAAAAGAGCTCTTCCTTTGGGTGAATATCTGAGTATCAGCAGCTAGGGAGTTGAGCCTGTTCCCAAGCCTACTGCCAGCCTGTTGTACTAGATAGGGCCTGTGGATTGACCCCCGCTATTCCAATTCAGCATGGGTTTGGGGCCACAGCCTGATCTGGCATAGTGGGTCTGTAACTAAATGCTGGGCCTGATCCTCAGGACTGGGTCTGGGGCCTTGGGAAAAGTTTGAGGCCATCTGTTAGCCCCATCACGGATCAGAAAATTTGATGGTGGGGAAACAATGGCAACTTTACAATGGTAATTATTGCTGCTACCACTCCCCTGTTACCAAATTTCTGGATTCAGGGGGAATCCTATTTCTCACATGTAACATGCACCCCAGTTTCCACCAGCTGATTTGGGGGGAAAAGGTGCAAGTTACATAGGTAAAAATAGGGTATATGGTCACTATCCAACATCAAAAAAGTCTAAAAAACATCCATGACCAACTGAAGGATGTAAACTGAGAACTCCAGAGATAAATAGGAATTGTTTCTGGTGGCTTCTTTTGTTATAATTTCCAAATAATGGAAGATATTTAACAAGTTTTCTGAATATCAGCAAACACATTTCTAATCAAGGTATGTATCTGTTGACACACAGAATAGCTTTTTAGTGGAACTATGGAATATTTCTATAATTTAAGAAATGTTTAAATCTTTTAAATCTGGATTATTAAAACAATGGTGAATATTATACTGGATATCAATTCTGCCCTGACATGGGACCAGTTAGATAACATTCACTGTGTGTGAGAGTTTGAAACTGGAGTGAGAAATCTTGTGCTTTTTGGTTAGTGAGTGATTGCTTCTGTTCATTGATGGTTTAATTTCCTGCAGCCAGTAGGAACTGCAGATTTTATTTCTAGTATATTAATTAATGGGTGAAGCAAGTTTCACATCACCAACTCTTCTTTGACCTTCAGATCATAAATAACTATTTTACATTATGCCAAATGATTATGGCTAAACTTGAACAGTATGTGAAATCCCTTGCCCCACCCCACTTTTCCCCCTGATTTGCACAGATGTCTGTCCTGAAGAGCCAAAGGGGGTTGGTATATATATACACTAATATATATATATATATAGTTTACTTATAGGCCCCCCTCTTTGCATATGGATTTATCCTTAAAACAAAGTTCATGGACAGGGGCATATTTTTATATTAGTTTTGCATGTGGGACTATGAAGATGCAACCATCTATCAGGGCTGAATAGCCAAACTGGTTGTGGCAGTGGCCAGCTACCTTTCCTATCTGGTGAGCTTGGGTCATATAAGAGTCTTCAGACCAAATTTGTATGCTGGTCTGCACAGGAAAACTTGAAACTCTTGGAGAAGCACAAGGAGCTACTAGGAGAGAGATTATTTTTGGACCTTGAGCTACAGCATGCTGGGAGCACTTCTGGATTAGGAAGATAGACTTGGCAGTACAGAACAGGCTGGGGAAGAGGCAAAAGAAAGGAGTTTGGATCTAGTGAAAGCTGAATAGACTAAAAAAAAACAGGCTCTGTAGCAAGTTCACCTCTGGGTGATGTGGGGACTCCCTAGTAGAGGGGCATAACTTCATACAAAGGCAAAGAGAAGACCTAGTCTTTGCATCACTTTATGGCTTTCTGCCCTGGGGGAACAAGACAATAAATCTCAACTGACTGAGCAGGATCCCCACCTTAAGTTGCAAGATGATGTCTTGAATCAGGATTCATAGGGCCAAATGACTAGAGCCTGACAAAACCAGCTTTAGACGCCAAGGTGGTATCAAAGCCATGTTTGACACTGGCACATGGCATTCTTTGGGTAAGCTATATGGGATTGGAGAAAACCCAGGAAAGGGTACTTGCCAGATTGTGGCCCAGGGTTTACCAGGGTATTCAAAATTAGTATGCCTTATGCCGCAAGTGCCAGCTCGTGGCCCCACACCCATGACATTGGGTAGCAATGGTTCCATTGCTATTGGTGGGTATCCAGTTTAATAAGGTTTGCATAATGTCATTGGCAATTAGAACCCAGGATGGGTTCCATTTTATCCTGGTACTTGTGGTTTATTTTACCTGGAGGTGGTGGTGATCTACAACACCTTGGCCTAAATAGTGGCCACAGAACTATTAAAGATCTTCTTGAGGGTAGGGCTTTCACAAGAGAGATTAACCAATCAAGGTGCCATCTTCATGTCCAGGATCCTGCAAGAGGTATGGGTGTTTCTGAAAGTTTACCCTGTCAGAACCACTTCCAGATAAATCATCTGGAAGGAGAGATTCAGCTGAACTCTGAAAGGGTTAAGAAAATTTGTGACAGGAAAACCCTAGAAGTGTGGCATAGTTTAATAGTTTGTAGGGTCGGAAGGGACCTGAGCAGATCATCAAGTCTGACCCCCTGCCTTGGCAGGAAAGAGTACTGGGGTCAAACGACTCCAGCAAGGTGTTCATCTAGCCTTGTCTTAAAGACCCCTAGGGTACAAGCCAGCACCACTGCTTGGAGTTGGTTCCAGATCCTAGCCACCCTGACAGTGAAGTAACATCTCGTGATATCTAGCCTAAATCTACCCTCTGCCAGCTTGTGACCGTTATTTCTAGTCACTCCTGGTAGTGCTCGGGGAAACAGGGACTCCCCCAATGCCTGTTGGTCCCTGCCTGACCAGTTTGTAACAGGCCACTAGATCCTCCCTAAGCCTTGTCTTGTGGAGGGTGAACAGGTTCAGGTCCCGTAGCCTCTCCTCAGAGGGCCTGCCCTGCTGCCCCCTGATCATGTGAATGGCCCTCCTCTGGACCCTCTCTATGTTGTCCACATCTCTCTTGAAGTGCGGCGCCCAGAACTGGACACAGTACTCCAGCTGCGGCCTGAGCAGCACCGCATAGAGGGGGAGGATCACCTCCTTGGACCTGCTTGAGATGCATCTGTGGATGCATGACAAGGTGCGGTTGGCCTTCCTGACAGTATCCCCACACTACCGGCCCATGTTTATCTTGGAGTCAGTGATGACTCCAAGATCCTCCTCTACCTCTCCACTGATGAGAAGGAAGTTCCCCAGCCTGTAGGCATGCTGCTGGCTATTCCTCTCCAAGTGCATCACCTTGCACTTGTCAGGGTTGAAGCCCATCCTATTCTCGTCCACCCACCCCTGTAACCTGTCTAGGTCTGATTGTAGCCTATTCCTTCCTTCTAAGGTTCCCACATCCCCCCACATCTTGGTGTCATCAGCAAATTAGAACAGGGTGCTTTTTACCCCCTCATCCAAGTCACTGATGAAGGTGTTGAACAGTGCGGGCCTGAGGACCAAGCCCTGTAGAACCCAACTCCCACATCCCTCCAGGTTGAAAATGACCCATCCACCACCACTCTCTGGGTGTGGCTCTCCAGCCAGTTGGTGACCCATTTGACTGTGTAGGTGTCGACACCACAGTCCCCCAGTTTGAATGAGAATGGGGTGAGAGACAATGTTGAAGGCCTTCCTAAAGTCCAGAAAGACTATGTCCACTGCTACCCCAGCGTCTAAGGATTTTGTGACATGGTCATAGAAGGCCATCAGGTCAGTCTGACAGGACCTGCCTCTAATTAACCTGTGTTGGTTGCCCCTAAGCATAAGGGAAGCATTGTGTGCTGTTCACAATCTGTGATGTTCCTCAATAGTTTACAGGGTTCTCTCCCTTTTAACTTCTCTATGAGAGGTAGTATTGAGGGGTGTTGAGACCTGCTAAGTGCAGGATGCAAAAGCCCAGAATGTAATCCAATATGTTCCGAGTCTCTGGGAGTGGCTGGACCTAGTAAAAGTCTTTGCCAAGGAAAACAAGAGGCATGTTCAGCACGTCTAGGAACAACATGAAAACAAAAATGCACAGTTTCTGATTTTCCTGCCTGGCAGGGTACAAATTACTTGGTAAGTGGCAGGGGTTGTATGACATTCTAAGGTAAGTTGCTCATGTGAACTATAAAGTTCACCTCATGGGAAGTGGATGTGCATCACGGATCTACCATTCTAACCTCCTAAAACCCTGAGGAGGGCCTGGGAAACATTGAGCACCAAAGCCACTTTTTTTGTGAGTACAGGAAGTCGGAGGAAATCTGGTTCAGCTTCCAGCCAGTGAGGTGAGTTTAGGAAAGAACTCATCCCTATCCCAACAGAAGGAGAAAAGGTGCCTGCTGAAAGAGTTTCCAGAAGTATTGATGACCAAGCCAGGGAGAACCTTCTTAATTATTTGCTGGATTATCCTAAAACCTGGATTTCCCATTTTAAAGGGTTTCTCCTGGATACCTGAGTAACTACAGGCACAGTAAAAAGGGAAGTGCCATCCATATATGTTGGATATACGAATAATTGAAGAATCATTAAGTGAGTGGCGCAGCCCAGTAACGTAAGTCCCCAAGCCAGACAAAAGAATCTTGTTCTGTACTGACTTTGACAAAGTAAATTCAGTGTCAAAATTTGACACATACTCAATGCCTTGAGTCAAGGAATTGATACAATGCCTGGGGAATGCCAAATATATCCACACTAGATTTTACAAAGGGGTACTAGCAACTTTGCATTCTTCCAGAATCCCATAAATTATCCTTATTTAATACCTTTGGGGGGTATCAATTTGAGACCATCCTCTTTGGTCCCTATGGCACCCTGGCCCAATTTCAGAGTCCTATGAATAGGATTCTGTGACCCCACCAAGAGTACACAGCTGCCTATCTTAATGACATGATAGTTTCATTAGTAGTTGGAAAGAATATCTTCCCCCAGTAAGGGCCATGCTAAAATCATTTTGGGCTGCAAGCTTGACAGCAAATCCAGCAAAATGCCATCTCAGTTGTCAGGAGACTCAGTATTTGGGGTATGTTCTCAGGAATGGGAAGATTAGAC
>NW_017728886.1:243353410-243357488 GCF_001723895.1 Crocodylus porosus | reverse complement strand
CAAGCCCTGTAGAACCCAACTCCCACATCCCTCCAGGTTGAAAATGACCCATCCACCACCACTCTCTGGGTGTGGCTCTCCAGCCAGTTGGTGACCCATTTGACTGTGTAGGTGTCGACACCACAGTCCCCCAGTTTGAATGAGAATGGGGTGAGAGACAATGTTGAAGGCCTTCCTAAAGTCCAGAAAGACTATGTCCACTGCTACCCCAGCGTCTAAGGATTTTGTGACATGGTCATAGAAGGCCATCAGGTCAGTCTGACAGGACCTGCCTCTAATTAACCTGTGTTGGTTGCCCCTAAGCATAAGGGAAGCATTGTGTGCTGTTCACAATCTGTGATGTTCCTCAATAGTTTACAGGGTTCTCTCCCTTTTAACTTCTCTATGAGAGGTAGTATTGAGGGGTGTTGAGACCTGCTAAGTGCAGGATGCAAAAGCCCAGAATGTAATCCAATATGTTCCGAGTCTCTGGGAGTGGCTGGACCTAGTAAAAGTCTTTGCCAAGGAAAACAAGAGGCATGTTCAGCACGTCTAGGAACAACATGAAAACAAAAATGCACAGTTTCTGATTTTCCTGCCTGGCAGGGTACAAATTACTTGGTAAGTGGCAGGGGTTGTATGACATTCTAAGGTAAGTTGCTCATGTGAACTATAAAGTTCACCTCATGGGAAGTGGATGTGCATCACGGATCTACCATTCTAACCTCCTAAAACCCTGAGGAGGGCCTGGGAAACATTGAGCACCAAAGCCACTTTTTTTGTGAGTACAGGAAGTCGGAGGAAATCTGGTTCAGCTTCCAGCCAGTGAGGTGAGTTTAGGAAAGAACTCATCCCTATCCCAACAGAAGGAGAAAAGGTGCCTGCTGAAAGAGTTTCCAGAAGTATTGATGACCAAGCCAGGGAGAACCTTCTTAATTATTTGCTGGATTATCCTAAAACCTGGATTTCCCATTTTAAAGGGTTTCTCCTGGATACCTGAGTAACTACAGGCACAGTAAAAAGGGAAGTGCCATCCATATATGTTGGATATACGAATAATTGAAGAATCATTAAGTGAGTGGCGCAGCCCAGTAACGTAAGTCCCCAAGCCAGACAAAAGAATCTTGTTCTGTACTGACTTTGACAAAGTAAATTCAGTGTCAAAATTTGACACATACTCAATGCCTTGAGTCAAGGAATTGATACAATGCCTGGGGAATGCCAAATATATCCACACTAGATTTTACAAAGGGGTACTAGCAACTTTGCATTCTTCCAGAATCCCATAAATTATCCTTATTTAATACCTTTGGGGGGTATCAATTTGAGACCATCCTCTTTGGTCCCTATGGCACCCTGGCCCAATTTCAGAGTCCTATGAATAGGATTCTGTGACCCCACCAAGAGTACACAGCTGCCTATCTTAATGACATGATAGTTTCATTAGTAGTTGGAAAGAATATCTTCCCCCAGTAAGGGCCATGCTAAAATCATTTTGGGCTGCAAGCTTGACAGCAAATCCAGCAAAATGCCATCTCAGTTGTCAGGAGACTCAGTATTTGGGGTATGTTCTCAGGAATGGGAAGATTAGACGCCTACCTTTTAGACAAGGTAAAAGCACTGGTGGAATCTTCCATACCTAGTGCTGCACCTAGGGCACAAAAATATCCAGCACACCTAGAGGTCACCTAGGAAGTGACCCTCTCAGCAGCACAGAAGTGGAAAGGGATCTTCGAGTCATAGCAGACTCCAAGATGAACATGAGTTGTCAGTGTGACAAAAATCATTGGCAAAGTGAACCACACTGTATCATACATCAGCAGATGCATGACAAATAGAACCGAAGAGGTGATACTCCCCCTCTATGCAGCATTGGTTAGACCACAGTTGGAGTACTGTGTCCAAGAAGGATGTTGACAAGACTTGAGAGGGTCCAGAGGAGGGTCACTCATATGGTTAGGGGCTTACAGGACAAACCCTATGAGGAGAGACTGAGGGACCTGGACCTCTTCAGCCTCCACAAAGGCTGAGAGGTGATCTTGTGGCTGCCTACAAATGCATTAGGGGAACTCAGCAAGGGATCAGAGATGCTTTGTTCACCAGGGCACCTCTTGGGGTGTCACAAACTGAGAGAGAGTGGATTTAGGCTAGTTATCAGGAAAAAAAACTTCTTCATGGAAAGGATGGCCAAAATTTGGACTGGGCTTCCAAGGGAGGCGGTGTTCTCCCCTACCTTGGGGGTCTCTAAGAGAAGGATGGATAGGCATTTGGCTGGGGTCATAGAAATACCTTGCTATAAAATGGGCAATGAAAGCCTTCCTCTACCATCTCCTCTGAGCCCCTTTTACTCTCATCAGGGACTATTCCCCACTGCCCCCGCCCCTCAAATGTGTCTCTATACAATGAAGGAAGACAACCTGAGGCTAATGCATTATTACTTGGAATTGCAACCCTATTAATTTGATGTCCAACATCACCCCAAAATGACACATGCTTACTCAGACATGTACTTGTGGTGGGGTGGAGCACATGGGTAGTAAGTCCCACATTCTCATCTGATAGCTCCTTGTGATCAGGTCTGCCTGCTGAATTCTCCAGCCTCCCTCACTTCCTGTCTCTCCCCTGACATGCTTAATATCATGCTTAATATGTTTGCCTTGGGAGGCTGCCTCTAGAGACTGGACTAGCTTCCTTTGGTGTCTTCCTTCCAATACAGTCCTTCAGGGCTTCACCACCCTTAAAAATCCAGTTCCTCAGAGCTCTTGTCCCTAGTTACCTTTTCTGTCTTTGACCGGGCCCTAGCTGTGAGGGTTCAGCTGGGACATAGATGGCCAGGCCTGTTTATAGGCCCTGAGGGACAACTAGGAGATGAGCACAGTTGGGGCACAGGTTACCACAGCACCAGGTCAGGGTCTGTGTCAGTGGAGCAGAGAGTGTGGGACCAAGTTCCAGGGAAGATCAGAGAAATATAGTCTGAGATGCAAGCCAAGGTAAGGAGGCCAGGGGTCAGAGGAATAGTACCAAGTTCCAGAGAAGATCCAAAATCAGGGTCAAGGAATCCAAGCTGAGTCAGGATGCCAGAAAAACCAGAGAGAGCAAGTCCAGCACCAAGTTGCAGGGATGATCCAAGATCAAGGTCAGGAAAAGCCAAAGCCAAGTCAGAAGAACCAGGGAAAGCAGTAAACATGAGGCTTACTGGAACAAAATGAGACTGCATGAAGGTGTGCTTGCAACTTGAGGCTGCAGGTTGTCTTAAAAGGAATGAGTGGCACTTTCAGTAGCCAATCCAGTTGCAGGGAACCAGTGCAGTTGCATTAGCTCAGGATCAGGGGCAGGTGTGATATCCCAGGTGCTTGGCCCAGCCAGGCAGCCTTTATCAGAGGCCCTGCCTCCTGGTCTTAACTGTGCCTATGGAGCTACAGTTGTGGCCTCCAGCCACAATTATATGTATTTGCCTTCTTCTGCTTACTTTATCTTCCAGGCTCTGAAGAAGGCAGGACTGCTTTAGCCCACCTTGGTCCCTGGGACAGTAACACTGTAGCCTACAAACCCTGGGTTTCAATTAATTCAGCTCCCTCGGCCTGTTAGAGCTATATGGGTTGAGTGACCCTCCAGCCCTCCCTACCATGGCCTCCAAACCAGCTACAGCTCATTCCTTTGGTAGTCATAAACAGAAAACTACTCAATTATAACTCAGATACAAACCCTACTTTAGGTCTCTAACCGCCTTGATTCCAAGATGCCTCTGTTCTTCTCTGCCAGATTTAACTCCACTCTTTGAAGCCTGCAGGTCTAGACTACTTGATGAAAGCCAAATAAGTAGGAACCTACCAAATACATGATTTCATGGATTTCATGGAAATCGTGTAATTGACTGTCTCTCGTGAAATAGCTGGTTCCCCGTGAAAAAGCATGGGGAACTGGCTATGTTCAAAAAGCCAGCAAAGAACTGACAAAAAACTGTTTCCTAGAAGGGCAGGAGGAGGGGAAAGGGAGCAAAGAGAGAGAGAAAAAAGAGGCAGATTACTTATCTCCTGAGGCAGGGTTGGGGGAAAGAGAGGCAGGGAGCAGGGAAAAACCCTCAGAAAGATAGCTAGCT
>NW_017728886.1:243350488-243353310 GCF_001723895.1 Crocodylus porosus | reverse complement strand
AGGGTGGTAATTACTGAATTAACAAGCCAGGCAGCTCCAGGTAGGGCTTTCAATCAATGCCTGGGAGGGATGGAATTTGCAACACCCCTCAGTCCGAGGCGTGGGGGAGCCTGCTTTGCTCCACCTTGAAAGTGGTGGTCCTGGCCATGATATGGCCATCAAACTGGGGGCCCCAGCCATGTTACAGCCATGTAATCAGCCACCAGAGCCTGTGAATTTGGTAGGTCCCTACAGATAAGCTTGAGGCCAAGAAGGAGGCAAAGAAAAAGGGCCTCCCACACTGGGAGCAGGCTTATCAAAGTTTATGTTTGTTTGTCATCAAAAAACCATGTGCACTTAAAAGCAGAGTCCCCTTTGGAGTAAAGCCAGGCTGCAAAGTAGAATGGGACTGCATAGATAAGGATACTTGCAGTAGAAGTATTTTTCAAGACCTAGAGCGTAGAAAAGATTTTCTGAATGTTTAACAATAATATCATTTCCTTTCAATTCCTAAACCTCATTTACACTAAGATCCCTTTACACCATTCTCAAAGTTTCAGCTGGCCCTTAACATGTAAACCTTGAGTCTCCCTTTAGACTCAAGAGCAATATAAAGGACCCTTCATACCAGTAACTGAAGCTGCACTCCTGCTTCCAACCAGAATCTCACTTAGGTCAGCTGAGCTTCCACAGGCAGGGGTTTGCCTATTTGGATCTAGCTGCAGGCTGAGGATCTTAATCAGGAATGAGTATTATACTTTCTACTTAACCTGGCAGGTCAAATAACTTTCCCAGGCTACAAAACAGAAGTCAGCTCATATTTTTCTGTGTTAGCTGATATCCAACTCAGAACAATGAAGATTTATATTATTGCTTGGTTATGTGGTTCTGTTAAAAACAAACAAAAAACATCACATTCAATGTTTTTCCTTCCAGTCCTTACCAAATGGGTTTTAATTTTTTTTTTACTAAAAGACTTTTTTATTCTTATTGTGGGTTAGTTCTGCCTTAGACCACACCAACCAGCTGTATTAGAACCTATCAAAGTCATGTCATAAGGCCCTTGAATACTTTCTGCCTATGTAAAAAAGAATTATAAGAAATTAATTCCTTGTTAGCTTTGCTCAATGCAAGAAAAAGAATAAACCAAAAGAAGAATTTATGGTTCCACTGAGTGACGCACAATAAGCTATTTATTAAACTGTAAACTATCATCCTAGGGGACAGGAATCACAGCGATCTGGTTAATCCTTTAAACCAATAAAAAAAATTTATAAGACTTTTTTATATCATGTGAAACCTAAAACTTAATTCAATTATTGCTCATTTTTAATAAAAAAAGTTTGTGGTAGGGAGGAATAGAGAAGTGAAATGAAGTTATTTTCTACTTCCTCAATATAAATAAAAGAAAGAATAAGAACAGCTCTGTTCTTTTTTACTACCACCCTGCTTTGATCACTGCTAAGAGTTTCAGATACACTGAGGAACTTACTCAAGGACTTCCTATCATTCTATGTATTCTGATGGAGAATAAATGAAAGACTGCAGCACAGCAGGTACAGTGAGGAAGAGGACCTACAGCAAAAGAGTTCAATATGTGAGAATTATATTCAACTGAATCCTGGGGTGGATTCATAGCTATATCAGTTCCAGCAGACTGACTAACTGTCAGAAATGACAAACTACCAATGAAAGTAGCCTCTGTGTAGACAGGATTTTCAAAGATTACATTTGTAAAACAAAACCTACTATATGACAGCACTGGAGAAAAACAAACAGATCTATTATTAGGTAATATGCCCAGAACTTTGCTACTGGTGAAGCAAAACTTTTTCCGCCTATGGAGAAACAGTGAGACCCTCCCCTTTTGTCTCTATGGATTTTCTGCTCTCGCATCCCAATTAACAATGCTCTTTCTGATTGTGCAATTTCATCAGTAAGCAATGTTAGCACATAAAACATTATGTGTATGTATGTCTATATGTATAAAGACAAAAGAGAAGATGCATGAGTTTGAGGGTGTGTAAAACCACTTAGGCTTCTATACAAAACCTGCTTTAAAAAATGCCTAAAATTTTCCGTCTCCATATTCAAGCTTCCTACAAATTATCAAGTCCACTATACTAAAGATAAGTAGAGAATGAAAAGGATTTGAACTTACAAGTTAATAACCTTGTACTTCCCTTGTAATCAAGGTCTATAAATACTCTTTCAATTTCTGTGAAGGGTAGTATCTACTTTTGTCTATTTCTAACTCATGTAATTGATATATCTCTTCAATGAAAAATACTGCTGAGTTCTTTTATTGCATACCAAAGATATGTTACTGGAATAAAGTTAATGTTGGGATACCAGATCTCTTTTAAACTATATTTAGTATTAATAAGGAGACTCACGAGTATGAACTGAGAATGTAATACTTTTGTTTTTGATCCCTCACACCTGCCTACTCTTTTGGTCTTCATATTTACCCATGCAATGTTTAACTCTAACCAGAATATTTCAGTATTTTGCCATAACAAATCTGTTAGACCCTGACTCCATGCAGTGCCCAATGACTAGGGAGACGACCATCCAATCGCTCATGAGTCCTGTTACTCATTAGCCACAGAAGACAGGGAGCAAACACTGTTTGCACACATTGCTTGCAACAGCTTTATTCAGAATGGAGACAGCTTCAGACTAGCTCCCAAAAAACCAACAAACTGGGGAGCCACACTGAACAATACATTTTTCCCACAGTTATACAACTTCATAGACATTAGGGCTGGAAGGGACCTCAGAAGATCATCGAGTCCAGCCCCCTGCCCAAAGGGCAGGAAGTCAGCTGGGGTCATAGGATC
>NW_017728886.1:243316216-243348048 GCF_001723895.1 Crocodylus porosus | reverse complement strand
TGCAAGAAACCCATGCTGGCTATCCCTTAGGATGTTGGCGTCAGACAGTCCATTAAGGATGGCCTCTTTAATAAACTTTTCTAAGATCTTCCCTGGGATAGAAGTCAGGCTGATGGGCCTATAGTTAGTTGGATCCACCTTCCTCCCTTTCTTGAAGATTGGTGGCGGGGAGTGGAGCTCACAGCTCCTCATCCTTCCCTTCTCCGCCCCTCCCCTCCTCTTCTCTGCAGAGCCCCGCTCCCCGCTGCCACCACCAGCCACACTCTGCTGGGCATGGCCACCAGAGCTGAAGATGGAGCTGGAGCCTGCAGCCAGGGACGGGCAGGGACGGGCTACGCTGTTCTAAAGACTCTGCATAGCCTGCATCCTTGTATTGCCCACACCCACACGTCAAGTTTGTAAAAACATGTATAGCCTGTGGGCTATATGCGTGAAAATATGGTACTTGCCTAAGCACCTGCAAGGTTATTTTAATGCATCATTTTGCCTTGTGACCAGCAGCCTTGCTGAGACACAGATTAAAGCCTTGTCCCAGCTGCAGATTCAATGCTCCTCAATAATCTGGATTATTGTCACCCTAACAAAATATGCTGGGGGGAATAATATTAATTAGTAGTAGTAGTATTACTACTAGTAGTACTAGTAGTTGTACTAGTAGTAGTAGTGTGAACATCATCATCATTATTTGACAACTGTTTCCATTTGGGGCTCTATACAACTGTTGCAGGAAGACACAATTGCTACTCAAGTCGTTTATGATCACAGCTGTACCTTATAACAATGGTCCAAAGCAACTACTTTCGTACCTGTGAATTAAATCTGGATTTTATTTATTATGTTCTATTATGTGTATATGGCATCTCCTAGACATCCCAGCTATGATCTATAATATAAATGCTATGCAGACACATAGGAAGAAAAAGCATGTATATAATGTAAAAAGAAAAGAAAGACAACTGGTAGGATGGGAGAAAGAAGCCAGGTGATTTGTCTAGTATTCCATTGGTAGGTCAATAGCACAGCCAGGAAAAAAACACAGTTCTCCTGAGAGCCAGTCTAGTATTTTATCCCTTAAACTGAGGAGCTGCTCATGGGCTGGATGTCTTGCAAACAGCAGCAGCATGAATCCCTGCAGCAACAATGAATCCTAAATTGAGCAGCAGATAGGGGAAGTGGGAGATGAATGGAGGTAGCATCAACCATCTAGATTGTTGAGCTGCACTGCCACAGGCCAAATCCAGCCCACATAGGTGAGTTGTTCAGTCCATGAGAAGCTTTCCAGGCCAGATGATCCATGTCCATGAGCTGGACCAGCCATATATGAGCTGGACCGGCCAAGACCCCACCGGCCATATATTTAATAAACTGCCTTAGACTATGTTGCCTCTTAATATCTGAGATCAGCTTGTGGGATATATCCTGTGATAACAGCCAGTAATACCAACCTCTTTAAAGTAAAATCAAACGTTTTCAAGTGAAGGGAAGACTAGATGAACTAAAAATTAAGCAAATACAAAATAGGACTTATCAAGCCACCCAAACCATTATCAGATTGAAACTTAGGCATCAGATTCCTTATCTTTACAATTTCTTTGATTATATATATAATTTGAACTGCTGTTCCAGTCCTTTCAAACTTTTTTGGCTTACCATTTTTCCCCAGAGATAAGGCATAATTATTTGTAAGAATGTATATGTGACAGAGACAATGATTTTTGTGTGTGACAGATTGTGTGTAGATAGACAGATTTGAACAATTGATTGAATATTTTGCAAAAAAGAATCACACAAAGTGGAAAAACAAATCAGTAATATTAGTAACTTTTTGGTGAAAAATCCCCAAATTTTGGAGCCATGAAACACTTCAAACGGTTCCACTATTTGGTGAGGTGATTCTGTAGAAATAAAGGCAAACAATACATAGTAAAGTCTATTCATAAAAACAACTTAATAAATAGAATCAAAAGAATAGCAACATAAATTAAACTACTTCCCCATCCTGAGAAGCTTATAATTGATATGTTCTGGGTTGTGGAGCCTTCTAGCTACTGAAAATTATTTACCTTACATCTTGCTTTCTCCTTTCCTGAACAAATATGTTTCTGTTGAACACTCATTTCTTAAAGGGGAGAAAAAAGGAAGATAGTTACCCTTGTCTTCATGTTTTGCTCCAAGACAATTGCAATCTTATTTTGACAGTTATCATGTGCCTATGTTTTTGTAACAACTCTAATTTATTTTGGATGATTAAGTTTTAGAATGACACTCACAAGGATAAATTTGTTTAAAAAAAGTAGCAGATGATAGTTCTTGCCTGAAGATCTTCAACATCTGTGGACAGTATCTGGGGAAAATAAACTGGATAAGCTGGATAAGACTGATAAGATAGTTCAATGTGGAAATATTATGGAAAAAAAAGAGGAAACAATGAAAATTAATGGAATTTTATTCTTCTGAGGCCGTACCACTGACTTTATTAGGGACAAGGTTGACCCTAGATAAGAGTAGCATGGTAGAAATTTACTCAGGATTTACATTATAAATCTAAACTCTTAGGCCAGGTACAGATGGTACACCTTTACCGGTATAAGTGAATGGAAATGGGTCTATACCCATAACAGAACAGAAGTTCACTATATATAAGGTGTCTTTACATGAACTTTGGAATGGGGGGAGAGGGTTTAATTAAAGTGCCCACAGCATCTCATGTATCCAGCAACCCATACTTCAAAATGGCAGCTGGCACACTTTAACTAAAGCTCATTCAATGAGCTTTCGTTAAAGCATCCCTACTGCCATTTTGAAGCACAGGGACACTGAATACATGTTACACAGAGACTGCTGGGGCATGCCAATTAGAACACTTCAGCAAACTTGATTAATCAAGTCTGCTCCAATGTGTGCTAATTAGCATGTGTTGGAACAGGCATCAGGCATGTGCGTATGTGCCCATAGATTGGTTTAAAAATGGCTATCTGAGAAGGCCTCCCAGTCTAAGAAGGCCTCCCACCTCCTACCAAAGGGTGAGTGTGCATTCTGTTCATTACTGATCTTAACTACAGCACTTATAGAAAGCCACATAACTTAGATCTATTCCTGCTCAAGCTTTTTGAGTGCCTGTACCTATGACCTATGAGATATGGGCATACGATAGATGGAGGGGACCAAAGCATATGTTCATCATTATCATCATGATTACTACACATACAAATCCTCATGCATTAATCTGAAATTTATGAACCCAATCACTGATCATTGTGAATTCATGAAGCTCTACTCATTTCAACTGAACTAAATTTAACTCCTGTTCTGGCCTTATATTGCTGGATAAAATAGCAAAAAGGTACAAATATCATGTAAATAATAAAAATGGTGCACGTGTACATTATACGTGAAAATCATATATATGTATATACCTATATATGTACTGTACTTTCTTGCATATTTGAGCCTGTTTCCCCAAAACCAGCTGGTAGAAGTTGGTATATGCACTATATGCAGAAATAGGGATCCCCAGGTGCAGAAATGTGGTGATGGGTGAGCAGTACCAGTAATTACTGTGACTCTGGGTTCTATGGCAATTTAATGTTGCCATGGCTCCCCTGCCATCAAATTTCTGGTTCTGGACCACCTGGTTGGCGGGGGCCCAAGGGCCAGAATAGGCTGGCATATGGGGTCAGTCCACAGCTGGACTGAGCATGTGTCCCCGGACCTAGAGTTCCAGGTTGGGCCTGGCATACAGACCCAGACACACCATACTACATTGAACATAGGCTACAGTCCCATCCCTGCTGTGCCAGATCAGGCTCAGGCTGTGACACCACACATACCAGTCTGAATTGGACCTGGCATGTGTCTCTACACTTGGCATGCTGGATCAGGCTGTAGCCCCAGACCCAAAATCCTGAATTAGTCCCAGACCTAACATGCTATCTAGCATGTAGGACTAGCAGCAGACTCTGGAGTAGGCTCAGACCCCTAGCTGATGCTACTTAGAAACTTACGCCAGGTAAGATCTTTTTATCTTCATGCTACCTTTTAAAAATAAGGATGCATTTTATATTCAGGGGTGAATATATGAGAGAAAACACAGTATATGAAAATCTACAAGATGCAGAAGCTATAGTCATCATTATCATTAAGTGTATTATACACACAAAGCCTCATGCATTAATCTGATATATCTATATCTAAAGACAGATGAAATAAAGATTCAGACACTAAAATAAAAAATATTGTGTCATGCTGCAATGACAAGTTTACATTATAAAGCTGTATACTCACAGTATCCTTTGTAGTGTTACTCAGTCTATATCACCAATTGTTCTTATGCACTTTGATATCAGTTCTTTTTTCTATGTGACCTCTTGGTATCACAACTCCTTCTCTCTTCCACCTTTATTTTTTTCTTCTCTTTCATGATTTTTTTTCTTGCAAGCTGTGAACTATTTCTAACCCCACCAGAAAAATGCCATCATTCTACAACATCAGCAAATAAAAGAAAATTGTTCAGATAAAGCAATTTTCCAGGTTATGCAATGCATTTAAAAGGCTTAAAACTTACAGGCTTGAAATCAGTACTTTAAGCCAGTGATGCTCAACCTTTTGGCTCCATAGGCCAGATGAGTCGTGCAGGGCTACTCCATGGGCGGGATCACTTGTGGAGTCAGCATGCAGGGTCAGGCCCTACATGCCTAGATCAGGCCCTGTACTACCCCAAACCAGCCCCATGTGTCTGTGTCAGGCTCCACAACACTTGGCCCAGACCCACATGCCACCTTATTCTGCTGCACCCAGATCAGGCTCCAAGCTATCTTAGCAGAGCCCAGAATATCCAGATTGGGTGCACCTGGATCAGGACCAAGCTGCCCCAGCCATATGCACCATATCTAGAATTCAGGACCATGCTATCTGGGCTGATGAGCCGCCCCAAAGCCCCTGCTGCTGAAAATTTGGCAGCAGGGGAGTGATTAACACTGCTACTGCTCTCTCGCCACCAAATTTTTGGACCCATGGGGAACTTGGCAAGATGGATGACACAGCTCTACATGCTGGACCTGGCCCACAGGCTGAGGGTTGAGCATCCCCACTTCAGAAACATTGTAAGTGGTTGTGGAAGGGGAGAATCTCTTCCTCCTGCACATTTTCCTCCCTGTGTCACCTCTTTGACCAGTTCTACAAATTTCTACAAATTGAAACTATTTTTCAGTTCAAAGATTGCTGTGAGAGAGGATATTGGGATGATGTCTTTTATTGGACCAAGTGAATAGTTAGAATAAAAATAGATGAGCTTTTGAATGCAAGACATTCTTCTTCAGGTCACCACTATGGGTCCAATCCTACAGCTCAGATGTAGACAATAGTCAATCTGAAAAGGACACAGTCCCTAATAATTTTAGTAATTTTAATTAGTTTAAAGAAACCATTTAAAATGCATTTCCACCCCTCCCTCACATTTCCATTATATTTGATGGAATGCTGATGAAAATTTTATTTTAAATCTAACCTTTTTAAGGCTTAACAAGATTTTACTAATTGTTCTTTCATGAGAAAATTTGTTCACTCAGAAAATAACCTTTGATTGTAGATGTAAAACAGTTGATTCATACATAGTGCAATATGACTTGTTGAAAAGTAAATTGCTTTCATCAGTCAAATGTTCCCCAACCATACTGTACTGCTAATTGTGATTATATTTTATGTTTTCATGCTTGGGTTATTTTAATCCTGTATCCTTCAAAGAAGAAGCCAATTCCTTATATGCAGGGTGTCTAGCTTTATCAATGAATTTTTTTTTCGCTTCTGATTAACTGAGTACTAGGTTGAGCCAGAGTACATATATATGATCATTGTAGTAAGGAGCATATCTTGATTTTGTAAGGATGAGTTTTACTTTGCTAAATTAATCCATCCTTTTATTATGTCCAAGGGCATTTCCTTCCACATAAATCATTCAAAAAGGGTGGAATTGGATAGGTAACAGTTGGTAACAATTTACATTGCCACCTCAAGCTTCTAATAAGTGATTTAACTCCTTTTTCTGTTTTAAACTAAAAACCAGTATCATAAATAGTGTAGTTTCAGGGAACTGAAATATCTCAGATAAATTACCCATTTTATTTCAGAAAAATTTTAGTATTCAGTAGCAATTACCCAAAGACTGAGGGTAAGATATTAATTAATAATCCCATATACTTCCTTTGTTTATAGGGATATATCACACTATTCATTTCCAGTTTAAACAAATAGAACCCCTCATAATATGCAGTCAGATCATGGGACATAAAACAGTATATGGGTCTCTTTCTCTGATTTCTGTCCCAATTCTTTTATCCTTGGGGGTAGATTTTGGCTATGTTATCAGACTTACTGTTACTTACTGTTGAGCACTTCCATACTACTCAAAAATTGGGCAGATGCTTTATAGCAGGGGCGGGCAAAATATGGCTTGCGGGCTAGATCCGGCCTGTGAAGCTATTCTGTCCAGCCCATGGGGACCCCCCCAACATTTAGAAAAAATGACAGGAACCAGGGGCAGTAGGACCCAGGGGAAGCCTTTGCAGGCTCCTGCAACAGCAGCGTCTCTGGCCCTGCCCCCCCAGCCGGAAGCCCTAGCAGTGCCACATGGCTGCCCCACACCAGAAACTCAGGTGAGGGTGGGGAGGGAACAGGCACAGGGAGCAGGGAGCAGCCCTAGGCAGGCTGCAAGTTACTGCAGTGTGGGGCACCAGCCACGGGGTGGGGGAAGAGGCCACTTTTCCCTGCACTCCACACCAGCTCCTTCCCTGATGGCGAGCATGAGGTTGGGGCTGTGTGCTGCCCCTGGTCTGTACTGTAGGCCTGCGGGGGACACTGGGAGTAAGCAGGTGCAGGGGCAGGGCTACCCATGCAGCCCTCGACAGCTTGTCAAAACTGGGTAAGCAACCCTCCACCCAAAATAATTGCCCGCCCCTGCCTTACAGCCATAACAAGATAAATAGAATCATAGAAAATTAAAGTTGGAAGGGACCTCAGGAGGTCATCAAATAGGCAGCAAGTAGAAAAAACTGGAGGGAAACATATATCAAAATATATTTTTCTGCCCTCTCCATCTATTTTGCCTCTTTATTATTATTAGCTCAGATCCCATTCCACTTAAAAAAAATCTAACTGGCATTTTGTGTTTTTTAGTCATCCAAGGTAATATATATATTCTTCTCTTTTGCCAAATAGATTTACATCAGGAAAGCCTCCTAAGGAAATTATATGTGATACTGATTGAAGATGGGATGCATCTGCACAGCAGGGACAATTGTTAGAATTGATTGTGGAGGTATGACATATACCCAGGAAATATGGGAGAGGCCAGAAGTAGTGATAATAGTTTCTCAGTGCCAGACCCGATAACAAACTATAACAAATTACAATTCTAGTATGCTAAGGTTTAGGGACCAAAGATAATTTAGGTATCAGCTATGAGGAAGACAGACTTGGCAAGTGAAAGCATTCAGATTAGCTGGCAAGCACATGATCAGGGAATGTATTTATTGAACTTGCTAACTAATGATTGGAATAATAGTGCCCCCATGCATATATAATGCATAATTTTGGAAGGCCTTGAATCTGCATCCTGCAACTACCTCCTTATACTTACTCCCTTTGTTGGCCAGTCTGGTCACCTGATTGATAGACAATAACACTAATCTATAATCGCTGTGTCTATCTACTCCAACCATGATGTGGTAGGAGGTGAGCTGCCAGCCCCTTGGGATCATGAAGACTCCCTTCAAAAGGAGTGCCCCATCATTAGGATACTGAATCAGAATCTTGATTGCTTGCTCTCCCTCTGGCCCCTGACTCTTCCAGTCCTTTCCACCCAGTGTCCCAGATTCAACATAAGGGATGGGAGAGTCCTTCACTCCTACCTAGGCCCTAGCCTGATGATTACAGCACTTTTCTCAGAAGTGGAAGATGTGTCCAAATGCTTTCTGGCTGAGGTGGGTCTAGAACTAACATCTTCCACTTCCTGGTCAACCGCCCTAGCCTCTAATGTATTTGGCAAAAGGTAAGAAGGGCATCCTCTTCCTTGCTATCTGTCTGCTAGATATATGATGCAGAAAGAAAAGCCAAATGATGTAAGGATTCCCTTTGTCAGAATGGATGAGAGATACACCCTCAAAGGATTGAATAGATTGATTCCTAGGATCTCAGTGAGACACACTCTTTTTCATCTAGCACCAGCAGCAAAGACTTGAACCTTTCAGACACAGAACAGGATCTGTGCCTGGAGGTCTTTTTGTAATTAAGTCAACATTTTCAAATGTGTATGTCTAATGTTAGGAACCTAAATCTTTATACAGGCAACTCTATAAAAGTCACCTGAGTTACTACAAAGTGAGTGTCTACAATGGCAACAGCAATACTCATTCTCACTGAATGAGTGAACGACTGTGTAGTCGTGTGTGAGAAACAAACTAAGGTATTCAAATGCAAAATTAGTGGCCATTATTAGTATTTTCCCCCTTAACTAGTGTCTATTAATTAATTTGTCACAGTTGTTACTCACATTACCAGTGCCCAACATCCCTGATGTTAAGCAAGGTTGTATGTATAGACAGACATACTATACCAAAATGTATTACTATTTTTTGGTATTTTCTCATTTTCAGACATTTTAAAATTCTTTACTCTTTTTATTTTAGTATTTCCCTCTATTTCAATTCTTACTCCTTATAGCTTAATACAATATTTTTATGCATCAAATGAATGCTAGAGAAATTACAGAAATGTTTTCTAGATGGTTTTATAACTTAAGATAAAACTGTAATTAATAAAAAAAATTAAATAGAGACTTTATTGTTTGACTGTTAGTCTCTTACTTCTGTATCCAAGTGCTGTAAACCAGGTGAAGTATGTTTACCTACATAGCCAATCATCAGTCAGAGACTAACAAAAGAAAAGGTGTTATGTTACCCCTTATGTAAGTGATGAATGTAATGCTTGAAGCCAGTATGAAATAATGTTTTCAGGATAAAAGCACAGGAGTAGCAGAAAGAAAATAAAAGCAAGAACAGATTCTGAAAACACCAATCTATACTGAGAAAACCTACTCCCCTGCGGTCACAAAAATGATTAGCTGGACTTAGAAGGGATACTTAACCAACTAGAATAAACACTTTCCCTTTTGCTGCCTTCCACAGATCATTTAAATTTTGCACCTACTCACTCCTCTCCATGAAATAACAATAGTTTGTATATTAAAGATCTGGAATGTTAAATCTATATCTAGACAACAGTTTTTGTATTTTATCACCAGCAGCTTAGTCAGTGAACTTTTGAGGATTAGACTCTCTATATAAATATTTTCACTACTTAAATAAACTAAATTATGGGGTTTGAAGCCCTCTGATTTAGAGCAGGGCTACCCAGCTTTTGAGCGGTCAGGGACTACATGCTGCATGGGCCACAGCAACATGGGCCAGGACCCTCCCAGGCAGAACACCACTCTGCTGGCACCCCAACCCACCTAGCCAGGGGCCCTTCCACCCCGTAACATGAAGGTGCCCCCAACATGTGGGATTACCTGGGCTCCACCACAGCCCCAGGAGTACCCCTGGGGCTTTACCCGTAGCCCCAGGGATGGGGGGCAGGAGGAGGGAGTCCAGCAATGAGAGCAACCAAAGCAGTGAGGAGACTGATGCCTGGGTGGGGACCTAAAGGCCACAATTTAATCCCTTTTAAGCTCCGAGTTGGAGAGCCCTGACTTAGTGTATGAAAACATGCAATCAACAATTATTTGGCTAAAAATATTAGAAAGTATTTGGGAAAAAAAGAAGATTCCTTAAATTATTTCTGAAATTTGGGAAAAAATTAGATTGTAACTAGTTTTAATATAACCAAGTCCAGAGTGCTTGACTTTGCTTTTGTAACATCTAATACCAAATTTTGTTTGTGTACATACCATAGGAAAACTGGAATCAGTTTAAAGTATATTTAAAGACAGTAAACAAATTATATTAACTTAGGGATTTGAAAACTAGCTACAAATCTAATCATTCCCAAAATTCATGGTGTTTAGAAGCAGTGTTGAAATTGAAGCTGTTACAGAGACATAATGTATTTATCTGAAACCAAAATGGCACACCAACAATTAGATTGTATTCACAGGAAATTTATAAATTTGATATGATTTTCCATTTACAGAATCTAATTACTGGGGGATTGTCTTAAATTTATCTCCACTGCCCACCACTACAATGGGGAAAGCAGTGGCAGAAAAACAGGCTCTGTGGGGCAGGGGAAGAGCAGGACACAGGCACTGGGGGGACAGCGAGGGGGCAAGCAGCTTGACCCCTGTCCCTTGTAGCCTCCTACCTTTGTTTCATACGTCATCATTCATATATGCTTACCTGTTCAATAATAGAAACTTTGCTGTTGGAATACTGTCTACCACTTGCCCTACTTCTGCCTGCCCCTCTGCTATTCACTCCTGATACCCCTGGCACCTGGTCTCCCCCCCAGTGTCTGACGCACCAGCCTCTGTTGCCCTGTTCCCCTGACATCTCCTCCATTATCCCAGCATCTTCCCCTCAGTTCTTTCCATTGCAATCTTCTAGCCCTGTGGCCTTCCCTCCCACCATTTACCCTATTTCAGCATGGCTCTGCCTCCACTCCAGCTCAGTAGTAGTGGTGACAGCTGCATCACAGGCTCTGGGGCCTGGTTAGAATGGCTGCCGTTAGAAAGCTAGTACTAGGTAGGGCTGGGGCAGAGCAACCAGGTGCTTCATGTCCCAGGTTGAAGTGGAGCCAGAACCATGCCAGAGCAGGAAGGTAAGCAGACTGGGGGCAAGTGGGGATGGGGGACAGAGGCTGCAGGGGGCAAATTGGGTGGAACAGACAGACGGAAGAGGGGTGGGGAAAAGACATTGAAGGAAGAGGTGGCAGGGGACAGGCAACAGCTACAGTCCTGGCTCTGACTCTAGGTTGGGGCAAGAGCCAGAGCCACAGCAACCACCTGGCCCCTAGATTCCAAATCTTGATTTAGAGTCTTATGCCCATAAATACCAGTAGAGATGTACTTTTCTTAACAACTTACCAAGTATTGAAGGCCTAATTGACTTCTATTGACTTGTAGTGATATGGTAACCTGGGCAATCTTTGAATGTACACCACCACTGATTTCAGTTGAAATTGCCCTTACTTATCAAAAATACTATAGGGTGCTTAATATCACAGTAAATTCAAATAATATAAGAAGAAAATGAATTGTTTATTAGATAGCTAAGAAAAATCATAAGAAATAAAGATTTGAAAGAAAACATGGGATGCTGGGCATCAGAGAAGTCAAAGGTCAAATTAGCATAGATATAGGAAACCAGGAAGAGACCAAATAAGTAAAATTTGGAAAAAATACACAGTCATCTACCTCATCCCCTTGCATATGCAGGACTATTTTTTTACAGTACACTTTTCAGGCTTATCTATTTGTAATGAGACATTCAAGAACAGACAATGTGAAATATTCTGGTTATTGGTAACAAGGACAAGGACAGTTCTGAATTTTAATTCTACAAACACTCTACTAAATCAACAGTTTCTAGCTCTTTGATGTGCCTTTGTGATAATATCTAAGACACGATAGGCATTAATCTGAAAACATCAGTTGTGTCAAAAGGGACCATATCTCAACACCTAGTCCTCTTTCATTTTAGTCCATTTCCCAAATTGAATCCAGTGACAGTGAAAAAGAAGCTAGCCTGTGTCCTATCTTCATTATTGGGACACAATCTGAATAAATAAAGAATGCTTATGCTATGAATTCAGCTCACTCTATCTGCCTTGCTAAGCTTCCACATGTGTATCAGATGTATCTTGTCAAAGGCAGTGTCAAAGGCTACCAGTAGATCTAAAGCACTTAGTAAGAATATTTAAATCTCTGCTCCTGGCCACAAGGAAATCAAAATCAAAATCAGAACAATGCTCCAGGTTGTGGCCTGATTGGAAAGTATCCAAATATTGTCAAAGATCAGCTTCTGCAGAGGTTTGTTGACCATATAATAATTTTGTTTGATCAACAGAAGACAAAGATGTGGTAGTCCTTGGTGGATCACAACTGACAAATGCATGCCCTTCAGAAAATATTGTCTAAATCAAACATGGGAGAAGAGTAAGAAAACAGTACATTATTCACAAGCAATGTCACCTTTTGTTCCCAATTTTGTTTGTGAAATGGATCTGAATCTCATTTCTCTGAATCTTTAAAAGCCTCAGAATTTGATCAATGTGGCAAAATAAAATATTCCCTATCAGATTATTTTTTTAACATCCCATCACTACTACTACCCTTAATGTGTCTAAAGAGATGGTATTCCCCTTTTTGTTGTGCTTCAATATGTGGTTGTTGGTATTCTTAAATGCTTTTTTCCTCTCAGCAAAGAATATATTACTCCATACATATTTTTACTTGCTAGTTTCCTTCATTGTTTTTACTTGCCAGCTTTGATCATTTTTGTACAGACACAGATTCTTTTTTATGAAGTTGTTTGGAAAACCAGACCACCATAGAGTAAACACTTGCAAAGAATTTTCTGTTCTCATGGACATCAGGGACGTTTCAAAGCATTAAGAATGGAAAACAGAACTTACTACCAGATTCAGTTAATGTTCCCATTTCCTCAAAATTGACTCATTAAAAGTTAAAAGCATGGTTACCCACTAAATTCTCAGAATTTTAGAGATTTCCCAGAGCAGTATATTCTCAGTATATAAAGAAATGACCACTTGTTATATTCATAGATCCTACCTACAAACCGCTATGTATTTTTCATGTGGCCACTTTCCTCAATCGTCATACAACCCATTAGGAAAATAGCAGTTATAAAATATTTAGTATTATAGGAATATCTGTTAGTTTCTTTATAGCGTATTCGGTATGTCAGGTGCATCGTTTACTGAAGATTACTGTAAAAATTTTTTCACTTATGCAAACAGACTAAGACAGCAAACATTTGTGTAAAATTATCTTTTTTCATTAGCAAGCATTTTTTCATTAGCAAGAGGGATTAAAGATTAAACAACATAGTCACCTGGGTTGTATTACATAAACAATGGGAAACATTTACCGATACTCCTGATAAATGGCTTGATAAATAGCTTGGTAAGCATTATTTCCTTCCCCCACAACCCCCCCAAAATTAAAGATAATTGAGAAAATGTATATGCTTGAGATAAAATTGGACAATTTTGTTTTAGAATGATTTCTCCATTCAATAAATATATTTTACCTCCATTATTTTCAAGCAAGTGAAACTCAGGGTGGGATTACATGTTAGAGTTAGTAAATTCTAATTCTAAGGAAAATTAGTCTGTGTTAAAGTTAATTAGTGCTAGTGATTAGTCATGCGTTTGGGATTAATACCCATTCCAATGTGCACTGCTTAGACCTGTGACTAGAGGTCTGGAGAGCAGAGATGTGGGTAGGCAAGTCTGCTCCATGACTGCCTTAGTCACTGGCTCTCTAGCCACAGGATAGACCAGGAAGGAGGGGAGGAAGGGCCTCCACTTCCCACCTTTTCTCTCCTTCCCTACTCACCCCAACTCTAGCAACCTGTTTTCTAGCTTTCAGTCCAGGGCCATACAACTATCCTTGATGATAGCTAATCTACTTGGGAGCAGTGTCTACTGGGATACTGGAGGACTGCAGATTGGTAGTTTTATCTCAGGTGAACTTTTAGAAGTGATCTTAACTCAAGCTAAATAACACAGCTCAGAGATAATCCTTGCAGAACATGCTATAATTGAAGGAAGCCTAAAGGTCACTTGGCACTTGTTAATGAGCTTAAACATGTGATCTTTCAAGTTTTAAGTGCTCTTAACATGATTTAATTGTCATAGGCAATCTTAATCTCAGGCAGTCTTACTTTGGGTTTGCAGCAGAAGAGAGCAAGGAATCTGTGACAAGCCAGTCAATAGAAAGGCAAAGAACCAATACCACTAAGCTCAGTTATAAGAACCCCGTGAAATAGATTTATCCTTTTAGTTTTGCAAGGAAAACAGAGCTTCAGTAAAAAAAAAAATCAAACTGCGCAAATATTTTTCATATATTCACAGGGGTTTTTTTTCATTTCACACTGTGAATATATTTTAAATTCCACAAGAAATACAATTAAAAAGTTTTCCTTGTCAACACGTTAATACTATTTTAGACTGTGATTAGTATATCATGCTCTTTATTTTTTTTTAACATTTGAAAAATGAAGGATTGGAAAGGGGTAAAAGTATATTACCTTTTAATTTGGTAAAATAGAACATTTCCAGTTTATTGTTTTACTGATTTTGTAACCTGATGAATTCCCCAGTCTTTTTGCAAGATTTTCAAGCCTTTGATTTTGAGCATCTTATGATTATTTAGCAACTACTTTTCTCTCTGATTCTCATAATCTCAGTACACTTCACATTGTCTTTGTACACTACACCTGTCCCACTACTTTGACAATAATGCCAGCCATGACTACTAATTTGTGTCCTAACTTGAGGCCTTGAAAGAGGACTGACTTGAAAGGCGGCTCTACAGATAAGTCCACAGGGACGGTCATGCCCAAACAGGGGCAGATCCAGAGGTAGGTGAAGTGGTATAGTTTCTCACTGCTTTGATTCCTGGTGCACCCAAACTTCAGAATCACTTCCTGGGATAAGCAGTGGCCCTTCTATTCAGGCAGCACTGAGGGTGTCAGTTGACTCTATAGCTCATTATAATCTGCCTGATTCCTGCTAATCTCTCTTCACTTCACAAGTGTGAAGTGTGATCCTCTCTCCTCTTTAATAGCCTTGATGTTCCACTTTTCAAATGATCCTTTCTTCTGAAATTTTGCTGTTTGTTATCTATTTCTGGTAATGCTTCTCTTCTACTTTACAGCCCTAAAGATTGTTTTCTCAAGTATAGAATTGACTAACACTGAAGTATTGAAGTCACCATCAAGGCACTCAAGGCAGAAGTACAGACAGTCAAAAAGGCTGAGGTTAAATTGATTCAATCTTTCTGGATTAGTTTCAACTGTGTAGATTGAACCAATAAGCAAGTGAACAGACATTCATTTTTTATTCCAGAAATGCAGCCACCTGCGTGCAGTGGACTGGGTCAGAAGCAAGGAGGTGCTAGAGTATACATACCTGCTTATCTGGAGCAGACAGCTTGAGCCAAGGCCATCCCTCCCACTCTGCAAGGGTGAAGGGGGTGCTTGTGGGGGAGGTGCAAGGCATCCTGGGAGGCTGGGGCATTGAGTTAACTTGAATCTAGAGGGGATCTGGGACAGAAGTGCAATAAACCTCCAGATTTATTTTAAACCAGTTTTGCCTATTTTGAAAGCAGTTTAGGTGCACTGAACTTCTGGGCTATGGACAGAAACTGTTCAGAAATGGGTATATGTGATTGGAAGCTGGTTCAAATCTGCAACATAACAGAAGTTCAATGCACATAAATCACTTTCAAAATGTCCAAAATTGGTTTAAAATTAACCTGGATGACTGTAGTATCAAACATAACCAATTTAGGTTAAATTGATTTATTGAATTTCTGTTCCAGATTCAAGTTAACTCACAGTCCCCCAGCATCCCAGGAAGCTTTGTACCTCCCTTGCAAACCTCCCTCAAAGGGTGGGCAAACTATCCTTGGCCCAAACTATCTGCTCCAACCAAGTAGGGAGGCATGCTCTAGCACCCCCTGGCTTCTGGCCTGATCTACTGCAGGCATGTGGCTGCATTTCAGGAATCAAAAGTAAATATTTGTTCACTTGCTTATCTGTTCAAACTATGCAGCTTAGATGAATCGATGGAGATCAAATTGATTCAGTTGCAGGCTTTTTGACTGTCTGTACTTTCCTTGCAGGAAAAAAATGAAGTTAAGGGGACTGTTGACAGACTGAAAGTCTATATATTTGGGACCTGGGTGAGAGGATAATTTCCCCTAATGATAAATCTTCTAAAACTTCTTTATATGTTATTTACAGTTTCAGGTACCCCTTCTTTGTCCTGTACTCACTCTTCTAATTTGTATTATATTTTATATGTTAGGGTGCCTATACACAAGCAGCAAGGCTGCTCAGTGCACTGTAATTACAGGGCATCAGAGCAGACTTGATTAATCAGGTCTGCTGAAGCATGGTATTTACTTTTTTAAAAATTACCTTTGTTTCTCATTTGTACATGCATCTGTTCTTCCAGATTCACTCTTTTAGGTCTTGGGAGCCTGCTCTGTATACCTCACATTTCACTTCACCACACATAAAACTTTTGATCCATTTTTTTTCAATAAATATATACTCATAAAAATGATTAAACCAGCAAAAATATAAGCAGGTAATATTAATGGTACAAATTAAAACACAAACAAATCACCTTTCAAAGAAAAATGATGGGGCATTGAAATCTGTAATACGGTTGCTGAGCTTTAATCCACAAAATATTTTGTTGTTTTTATACCCATGTAATAGTTTTACATTGTAGTACTACTCAAAAGTCCAGTTGGATTAAGATATAATGATACAGCCTATATTCCAAAGAATTTGCTGCAAATTTATGCACATATATAACAATATTAGCAAAGTTTCTCTCAAGAATGATGGGTGGGCGGCAGGAAAAGAGTGCCACCACCCCGCTCCAGTGCCACTTGGTGTCTGGCTGCATGCAATCCCCATCCCTCCGCTTTGTGTCTGGCCCCATGTCCCCCCCACACACACCTGACACACACCCAGCCACACCCACCCACCCAGTCACATGCCACACACACACTCACAGCCACATGCCACACACACACAACCAGCCACACCCACCCACATACCACACACATACGCACACACCCAGCCACATGCCACACACACACACAAACCCAGCCACACACACACACAGCCATACACACACACACACACCCACCCACACACACACACACACACACACAGAGCCACCCCCCAGCCACATGCACCCACCCAGCCATATGCCACACACCCAGTCACACACACACTCAACCACATGCCACACACCCAGCCACACTCACACCTGTCCACATGCCACACACACACCTGTCCCGCATCATGAGAGGGGCTTAATAGCGCCCTCCGGTTCGTGACAGATCTGGGTTTGTGAGATGAGGAAGGCTCAGAAACGTAAGTTGTTATAAATAAGGTTTATTTACTCACGCCCCTTTCTAATCGTGCTTTCATGGGGATGCGGGTTCCGTGATTCATTTCAACAGCAGCTGCCAGCTACGTGTTTGGGAGCTCAAAATAAAACAGCGGGGGGGGTACGCTGAGTGGGAGCGGTGGTGGGAGATGACGGGTGATCAGCCCGGGTAACTATGAGTACAGCTTGAGTTACTATTAAATCGCGGTCTCTCCAAACAAAGGACAGGGAGAGTTTTTATACCTTTTTATCTGGTTTCATTTTGTGTTAGCCAAACATGACTGCAAATGGATTCCGCTTCTATATATGGCGTGAGCTTTTGTTTCAACACAGGCTTTCCCCTCCTGTCAGCACAGCCGTTCAGGAGGGGGGGGGCGTTCTTTTTGTTTGTGTGGTTCCAGGTCTGATTGGCCACAAGAGGGCACATGCAGTACACAAATCTGATCTTTACAACACCCATCCACATGCCACACACACCCACTCAGCCACACACCCACACCCAGGGACCCATATGCCACACCCAGCCAGCCACATACACACACACACACCCAAACACGCACACACATGCACACACACACACAGAGTCAAACGCCACAAATACACCCAGCCACATGCTATACCCACCCACCTACCTACCCACATGCCACACACCCACCTGACCCACACATAACACAGACCCACCCAGATACATGCCATACACACACATACACCCAGCCACAAGCACCAACCCACGCACCCAGCCACATTAGAAAAGCTGATCCCATAGCTATTCTGAAACCCATTAAACCACCAGAGGATCCACAAGCTACCAAGCCATGTCACTACTCCACATTCCATACAAAGTCTTGGAGCACATAATCCTGAATAGAATAGAGACCATCATTGATCACCAATTCTCAAAAAAACAAGCTGGCTTTCAGAAAAAGTGTTGTACCACTGACCAAGTTATATTACTTACACCTAACATAAACAATGGATCTGAAATACGGCAGAAAACAGGCATGGCCTTTATCAACCTTACAGCCACCTATGGCTGTGTGTAGATGAAATGAGAGGTGTATATGCACAACACTTTAAAATGGGCTAAATGCTTTTGTACCACTTCATTGGTGTCAGTGTTTGCATACCTTGGCAGCATATTGCACATTAATTCCAGCCACTGTAGGAAATTTGCTGGTGTAATGTGCCTGCAATGACTTGGGGCGCAGCAGTTTGCTGCCCCTCCAGCCACACAGCGAAGGACCAGGATCCATGCAGCTCCATGTCAGTGGGGTGTGTGCATGCCACCGGAGTTTAATTAGCCCTAAATTGAAGCAATATTTTTTAAAACCCACTGCTTCAATTTAGGGCCCCTGTTTTCATCTACGCACATCCTATGATACTGTATAGCACTAAGGTCTCAAATATAAACTGTACTGTATAATGCCTGACTGCAATCTATGTGTTTTCATCATTAATGTGATCTTCAGCAGATATTCTAACTCACTACTAGCCAAGCAGAAAAATGTAGGCTACAAACACTGAAGAATGAAGTGTCAGTGCTAGCACAAATTCTTTTCAATTTATATATTCCTACATACAACAGCTAAGGGATACATGTACACTGATGATGTCACCATGGTAGTCCAAGAACTGGATAAGATACTGAGTATTGTCATGGAACTTATTACTGATTATCTTCACAAGTGGTGTTTAAGGCTGAGCATCACTAAGTCAGTATCATTACTCTTCCACCTGGACAATCGTTGAGCCAAGAGCATGCTGAATATCAGAATAGGCAATCACATCCTTCCCATGAGCATACCTCAATACACTGTACCAAAGTCTCACAAGTGTGTTTAATAATAATGTATCAGTCTTACCTTTTTGAGGGCATAGGTAGAGTCTCAAGCTTGAAGGTCTGCTGTTTGATTGGTGGAGCTCGTCCACCAATCTGGAGATAGCAAAAGGATGCATTGCCATGCCCTTTTCCAAAGGGAGGGGGCAAGGAGCAGCTGGACCTGAATCAGAACTGCGCCAGCCAGGTCTGGACAATTTTGGGGGTGGAGCCCCTGAAGAGTATAAAATGGGAGTGTGCTCGCCAGGCTAGGGAGAGATGACAAGGGACATCAAGGAGAGAGGGGCTCCAGGGACAGCTGTCTTCAGGACCCTGCTTGAGCTTCAGTGGTGAATGGATCAATGCACAGGGAGCTAGCCCTGGGACCAGCTCAAGGCTGCTTGGGTTACACACTGTGCATGGGTTGGCACATAGAGAATCTGCCCTGGGAGCAGCTTATGGCTCCTTGGGCCTCAACCAGTATGCAGGTCAGTGCATGGGGAAACTGCCTTGGAAGCAGCTCATGGCTGCCCAAGCTAGCCCTGGCCCTAGGCAGAGAGACTGGAGCCCCACAGTGTGGCTCCACTTTTAACTAAAAGAGCCCTGGTGCCCAGAGCAGGGCTTGAGAAAAGGGGAGAACCCCCCGGTGTGAGATCTGGGAGCCAGAGCCTACAAGGACTTGGATCCTATGAGAGAGAGAGCTCTGGGTGCCCAAAGAGGGGTGCTGGGCCATCGAGGAGAGCAGAAGGTGCTGCTGGGGAGAGGCTCTTGCAGGATCGGCCACCAGGGTATAAGCCTTGACTTCTCCAGAGAGGAAGCGTGAGTTAGTGAGGAAGTTGGAACCCCAGGGGAGGCTGACATGGGTGAGGAGGGTCTGCTGCCTCTACCCTTCATTTTGAGAGGGGTGTGTTCACATCTCAGGGCCCTAAAGGGGAGGGGCTTTAGGGAAACCCCTCAGGGAGGCACTGGGTGCACTCCCTATTTTGAGGTTGTCATTGTGTTAAGGGCTATATAGCTAGGGGTATTCTTTAAGGGATTGTATATGGTTTATGTGTTTTAATGCCTCAATGTGTATATAGTAGATTCCCAATTTACGCAATTCTGACTTATGCATGCCTCACGTTTAAGCAATTTTTTATTAGGCTCTGGACTAGAAAATGCCCCTCAAGAGGTGCGTGATTCACATATATATGTGAACGCTTACAAGATTCATAAGTCGGGAGTCTACTGTATTGATATTTTTATTTGTGACGGTTTAAAGAAATATTATTGTTAATTTACTTGGGTTATATAGGTTAATATCCCTATGTGTTAGTTGTATTGTATAGGCTGTAAGTTATTTGGTTCACATTTGGTATTATATGCGAATTGTGGAATATTATACATAGTATTATATGTTAAGCTTTGTAAATAGTCTATGTTTTATATTAAGTGTCTGTTTTTATTCTTGTAATAAATTGTACATAGTTCAGTACTAGGTTTTGGCTAGTACTAGAGGGGAGAAAGCTGCTCTAGTAGTTGACTCCTTCCTCAGCACCCTGCCTGACCACCACCACTGTCATCGGAGGACAGGGCCCCCTGGTGTGCTTGATGTAAAAGTAGATTTATCCAGGCCTCTAACTTGACTTCAGAGTGAAGAAAAAAAAATGCTCTTGCTTCATATTTTAAAATGTTTTAAGATGAGAAAAACCCTTCTGCTTATTATGTCTCCATGAACAGGTCCTTGGGAATGAATGTTTCTTTCTTTCCTAAAAACAACAAGATGATAACAATTCTCAAAACAAAATGTGTTGCTGAGCAAGCAACTGTTATGATCTACCTTTGACTCTCTTTTTAAGGATGCTTTGTTTAAATCATGTATCTGTTTTCACAATTTTAGGTATAAAATGTATGTTAACTTGTAAAAGGGAGGAGTTCTGTTTTAGATCTCCTCCCTACGATCGTTTGTATGAGTGCCAATAAACTCAGACTAGGTCTGTGAATTCTAATACCAAACACAATGCAAAGTTTGATTTCTTCCAAACTGGGCTACAATAACATCGAGGATAACATTAAATTCACATTGTAATGTATTTGTGAATGGAATTTATTACCATAAACATCAGAGTAGAATGCACTTACACGAAGATATGTGGAATCTGTAAGGAAAAGTGCTGAATGTATTGTGTTAGGGTGAGGCAATCTCCCTCCCCCCCTCCCCCCTGATTTCTATTTTTAGGCAGATTTATGTGTGTGTTCTCTTCAAGAATTCTTTTTTGTTTTTTATTTATTTCTTTTGCTTTTCTTTTCTCTTATGGTAGAATACTACTTAATTTTCAAATAGAATTAAACAATCTCCCCCCCCCCCCGGGTGCTATTGTCCTTTATAGAACTCAAATTATTGTAATGTAAGCCATTACAGAAAAAAATATATATTATTCTGGTGTTTTGCAGCTGGTTCCTAAGTGCCAAAACTGGCTATTCATATTTATTCTCTATTAAGAAAAAATCCTCTAATACATAAAGTATCTAGAGATTTAACAACAAACAGATATACTTTTTGTTACATATTATACAGGAGAAAAACTGTGAATAATCCAAGTGCACAACAGTAAAAGTGTGTCTAAGTCTTTTCAGAGCAAGGGTACTAGATGACAATTTTGCGAATAGGCACAAGACCTTATACATCAGAGAAGACCTATTCTGTTGAAAAAGACAAACATCTAAAATTCTAATATAATAAAAGCCATGTCATGTCTGGCTGTGTGTCTGTCTGTCCATAACGCTGTGGGCCAACTGCGCATGCACCGCCCAGAGCCTTATTGACAGACAGACACACAAATGGGGCACAGGTGGAGGTGGTGGGGACCAGGGTGTGCTCCACTGTGCAGGGGGGAGGGGAGGGACATGGCTTGTGGGGGGGGGCATGTGTTGAGGTCTAGCATGAGGGCACAGGGTGCCACACAGGGAGTAGGTGGGGGGTGCGTGGGTAGCACCCACCAGCTGCAGCACATGGTTGTGGGGCAGGGTGCACCCCTCACACGTGCTGCCCTCATGGCACCTGTGGCAATATGCCATTGCTCCCCATCTTGGGGACTGCCCACCAACTGCAGCTGTGGGGCACAGGATGGGAAGGGTGTGGGGGTCCTGGTGCACCAGCATATGGGGAACTGGTATGGGTAATGCATGGGCAGTGCCTGCCAGCTACAGCATGTGGCTGCAGGGCAAGGAATGCTCCCCACACCCGCTTGTCGTGTGGCACCCTGCAGTCATGCACTCCTCATGGGGACTGAATGCTAGCTACAGCCGTGGGACATGTTGGATCGGGGGTATATGGCTACAAGGTGCTGTGCAGGGCGTGGGAAGGGAAAGGGAGTTACAGTGGGCCGCAGCTACTGCTGAAAGGACATGGACAGACTGGGGCTGAAGCTGCACCAGGCTGATCCCAGGAGGAAGCAGGCTGCGCTCAGGCCAGGCTGGGCTGTGGTGGCTCCTCCAGGGCCAGAGGCAGGTGGTTCCTGCCCCTTCATGTACCATGGGGAAGCAAGGGAAGGGGAGCCTGCGCTCCCCCTTGGCTCCCCAGTGCCATGCCTCTGCATGAGCCAGTGGGCTCTGATGATCCTGTGACCCAGCTCAGCTGAGGCCCCAATCACAGGCTGGGCCATGGGACACTCAGAGTCTGGCAGCTCCTCCAGAGGTGGCTCCAGGGAGCCCAGGGGAGCACATGGTCCCCAGTCTGTGCATGGGGCAGGGGCAGCTGCAGCTGCATCCTCCAGGAAGAGCACACACACACAAACTGCAGGTGTTTTCTCATTCTGCCACAGGGGTTTTCAACCCAAAAGCTTGCTAAGATATATTTCTCTAACTATTCAGTTGATCTGTTAAATGAAAATGAGGGAACTTAAAACATTTCAGAAGTTTCAAAACATTTTGAGTTTCAAAGCCAGGTTTACTGGATTCAGCACCTGTACCAGCTGGCAGCACCTGCCTCGTTTCATCCAGCAGGCAGATCGGGGGTTCCTTGCAGCCCTCCTGGGAGGACTGCAGAGGCTGTGCCAGAGTCCTCCCGGGGGTGTGGGCCCCTGATCTGCCTACCATATGACAGGGGATTGGGGTGGTGGGACCCCCTACTGGAGCCGGCTCCCGGTGGGGGCCTGGGGCAGATCAGCTAGTGCAGGGACGCTCCCGCAACCTGGTTCCTACCCGAGCTGATCTAGCTCAGCCATGCTGGCCCCAGGCAGCAGCACCCAGCTTTTGTCAGCCTGCAGGCAGATCAGGGGCCTGCCAGCCCCCCGGGAATGTTGCAGGGGCTCTGCCGGAGCCCTCCTGGGGGTGCATGCACCTGATCTGCCTACCGGATGACAGGAGCTGGGTGTTACTGCCTGAGGCCAGTGGCCATACTGATCTGTTATCTGGCAGGCAGATTGGGGGCCTGCACCCCCAGGCGGACTCTGGCACAGTCCCCCAGAGGGAGCTGCCACCTGGGATGGGCAGCAGCAGCAATCTTCCCAGGCAGCAGTATCTGGCTTTTCTCATCTGCCAGGCAGATCAGGGGCTCACACCCCTAAGAGGACTTGGGCATAGCCCCAGCTTGCCTTCCGGGGGTGCGGGTGAGCCTCCGATCTGCCTGCCTGCTACAATTTATGTTTCTCCATAATAACCTATGGCCAAAACATCAAAGCAGCATCAAAACAGCAAAACAGTTTTGATAAAATGAAATAGAACAGTGCTTTGAAAATGAAATGAAGCTCAAAACGAAACACTGTTTTGTTGAATTGTTGAAATGGAAGTTGAATCAGAATGATGCTGTTTTGCACAGCCCTAATATCTGCTGCCATACAAAAGGGAGAGTGTATTGTGTTATTTTCCTAGGTACATATGAGGTCTGAGTTAAGGATGACAGTGTCATTTAAAGGTTTGATTTTCCTTTGCACATTGATTAGGCATTTATATTTGTGCAAACTAGTCTTATAGTAATTCAGTTTTGATGTCATACTCATTTTCCATAAATGTAAGTGATTTACAAAATGCAAAATGATAGACTATCAGACCTCTTGACCTGGTTACTACGTAATCAATGAGGAACTCTCAGAAATATCAGCTGGATCAGGATTGAAGGTACAATTTCAAATTTCAAGCTGAATTAAGTATTAAGCTTTTTAAAGCAAACCTTTTAAAAGTAAAATTATTATAAAGGGGTACATGAGCTGAAACTTCGTGACAGAGGTTAAAAAAGGCTGAAAACCCCTGAACTATACCATCATTTTGAGAGTTCTTGGCATTTCAATTAATGAACGATGTCATGTATGAGGATCACTGGACTTGATGGTCCAGGAGACCTCTCCTGTTCTGTTTCTATGTTTGCTTTTTTTTTCAACCTTTTAGAAACATTCTCTAGCCGCAAATATTGAGCCATTTTCTACATAATTTCCCAAGCCAGAGTAACAGGGGTGTTAAAAAAGAGATTACAATGAATGCTGGCTGCTAGATTAACTACAAAAAAATTACCTGTATTTCTCCTTAAAAAAGCCTCTCCAAAACCCCACAACAAACAGACTGGGAATCTTCCTGGTGAAATATGTTATCTGAGAATATTAGGAATACAGAAAGCAGAGCTCAGTGAGGGGTACACTGAGCAGCGGTGTAAATCAAGAAATAATTTTAGTTACTGGTTGTTCTATTCACCTTTTCTGTTATTCAGAAAAAGAACTGAGTGTTAAGAAACATGAGTTCACTCCACTGCTTGGAAATTTGAAAAACTGTAAATGTATATTAGGCAAAAAATATTCATAGAAGTCAGGTGCCATTGGTCACTCTTCTTTTTTTCCCCTTTAAAGAACAAAACAAAGTATCTATTTTGTGACTAAGACAAAATACACAGAGAAGCAATCTAAAAGCGGAAGCACATGCAAGTGATCTATTAATAGAAATAGAAGCAAGGGGAGTCAGGGAATAGATTCCAAGCCCTAAATCTGTTCCTGGTTGCGCGGATATGCCTGCTCTTTCCTCATTAAATAGAGGAGAAATTCCACATCCCCTTTCATCCAATAACTCAGGTGTCAGAACATTTTCCCAGAATGCAGAAAGACCAGGTTCAATCCCCTCCTCTGCCTGAGATTTGAATCTGTCAATCATGAGATCTTTCAGAAATTGATGCTCTGTTTCTCTGATGCAAATTCTGCTGATGTCTGATGCATCTCCCACTACTATGCCAAGCTGATGCACTGCCTCGTGGTCCCTGGCATGATTTGTTGGTCCCGTGACATCTGCAAGGAGCATATCACAGGCCACCACAATGCATCACAGGCCATAGGCCACCACCACCGCCAGTACACTGACCCCATGAGACCGACTGCCACCAGACTGGACCCAGAGCCTGAACCCCACTCTGCACCTGATGAACTTCACTTCAAGAAGAATCTTCAGTGATAGACCACCCTGCTCCACCCAAAGAGGACCCCTGCAATGGGACTTTATATGGACTACAAAACTTTCTTTGACCTACTTCATCCACCATTAAGGACCATTGTACAGGTTTGTATTTATCTTCTTGCTCTCTCAGCACTGCAAACCCCTCCCTCCCCTTCCTCCACCCTTCCCCCTCACCCCCAGGCTTAGTTGCCTAACACTGTGCTTTCTGTAACCTAGTTGCATTCCCCTCCTCACCTCCATCCCTTATATGTTAGTCCATCGCTTAGGCGATCTGTATTTCCCTACTGGCTTTGTCATTTTTTTGGATTCAGAAGGTTGAGGGGGGATCTGGTGACTGTCTATAAACTCACTAAGGGGGACCAGAAGGGTTTGGGAAAAGACCTTGTTTCCCCGAGCACCCCCTGGCATAACAAGGAATAACGGCCATAAGTTGCTGGAGAGTACGTTTAGATTAGATATCTGTAAGAACTGCTTCACAGTTTGGGCGGCTAGGATCTGGAACCAACTTTCAAGGGATACTGGCTGGCTCCTACCCTGGGGTACTGGCTCCTACCCTGGGGGTCTTTAAGAGGAGGCTTGATGCCTACCTAGCTGGGATCATTTGAGCTCAGTCTTTTCTCCTGCCCAGGCAGGGGGTCAGACTTAAAGATCTACAAGGTCCCTCCTGACCTTACTGCTGTGATTCTATAACTCTTAACATCTACTAATAAAAGTCAATCTACTCAACCTACACGCCAGTTCCTAAATGCAAATCTATATATCATTTTCCAGACACCACAGCTAGGATCCTTAACATCAGGCTGATGCTATACTGGGTACAACAATTTTTTAAAAAAATTATAAAGGTTCAAATGAAAGTCATTTTAATTAAAAGCTACAAAATTGAGGACTTCAGCATATCCGCAAAAAAACAAAGGGTGTTCTGAAAAGGGGCTTCTATTTTGGATAAAATAGTATCTATAACTCTTTAGTTACTGAGGACAACTCTCACGAACTAAATTAAGCATGTGTATAGTTGTTTGCAGAACTGGATCCTCAGCCTGTTTTTGTGTGCTCAGCTGATAGAATTTTTAAGGCCTCTTTTTATTTTTACATGCAATAGTTCTTCTTTTCAAGTGCTATGTTACTTCCCCCACATATCATCACTCCTCTTTGTAAGGCATCTGGGACTTTCTGGGGCAATACTTTAACTGAACTTATACCTGAATCAATAGGATAGCCCTCAAAAATGGAAAGCACAGGAACAATTAATTACTGCTTTATACAAGAAATATTATTACAGATTATTTTCAGTCTGTACTGAGATGTTGTGAAGAAGAATATTTCTAAATCCACTGGCTCCAAATGAATATTGTTCATGCATAAGCCAACTAACCAACCCTTGAATAGTAAGATCCATTCTTTGCCCTAAAATCCACAGACACATCAAGTCTGCCAAGTGCAAGGTGACTGGGACCAAGAACTGGGATTTTTGTCAGATGACATTCCTATGCTGCACACTATGATAGACCATAATGCTACTCAAGCTAATGCAACACACACTAAGTTCTGCTACAGGACGTGGTCAACATGCAGTAGCACAGAAGTCCTCAAATGTTATTATTTCTGCAAATATTTCAATAGGCAAATCTGGGCAGTTTGGAAATGCTGGTGTTTGTTTAATCACTGAGATTGGAACACTACCATTTTTGGAAATTTGGCTTAACACTCTTCAAAGGGATTCAAATTGCAACAAGGATGAACACATACAGGATAAGTTATTTTATCCTTGTGTTGAAATTCTGATGTTCTAGAAGTTAACTGTAATTTTCCCCAGCTGGCCACAGCAAAGCCATTTGGATGTTAACAATTGAGCAAGTGATCTGCTTCAGTAAAAATAAGAACCAACTTCATCCTTCCAACCCATAATACTACAATGCTGAGAAATGAAGTCAAATTAGAACTCTGATTTGATTATATATTTTAATTTTTGTTGTTTTCCCATATATGTGGCCAAAACTGGTTGTACTGATATGCCATATAAAATACCATTCAAGCACTTTCCCTTGCCATTCTTGCAGTAATTATACATGACAGAAACCTTATGAGAGCTTGTTTTTGCCAGTGCTCAATTTAAATAAATGTTGGAGAAAATATCCAACTTTGAAATGTTTATCCAAAGCAATCCTTAAACCCTTGTGCTTTTCAACATTTTCCCATCCCTAAATAAACCTGTTTCTGATTTTCTAGTAAGAAAAGCAGTGATGTAATATGACATTGTAAATCACCAGATTCACCAGATGTAGGATCCTTTCTTCTGTACCAGTAAGCATAACAGTAGTGCTGATGAATTTAATTACTACGCATAGTTTCGTTCCTGGGCATTATGACTGTCCTGAACTGAATACAGAAACAGCATTACTCTTTAAAAAAATTAAAAAATCAATAACATTTTTCTTAAGCTGTAGAACACATTAAAAAGACCCCTAATCATATTTCCAGGAACATATAGGAAAAAGTTTTTAGATCATAATGGGCTCAGGGCATTAATTATATGTTCCTCCTATTAGATACTAAATCTATTAAAAGATACTATTACAAACTAAATAATAACTATTAAAAGAATGCTACAGATTGTTGCTATCATAGTTACTGAAAAATATAAGTGTAGAAGTGAAAGAAAAATGCACTTCATTTCTTGACTTTGTGCTAGGGAAATCAGAGTCAAGTTCGAGGCTGCATGCAGTTCTATGGGAGGCTCAGTTCAGCTGGCTGCTGAGTGTAGCTCTTTTTGCTGAAAAAAACACTTTAAAATCCAGATTGAAAATGGAAATGATACTTCCAAAATTGTTCCTGAAAAATATCTAAGAAAAAGCATGCAAGTAGCCAATAAATTGGAACATTCACCTAGAAAATGAAGGACAGCATTTAAGTCCTGAGTTCTCTGATTATTCTTTTGTATTCCTGGTATGAGAAATGGGCATTTTTTATCTCTTTCTGAAAACTTTGAACCTGAAACAACATAAACTACATTTGTGTTCAGTCTTGGAAGAATACTTTTTTTTCTGTTCCTCCTATTAGATACTAAATCTATTAAAAGATACTATTACAAACTAAATAATAACTATTAAAAGAATGCTACAAACTGAAATATATATGCACAAAAATCATTTGATCAAAATTATCAGAGATGGAAAAGGTTTCAAGAGTCATCAATTACATTAGCCGCCAAATTTCAAAATTATTTCGTACAGGAAGAGGAACCTACATTCAGCACTGAAAGTTATATTATATAGCTTAAACTAGTTGGTATGAGCTGCACCTTCCATAGTAGGTCTCAGCCATGCTATTTGTCTGTCCATCTTCTTAGTACAGTGGTGGTATAAAAGCCATATAATTTCTGAAAATACAATGATTGGTTTTTCATTCACATCAACAGCCTTTAATCACTCTGCCAATATAATTTACACTCACATTAAGGACCATGTATTATATTAATAACACCCACTTGAAAGCTCCCTTATACTGCAAGATCAGACTACAGAGGCCCTTGTATAAATGAGACTCTAGTCCTACAAATTGTACAGTGACATTAAGGCATTAATCATGGTTATATAAAACATGCTAATGATGCAAAATATTTATGTTAGTCACTCAGCAAGGAAACCTCTTATAATGATACGAACATTTAAAAAGTTTGCAAAGGCAAAAATAGTTTTAAACAGTACAATTTTATAAAGCTAATGACAAGGCTGCACTCAAAAAAATCTAATTGTGAAAAGGAGGCACATCAGCTGACTGAATATATTTGATACAGTTTACTATAATTAAATAGAATGATAGTTCTCAAACTACAGTCTATGGACTATTGGAGATCCATTTAGCACATATTGGTGGTCAGTAGAGATTTGACTTGTTACATGGCATTAGAGCTGGTCTAAGAGATACCTACATGTGCATGAAATACTTTCCTCATATTAGGTTTCCATATAAGCAATTCTTATAATCACTATTAGGGTGTCAAATAAAAAAACCCCCAGTGGTATATAAATCAGTTAAAATGCTATCCACAGTGGGTGCATCTACACGAGATGCTACAGCAATGTAGCTTGTCGCTATGGCTATGTAGCATTGGCAGGCACAAACCATGACGCCAATGCTACTGCACAGGAACTACAAGTTACTGTACAGCCGAGTAATGAATGGCTTATGTACCACTGGGACTGCGCAGTAATGGCAGTTACTGTGCAGTCATTTAGTACTTGCTAAAGCAAGTATCAATGACTGCACAGTAACGACTGCACAATTGAGTGCACATGTAGATGCACCCAGTGTTAAGAAGTTTAACTGCCAAGAAATAAATATGATGCAACCTCTTCAACTCTCAAACAATCAAACAAGACTCCAACCCCGCTCAAAATTCTCAACTTTTAGTCATCTTTTTTTCCTCTCTCTTGAAAAAAAACCTTTTGTTAAAAAGATTTGGGCTTTGAAAAATAGATTCTAAAGTATGTCAGAATTATAGAAATGGAAGTCAGTTAAGAATAGCAAATTATTTTTTTCTCAAACATAGTGCTGTCATTAACAATAGAATAAATGGTTTACTAAAAAGAAAATATTTATTTTAGGTCAGATAGAGTTTTCAGGACTATGATTTTGGTGTCTAATGTTTACTTAAATTCTAAATGTTGGGGACCTAAATCCTTGACCTTTGCTCAGAAGTTTCCTAAGTTTGAGGTGCTTAATTTTCTCATTTCACTTTGAAGTTATCTAGTTGTTTCTCTGTAAACACAGAACCGATGTGATCTTTCAGAACACAGGGGACATTTCAGCTGCTAACTCTTGCTTAAACCTGACTCAAAATTAAGAGACTAGGATTCCATACACACATTCAAATGATCTGGAAGACTTATCCTAGGTTGGTTCTCCTAGAAGAAAATCTTACCCAGAGATGCTTGAGCAGACATTTGAATGATGAGCCCTTTTAGAGCAGAGAGCTGGCAGTACTGACACTGCATATTCAGAAGGGCCCTGGGCACACATTTTAGCGTGCTTTATAGGTAGGGTGACCATATTAATTTAAAGGAAATCCAGGGTGAGGGGCAGCACCCCCCCCACATACCCACCCTCTCTTATACACCCCCCCACATACACACACACCTTGACCAGTCACACAGACTATGCAAGGAGAGGCACGGATCCTAAAGGTCTGGGCAAGCTGTACCTTCAGGAAGGAGCTGCTGGCACTGTAGGGAGCAAGGTAGGCTGGGGCTGAGCCCTAATGAAGCTCCAGTGAATTTCTGGCTGTGTCCAGAAATTAGCATGTGCTGCAGTGACCCATGGGTGCTCAGACCTATAGATGCCCTGTGGGAGAATGCAGGCCTTTCATCCCAAGGTGGTCAGTGTTTCAGAGGCATGTGAGCATGCAGACAGCAGCAGAGAAAGTCCAGGATGGGTATTGTGGGCAGCCAGGTGGGATCCCCTGAGGCACCAAGCCTGGTGCAGCCATCATGGGGCACAGCCATTCTGGACTGTTTGCGGCCCCAATCACATAACCGACACCTGCAGGTACTGCTTGGGGGGCGGGGAGGAAGCTAACAATTCCATTTTGGTTTGATTGTCTTTGAAGGACCAGCCCAGGATCTCGTCCTAGCAGCCAGTCTGGCCCTAGACTGGTGAAGGACTATGGATTACCCCTGGGTCATGGGATCTTCTTGCCCATGTAGGACTTTGTATAGATGGTTGCAGGCAGCTTTTGAGTATTCTCCTGGCCCTGTCCAAGGGGTGGGTCCCCGGAACTGTGGGTCCTGGCGTGGGGTTCCTCCCAGGGTTTCTTGCTACTCCTGGTATCCCTCACTGGAGGCGTTCTTGTGGCTCCACCTCCCCTACACCCCAACCAAGTGCCAACCTTCTAGGCAGCTGGATGATGGGTCTTTGGCCCGCACCCCAGTTTGGCTACTACCAACGATTGTCAGGTGTACTATTATGTCTGCCTTTGCTCTCGTCCCTCCTCTGAGGCTCTTGCCCAAACTGACCCTAATCTTTCTCTGTGGCCCTGGACCCATGGAGGGTTTTTCCAGGGTTGCCCTCCATTCGCCCTCTCATATAGGATAAGTCAAGAAAAAAAACAAACAAACAAGAGAAAAAAATCACAAAAAGGGTCTGGGTGTAGGCTTCTGTCCACCCCACTCATGGGTCCGCCATCTTAGACCATCTCTGGTCCCCTGATGTCATCCCTCTCTTTCTTGGCTGTCCTGGCGGTTGATGTGGTAGCCCCCACCAGTGTGGGGTGAGCCCCTTTTAAGGAATCTCCATTTTGCCCCTGCTGGGGCTGTCGACTTCCCTGGGACATTTGCTGGGGAGCACCTTCACCCCTCAGCATCCCAGCTGCCTCTGCCACCATTTCCCTGCTGACAGCTTTTTAATTCACCAGGCAGTGGTTTTTCATGATGTCATCTGCTGGCACTGCTGCCAG
>NW_017728886.1:243313954-243315721 GCF_001723895.1 Crocodylus porosus | reverse complement strand
GTACTGCCCAAACTGCCATGTAACAAAGCCTTATTGGCAAACTCTTGACTTTTTACTGCACAGGCTAACTTGAGGTGGCTCCTTGCTCATCATGTTGTATGATTCTATTCTGAGACCCACTAATCTTTCCATGTACTTTACAGAGAATCTAGACAATCACATAAAGTTCTGGATTCAACATCTGGTTCCAGACACTTAAATGTCAAGTGCTTAACATTGACAGTGTTTAAGTCCTTTACTAGACCTAGCCATTCTGGATTAAATGTCAGGACTTCAGGTAAATCTGAATGAAAAGAAATGAGTGAGTGATGGGAATCTGAGTTTAGTTTCACACAGTTAATCTTCCAGTTTTAATGAATGGGTTTTAATGCAGTCATTGCAAGGAAGCTGTATAAAGTAGACATGCAAGGAGGTATAAGCAAATTATGAGTGGAAAAATAAATAGACAAGTGCCCTCTCCCCTTCATTTTTGTTTTCACTATTTATTAATTTTATGGGGCATATGGCTGAAAACTCACTGAAAGGTATTTTTGTTTTATAATTTCTCGGTGTAGCTGGGCACATCTAAACATTAGTTCCTTTGTTTGACTAACTACAGCTAATTTGTGAGAAGATGAAGGTAGTGTGTGAGGCATGGTTCCTGTCTATCTTCTGGTTTGTAGTTACCCTTAAGACCATAAATGGGTTTGACTTGTTTTATTTTCACTGGTACTATTTAAACTCACTTCAATATTTTTCAACTTCAAAATTCAGTTTTGTTCTTTGCCATGTATAAGGCTCTGTTTTATAAGCAGCTACACATGGGTATGTTAGGTCATGTGATTTCAACTGTTGGATGTGGACATACAAGGTTGTAATTTTGTGGCTTAAAGGGAGTGCACATTCAGTTTTGTGGGTTTAGTCATTTTAACACAAAACATGAGATAGAGAAAAATCAGAGACCAATTTCAGTCTAGTTTCAGATATGACCTACAAGGTCATAAATTTCTGTCCATTCTATGTTGTCATTCTGTTATATGAAATATTTGTGTCTATACAGGTCAAATGCACAGGAAAAGGAGAATAGAAAGATACAAAATTAAGGGTTGATTATATTTTGAAGGAATTGAAGAAGCTGATTGATTGAAGTACCCAGAGATTACAAGATAGCGAGGGTCAGTGAAGCTGAAAGGGATGGGGGAAGTACTGGCAGGAGGGCATTGGGGAAAGAATAGCATAGAATTAATTTCATAAATGGGCCAAGCTTTCAAGAAACAATTGGATTTTGTGTACCCAGTTCTTCAACTGAAAGCCCATTCCAGACTGTCAGTGCTCTGATGTTTAGGAACACCCTAACTTCCAGTTTAAGTTTATTCTTGGCTGATTTGCACATGCATTCTTGTGCCAACATTGTTCTTTAGCTTAAATATCTCTTCCCTCTCTGGTATTAACTTGTCCCCACTGATGTATTCTTAGCGAGCAAATCATATCCTTTCTTAACCTTTGTTTTGCCTGACTGAACAAGCAAAGCTCTTTTAGTTTTCCCCTGCTCTCCTGAGCACCTCACTGTCTCTTTTCTACATTTGTTCCAGTTTGAGTTCATTTTTCTTGATCATGGAAGAAATGAACAGTTTTCCAAGGGAGACTGTACCAATACCTAGGACAATGGCAGGAATATTACCCCATATGTATTTCAAATATGTTTATTCTAGGATCACACTTACCTTTTTCACAGCTGCAACACATTGGCAGCTCACTCATAGGCTGAACTTAAAGAAATCCAGGACA
>NW_017728886.1:243306104-243313054 GCF_001723895.1 Crocodylus porosus | reverse complement strand
GTAATGGTGGAGGAACCAGAAATAGGAGTCTGCAAAGCATTTCAGAGTGAAGTAGCCAACAAGGGACCAGAGATCGAACTAAAGTTAGGAAGCCACAGATCCCATCACAGTCAGGAGCTGAGACTTATATTTAGGAGAAAGCCAACAATCAGAAGCCAGGCACAGATAACAGAAATTCAGCCACAGGGATCTAGAACAGGCACTGGAGTCAGGGCAGAGTGGTCTATCTAGCAGATCTCTAGGGCTAAGTACAGTAATCACATATAAAGTGGTATAAGTGATTAGAAGTTGATTTAAACCTGTAACAGAATAGAAGCTCAGTGCACACAGACTGGTTTCAAAATGGCAGAATCCAGTTTAAGATAGACCTAGATGGATGTAATCAGATTTAATCAGTTTAGGTTAGTCTGGTCTACTGAACTTCTGTTCCAGATCTTCTCCCAACTTAAGTTATATCATAAGCATAGGCATCCTAGGATGCTTTGCTAACCCTACTAACCCCTCCCTTGCAGGATGGGTGGTCTAGCCTCTGCCTTTGCTCCTGTGCTGTGGCTGAGCAAGGCTGGCCATTACTCCCAGCCTGCATCCTGCCTGCACCTGTCAGCCTGGGGGGAGACTGGGGAATGGAACATCAGGTCTGCCCAGCTGGGAGGAGCCCTGTATTGTGGGGGTTTCCCCCCAGCCCAGATGGGCCAGGCAACCCTGCTCATCATGATTCACTGCCTGTGACCCACAGGGGGGGAGAGAGCCCCCCACCTCAGACTTGCCCTCCCTGAGCTGGGATCTACCCAGCTGGGGGGCATGCCTTGGGGTCTTTCCCTTGTTCCAGTCCTGGGCTCCTCCTGAGCTGGCGTCTGTGCAACCCCACCCACTGTGAGTTACCTGCAGGGAAGGGGTTGAGGGGAGAGAAGATAGGGGTTTCCCTCAAGGTCCATGGGGTTCTCCCATAGCACAGACTGCACAGCTCCCCTGCCCAGAAGGGTGTGTGAAGCAAATGGAGGGCATCTGTATTTCTAGAGCCATGTGCTTGCACCCTGTCATAAAGCACATCCCACCATGTACCCACAGACCTCAGTTCCGGGGGAACCTGGAGCCAGGGTCGGGGAAAGCCCCTGTGACATGGGGCCCTCCCCCAGCTAGGCAGACCCCAACTCAGGGCAAGCCTGGAGCTGGAGCAGAGGAAAGCCTCTGTCATGTAGGCACCTCCAGCTGGCAAACCCCATCTCAGGGTGGGCAGGGCAGGGGGCTAGATTCCTTAAGACCAGCCCTAGAAATAATCAGCACATCCTGCTTAGGGGGCTGCTGTGGAAAGGCCTTACACCATGCAGCAGAGCTAGTCGAGTGCTTGATTTGCACAAATACTATAGCAGTATTTGTGTTTGATTTTTATGTCTGCAAAGTACTGCAATGACTGTTTTGCTGCTGCAAAGGACTGCAAGGATTGTCAGGACTGACTGTTGTTTTCCTAATATGTTAGGCAATGGATTTGTATAGGATGGCTTGGACTGTGATGATACTGCCTCTAGAAGTGGGTTGCAATAGATGATGTCTGAAGGTAACTTCCAGCCCTATTTCTCTACTACTCTTAAAATGCAGAATGGCTGATGTAACGAGATTTAAGGAATTAGCCTCCCCAGTATGGCGTACACCTTACCATGCACAAATACACTGTATGACAATGCCCACGTGACTGTATCTTTTAATAGGTGTCAGAAAGCTATACTAAGTGCTTAAATGTTCCAGTACACTTACAGGTATAACCATGAAGGTTTCCTGTTTTAAGAGTCCCCTTCAGCCTTACTTGTATTCATATTTGAAGATTTTCATATGGTTGGTTCCTGTCTAATGTCTAAATAACTATAATAAGATTATATAAACTAAAATGAGCAAAACAGTTGAAAGGTAATTAAATGCAATGACATCAGTTATTTATCTGATCTCCTATTCCCATAGAACATTTTGTATTTTACAGTTTCCCATGTGCATGAAGCTCTTTGGATCCTTCCTCCTTTGCATCCTTCCTCAATACTCATCTCTTCTTGTTTGCTTAGCTTCATGAAGCCTTCTAGGATTGAGTTAATGGTTGCTGTTTGTTCCCTCTACATCTTGTGCTTACTTTTTCCCCACCTGTTGTACTGATTATGTGGACCCACATCAGAGTTGATAGATTACCCAAAAATTGCAAACAAGCTTTATTAGCAGCCTGAGAGGTGGAACTTACCTTAATTCTCTCGTTTCTGCATGTGAGGTTCTTCCTTTGACATCCAACATATGTAGTTTGGCTAAGACATAGGAAGTAAGCATTATCATATGACTCTCAGGAAGTTTTTTACTCTCATCTGTAAGTTTTGCACACTATGAACTTCATTTTTATGCTGTAAAATTCCTGAGCAGATTTCAATATATCTATACAAATTTTTACTATCTGTGAAAATGGCCCTGTTTATTCTGTGCATCTTTAAAAACCCTACTTACCCTTCCATAATATGGTTATTATTTATTACATCAAATAGTATAATAATTAGAGCCTACAAAGATGACTATGCTAAATACAATATACGCATGCTTAATAAGGGACAATGCAATACCCAAAAATCTTACACATAGTGGAAGGAGAAATGGAGATAAAGAAAGGTAAAATAATCTCCCCAGTGTCACCCCGTAGTGGCAAAGCCAGGCATAGGACCACTTTGGTGCCCTACTCACCATATGCCATTGCTTTATAGTAAACAATGAAAGAGTATGAGATGGGCAACTATCTATTTTCCTTAGTTTTATCATGTATTTAAAGTAAAAAAAACAAACAGACAAAAAAAAGAAAAAAAAATTAGAAACATACAGCATCAGGATGTGAGAAAAATGTGCACTCATAAGATGACCCTAGAATTCAAAACCAAATATGCATGGGTTTTAAAGGGACATCAAAGACCATCTAGCCCTACCCATCACACAGATACATGTTTCACTATTCCTAACCTAATGTCAAGGAAATGTTTAGCCAGACTTTTCTTGAAAATCTCCAAGGGAGGGAATTCCATGACTTCACAAGGGAGCATGTTCCATTGACTTATTCTTCTTATGATTAGGAAGATTTTCCTTATATGTGATCAAACCCATTTTGCTGTACTTCAAAAATCATTAAGTCATGTCCTGTACTCTGTGGCATGAGAGAACAGTTCTTCTTTCTGGAAACATTTCAAATATTTTAAAACTTCTGACATGCCTCCACTTAATCTTCTTCTATTCAAATTAAAGATAGCTAGGTCCTTTGGCATTGCCTTATCTCACTTACTTTCCAATTTTTTCCCTTCCTTCTTGTTCACCTCTAGCCTCTCTCTAGTTTCTCTACATCTTCCTTCAAATATGGCACTGAAAAGTAGACACCTTATCTATGGCCTAATGAGTGTCAATCAAAGATCCTGCAGCCATGGGGTCCTGAGATGTAGATATATAATTGTTTGCCTTGCCTGCATTATTCTTATTTAATATCACTGTGTATCAATAAAATTTGCTTATTGTCAAATGGAGAAGTCATGGTTGGTCTGAGGGCTTGGCTCTGCCCAGAACAAGGTATCTGGATCATAAATCCAGTGCCAACACACCTATGCTCCTAGAACATAATTACTAGAATATCTTTTCTCTCTCTCTGACTTGAAATATCAGATGAGGAAGAAATGCAACAGTGTTTTGCATCAGAGACTTCTGATAGTCTGAGACACTCAGTTACAGATTCCTGGTTGATGTTGCATATGTATAACTTGTCATTTCCTGAAGTGATTGAGTAGCATGACATACTTATACGCATTTGTTGTTTTCTGAAGAACTGGTGAAGTACAACTGTGCTTTATTATTCTGTGACTTACCTTGGACTCTTGAAGTCAGTGGCAGACTTGCCATTGCCTTCAGTATATATAGGGACTACTCCTGAAAAGTAAGTGTGGTCCATCTCTTTAATAAGATCAAGTTTTCTTACCCACTTCCTATTCTGTGGCATATGTTTCTCCAAAATATATAGCTAGTATATAGGAGCATGATTATCAGTATATTTTGAATGTTTGTGGATGAATGTTTTCAAAGTAGTTTCAGAATCTACAGGGTGACTATGTCTTTCTGAAGTAGTATGGTTGGAGGGTGGTTGCAAGCCAAGGAATGTGCAAGAAACAATTTTTATTTTTATTTTTTTTGGTAAACTGTTTAATTGGACCAACTGTATAGTTGAGAGAGGAGTTAAACAAGCTCTTGGGCAAAGTACCCTTCCTCAGTTCTGGGAAAAAAGTGTTGCTGGAGCTAAATGCTATATAAAACAATTACTTTTGCTTAAACCCATTTGGGGTTGACCTAGGTCTGCAAGGAGGGTCATGTGCCCCCTTGGCTAGCTCATCTACCCCCTCTTTTATAACTCCTCTGATCCCCTGCCCTCTATCTTTCCTGCAGTGCCAGGATGGAATCAGTTAAGCAGGAAATGACCACAGACTTGAAGTGTGTGTGGTGGGGAGGAGGGGAAGAGGGGGAAGAGTAATTCATTTAGGCCACTTGGCTGTTTTCTCTTCTCCTGGCCCTGGGGCCTGATTTACTTTAGCTGCTCCCTTCAGCCCTGGGCCCACTTAGTCCAGCCTCCACACTCTGGTAGTAGCAGCACAGCTAGGAATTAGGCTCAGAGTAGGGCTCTGGCTCTAGAGTAAAAGGAGTTAAATTTTCTCTCTATTTTTGTATGGCTCCTCACCTTCAAGGGATGAAAACATATGAGTTCTTTAAGGCACCTGCAAAGTGACCTCCACCTCCCCATAGTCACTTTTGGCTCCTGGGTGTCAATTACAACAAAAAAAAAAAAAGGGAAAAAAAATCTCAACTGAAAGCTCTTCCCCAACTTCAGCACAATGGACACAACCTTTACTCCCAGCATTCCCTGCTGTTTTAAACCCCTGGAAACAAAAGGAAGAAAAAGCAATAAAACTCACTCCCTTTTCTGGGACTATTTATAGTGTCCATTCAGGCTTTCTCTCCCTTCTGCAAGGACCATCCTACCCTATCCATGATCAGAGCTCCACTGCCCTCCCTCTTGGGGGCAAGCTTATTTGTCCCCTGAGCCTTGTTGCTTCCAGCCAGCTTGGCTCACTAGCTGCCCTGTTAGTTCCAGCCCTGCCAGCTGCCTTTGCCCAGACCACAAAAACCCTTCCCTTAAAGGGCGCTCCCTGGTTCTGCTGGATTCATAGCCCTCCCCCAATACCAGGGACAGGGTTCCTTTTACAATCCATTATATAAATAAAAGTAGGCACTTAAAGAAGTGCCTCTTCCTCTTTCTCCTTTTTATTGGTCTTCTTTTACATTATTAGATTATCTATCTATTTTAACTGCTTTTACTTGTTTTGTAGCTACTTCTGATAACTTATTTACTCTACAGGTTTACAGCCTTCTTCCACTTCTTTAACTGACTATAAATATTAAGTGATATAAGCATAATTTTTAAGAGTATGTAAGAGTAAATAGTTTAATAAACTATTTTTTAAATAAATGTTTTCTGTTTTTGGCTCTTTTCTAAGATCTGACACATGTAGATATTTATATGCAACCAAAATCTCTTTGAAGTCAAGGAGAGGTCTAGTTAAGTAAATGAGTCTATAAAAAGAGATGGACCCTCCTTTCAGTAACTGTTTTTATGATGTATTATTAATATATTTTGTTTTAGCACATAAAAACTTATTTCCAGGATATAGTTAACTCAGAAGTTTTAATACTAAGTATGAAATGTGTGTCACAAGAACATGAAGCACTCTTAATTACAGTCTACTTTATGATCAATTTCACTATCATTTTACAACTGCTGTATCCTTTTTAATATTTTTAAACCACTTGAAAGATCATGAAGGAAATTTCATTATATTTTACAAATGAAGAAGCAGTTGTCACTGTAACAGGGCCCAGGGAATTGAAGAGCATGAATGGCCCCGCACCCTGGAAACATTCCCCTTCTTACTGTCTACTGTGCCTGGCAATGAGCCCTGTACCCTCCCCAGGCTTAAAGGGACTTACCAGAGGCTCAGGGTCCAGGTCTGGAGACACGGGGAACTTCTCAATAATGAAGTGCACACAGTGTAAAGGATAAGGAGGAACCAGCCCATGTAGCCAGGGTGTGGGGAAAATAAAAGACACTGGCATGTCAGGGCAGCTGCATCAGCACCACAGCAGAGAATGCTGCTGCACTGAGCCCAAGGCCAGCAGATGTTAAGCTGCCACTGGGAGGTGCTGTGAGCAGGGCCTTTCTGTTTAATTTGTTTGTAGCAAAGCTATGCAATCTTCCTTCAAAGCTTCTGAGAAACAAGAGCAGTGTTGCCAAGTCTGCTTATAATAAGTGGAATTAGGATTGGTATTTTTTAAGTCACTTTAATTTTTTGAGAGTTGTGAGCCCCACTCCCCTCTCTTTGAAATGGGTTGGGATTGTTTTTAAAGGTAGTTTTCGTTTTTTTTCCTCATGAGATTTGGCAACGTGAGACAAGAGGTGATGGGAAAGAATGAAGCCCCAGGGAAGTCTAATGAGTCAGAGAGATGTGGAGCCAGCAAGGAACTACTCAGAAAGCTAAGTGGCAATTTATTTGTTGAACTTTATTTCCTTTTGTATTTCTTAAAAATCCAGGGTGGCTTTGTGGTACAATAGCCTAGCTTGGCTGCAGCAGAGGTGAAGACTGAATAGTAGGACTGTGTGAGGCTTTGGACCATGCTTCAGATCCACAGAGGCTTCAGATGCTTCAGCATCCGAAGCAGCATGTCTGGATCGAAGCACTGGTTTCGTCAGGCTTTCTGAGTCACTTCGGAGATTCAGCCATAGGGTATAATGGGGAATCAATGAAATATCTATAACTTCGTTGGTTTTTGTCTTATTTGGATGAAACTTGCAGGAGTGGTAGCTGCTGCTCCAAGCCTGACAAGTTTTAGGAAGATAAGTGCAGGGGTTC
>NW_017728886.1:243284461-243305784 GCF_001723895.1 Crocodylus porosus | reverse complement strand
CCCAAGGCAGACACAGTTGCACAAGCACCCATGTCATGAGTTTTGCCTGTCAGCAGCCAGAGGTCCAGGGCCCCAGAACCCAGAAGTCCTGCACCTATCTCCTCAACAGCTGGCAGGCTTCTTGGCTTCAGCAGGGGCTACAATACCTGCAGCTGTCACCCTGCTCCACCTTAACACACACGGTGTCATCCATGTCATGAGATTTGCTTGTCCGCAGCTTGAGGTGCAGTTCTCCCCAAACCCCTGCACCTATCACCTTGAAACTTGGCAGGTATTGGGGCCGCACCAGGGGCCACCACCCCTGCAGTTTTGCACACCCACCCATGGTGTAACACACACATGGACATGAGTTTTGTTTTCAAGAATTTGGGATGCAGTTCCCCCTGAACCCCTGCACCAATCATGAAACTTGGCAGGCTTCATTCTGTCATCAGAGGATACCACTCCTGCAAGGTTCATCCAAATCTGACAAAAAAACCCAATGTTATAGATACGTCATTGATTCCTCATTACCCTATGGCTGGGTCTCCGAGGCGGCTCCAAAGCTTTGGAGCCACTTCGGCCAGATCTAGGCAAGAACCTGGTCTGGAGCTCCAGATCAGATCGCTGGCATCCAAAGCAGCTGGATCCAAAGCCAAATTAAATAGCTGCCTACTCATACAGGCCTACTGAATAGTGGGCTGTTACCTAAAGCCAACAGCAAAGTAAAAGTGGTCAGCTTAGGGTGCCTGACCAAACAGGCCCAGTTCTGCTCCGTCCAAAAGCTACCCATAACAGTGTACAGTCACTCACCAGAACTCCCTTATTGATAAGAAATGTTCAGTGATGAAAATGCAATTTCCTTCTCCCATGTCTGACAAAAATAAATCTACTTTTCTCTTACATAAACTTATTGTGTGGTTCTTATACACTAAAGACAAATAATAAAAAAGAAGAAATGTTTTAAAGAAATAAGCATAAAAAATATTTGGCATTTCTATCATGCTTTGCTTGCTCGGCCATCTTTTCTACCCTTAGCTACTCAATCATAATAATACAAGTACAATAATTCATAATACAAATCTCTTACAGATTACTTGCTGGAAAATTTACTGTTAATGTCCCTATTATTACTGAAGTAGAATCTTAAAATTTGGTATGCTCATTTATTATGGGTCACTGTATGTAGAAATAAAAATAAATCTAACCTTTATATCAGTTATAACCAAAAGGCCATCAGACATCTTTCTCTAATAACAAGCATTCAAATGCCTTTCCATATATACCAGAGATACAAATTTACAAAAGCAACATATTTTTTACTGTAAGCCAATTGTGTTAGCTACGATGGTCTCTAGTTTTGTATTTGTAGAAATAAATATAATAATTTATGCTTACCAGTAACTAGGCACTTATGTGAAGTGAACCTGCTTATACTCTTATAATGCTTTATGTTGTAGCAATTCTACTTAATTCACTTTTTCCAAGCATTAAATAATGCTAAACTGTTTTACTAAGAGGTTGGCAATCTATATGCTTAAGGGAAATTTACCTGTGTGTAGAGATGGTTTTTCATATATCTCTAAATAAAGGAATTGATGGTAAAGATAACTTATGTCTTTTACTGACCACATGCCACTTCTTTATTAAATAAATAAAACTAAACAGCTCCATGGCACTTAAAATTAGATCTTGCTGAGGATGTGTAAAAATACTGCAGGCACTGCTGAGATAACCACAGCCATTAGACAAGTGGATCATTACCAATTAGTACTTTGGACATTCTAGTGTTCCTTTAAACAAAAGAAAGGAGTAATCTGCATATGAAGCCTGTAAAATGTTTGACCAGTCTGAAGGAATCAGGACTTGTGGCAGAGATACCTTTTCTTAGATGGACTAGATGTTTGCAAAAAACATTCTTAAATTGCAAGCTTTTTAGCACAGGGACTATTCTTCAGGCACATCTCGAACAAAGGCAGGAGCTTCTTGTAAAATTATAAAGTTTTCATTTTATCTATTTATTTATTTATTTTTGCAAATATCTAGCTAGTCTAATAAAAGATATAACCTCTGTCATGAGTGCTTCTAGACCAATACAGATTCAGCCTGGATACCTGACCAGTTTGAGGCATTTCTAAGCATAAGAGTGAGGTTTTCTTGCTTACCCAGACTTGATTGGCTATTAATTGTCTGTACTGTTCTTTTTTTTAAATTACGTGAACACCCAGTTGCAATACTACTGTCATCTCCTTTGGGAGCAGGAAGAATGAAGTAAAAAAAAAAAAAAACACACAATAAGATTCTGACAACAAATGCCAGGGAATTTTGATTATGTCTGACTCAAGCAGGAATCCAACAGAGCACCTAAAAATATCCATGAGACTGATCTAAACTACATTGTAGTTTAACTTTCCATTGTTTTCAGTGAGCTCTCAATTAAGCCTCATGGCTAGGGACAGACACTCAAAAAGCCTGAGCCTGAATTGATTCAATCTTTGCAGGTTAGTCTAACCTGACTAGGCTAAATCAATTTTGTAACTGAACAGACATCCCAGAAATGTAGGCTCATGCCAGCAGTGGCTCAGGCTGGAAGCTGGGGTGTGCTAGAGCTGCCCTCCCTTCTTCTACATGGGGCTGAACTGAACGGGATGTGGCCAAGCCCTGCCAGGATGCTCTGATTATCCCCCTCCCCTGCCTCCTAAGCAGCCCAACAGGGAATGTTTATCACTCCTAACTCAGGATTTATCAACTCATTTAGAAAACAAAGCCTCTATTAACTTATGGAGCTCTTCTTGAACAGCTTTTCCAAGGAAGGACATTAGCTACCTGTTGATTAGCTCCAAAAAACCTGTCTGTCTGTTATTTCCCACAGCATGGACCATAGCCAGTATGTGGTCTGCTAGCTAATGCTGAGGTGTCTGCATAAGGCAGAGGGGAGGGAGAAATAATCTCTGCTTAGCAGGGGGAAGTTGGGCAGATGCTCTGTGCCTGCAACTCTCTACCAGAGCTCTAGCTAGAGAGCAGAGGGAAAATCCATCTCTGTTGTTGAGCAGAAAGTCTTTCATGACCCAGAGATCATGCTGGGGTGCTGGGGGCGCCTGGTTTATCTTAGACCAGCAAGGGTCTGGGACAGACATTGCATAAACTAGCTGGAGCCAAATGAGTGAAGTCTGATACTACATTCAAGCAGGTTTATCTCAAACTGGTGTCAGCCATTTTCAAACTAGTTTATGTGCATTGAATATCTTCTCTGTTACAGGTTTAAACCTATTTCTGATCACTTAAACGGGTTTATGTATAATGTCTGTCCCTAGCCTATATGAGAAAAATCAAATGCAATAGATTTGTGATCCTTCATACTTTCTACTGGATGTAGGAATTGCAAGCCCTCAAACCACACAATGACACTAAAATTAAGTAAATCTCTTTCGAGAAACATTCAACATGTTTTCTATTTCAGTTCTATTATTTCTGCTAAGCTGTTACATAATGACCCACAACACAGGAATATTCCTAAACCTACAGAGAAGCATTTTGAAAATTTCAATTATGAACCTTTTACTGTAAAACTGAACCCTTTATGCAAAGGTTAATGAATTCTGCACATTTCTGTGACAAACATTCAAATTCCTCTTTGACCCCTTATTTCAAACATTTGCCACAAAATTTGTGATTTTTTTCCCATGAGCTTTTCTTTCTTTTCTACACAGCACGCAGAGAAAACTAATTGCACTAAGAAATAAAATAATTTATAACAAATACAATATTACACCAGTGAGATGGGATTTTTCTGCCTCCAGAGATACATTTTGTCAATTTTGTTGTCCGTATAAATCATGACGCTTGGTGGATCACTGCAGGAGGCCCAACAGCCATAAAAATTAAGATCACATAATAATTATTTTTCTGTACTACTATTCTGACATAAAAGCCAGCTTACATAATTTTTAAGCATATGTAGAACTATGGTATCGATAAGAAAAGAGTACAGGGTAAACTGAACAATGACCAGACCAGAACCTTTAAAAAATGCTCTACATCTGTTGTACTATATTTGATGTATTTTATAACAATTTATTTTTATTATTGTAGATTCCATGCTGGGATTGCTAGGAAATGCACAAATATGTGGACAGGAATGATCCCTTCCCTGAAGAGAGCTAATAAGACATAAAGGATGAGAGAAGTTATAACAAGAAGAGTGAAGCCTAGGAACAGAGGTATGCCCATGCCTTATTTACTTGCCTATGCTGCCTTCCCAATACCTATTGTCCTCAATAACATACAGTAGGAAAACACCCAGAGAATCATATTCTAAAGATCAGCATTTTAGGCATGATTGACCACTGTGTGGAAGTCAATGAGAACAAAATGTAGCTAATAAAACTGAAACTAGGAACAGGTTAGTGGTTGTAGATAAGGCTGTTCTTATACATTATACATGAGTACAGTGGGTGCACGGATATATACTAGATCTTCATACCACAAAATTCATATGGTTAACTGTGTTTTCCTCATTTGTTTTAATGAGTAAACATTGACTATGGTTATTGTAGCCCTGTTAGCAGAAAGCTGGCCGGTCCCTTTAAGACAGAACTTTCCAGGCACAGCCTGATGGCAGGGTAGGGGTTAAAAGCTGAATTTGGCCAGCAAGTCAGGTAACTGGAAGGGGGCAGGCCAGAACTGTAAAAAACCTGGACTTGGTGGTAGTTGAGGGCAGCAGCCAAGGGAGAATGAGTGTGCATAAGAGCTCCACAGAGAGGCTTGACTTCCTGTCTGGCTGCTATAGGAGGGGAATTCCTGATGACTGTCAGAGAAGTGGCAGTATCCCCAGAAAGAGGAATGTAACAGATGGTGGGATGCAGAAGCATGGAGCCCTGGGAAAATGTAAGCTGGCATGTTGCAGTCTTTAATTTTTTTTTTTTTTTTGTGGTTATAGCCCATGGACTTACTATAAATAGTAACCCTTAACCTAAATAGTAACCTCCTTAACCCAAGAGGGCACTGAGTGGGTTAAGGAGCTACAGCCTCAGAGTCAAACCCTACCTGGTGGGTTTAGATTGGTAGGCCTAGCTAGAGAAAGACGGGGGGGAGGAGGGGGAGCAAGGCCCATGGTGGCTAAGAACCTCAATATAAAATACAATAGGCAGTCTCCCACTTGTAAGAACATCTAAATAATATTTACATCAAGACATGGCAGGCCAGTAAAGGCAGGTACAAGACGAAAGAGAGAAGTGAAACATTAAGGGACTTCAAGGATGTCCTTCATAGGCCACAAAAATGTCACTGGGGAGGTCAACCTGTTACAGTTATGCTTAACTGAAGCCACAGAAGTGACTACTGTATAGTATAGTATACATAACCAAGCTAGCTTTAACATAGCTAGCTCAGACATTGCTAAAACTGTAGCTCCTAGTAGACTAAGCCCCTGAGCATTACCCCATTCTTGGGTGGGTTTGGTAAATTGTTCTGAGATTTCCACTACACTGCTAGCAATACCTGAGCAAGCTAATTCAGAACTGGCTTGCAACTGTTTACCTGAACTGCATTAATTTTTATGACTTCAGTGTAGACACATCTTCATATTTGGAGAAAAGATATTATATATGATGTGCTCAAGCACCTTCAATGACATATCCCCCAGGAATGTACTGATGTAGCTTTGAAGCAGCAATTAATAAAAACCTCAGAGAGAGAGAAAAAAAGAGAAGTTTAAATTCATCAAACCTTGTCCCATCACCCTGAACTACAGAGTCAGTTCCTTGGGGATCATAAAGTCTTCTGAATGTATCCATTCGCCTTTGATTGCAATAGTTATCAACAGAAAGTCCATGTTCTGATGCAAATTAGTCTGCATATCCATTTTATAGAAAGCAGAGATCGTTTTGGCTTGTATTCACTTTAAAGTTTTAAAGTGCATTCTATCTAGAATATAATAGATTTCTGTTTGAAACAGAATTAGAGGTAAAGAAACTCTATAGCAAGTTGCATCAGTCCAACTTTTCTTTGCTATGTAAAACAGCTTGTAAATACAATGAATTACATTAGTTTACCAAGGAAAAGTGCTGTCTTAAAAGGTGATGATTAAGTGAAGGTACTTCAGAAAAAGTGCTATGACAGCTTGTGTATTCCTGATGTTGGTAGGGAGAACACACACTGCGTGCTTATTTTCCATAATGAATCTTTCTTTTCTGCTATGTTTTATTCTGAATGTCAGGAAAGGTCAGTATGTCTCAGTTTCCATTCAATTCTGTTTTTGCTGTTGTTTAAATCAGTCGACACTTTATTTATAATTTCCTTAAATATGTGTATGCTACGCAATTTATTTGACAAGATGTCAGAAATGAAATCATAGTTATGCCTGGCAAAGAATAATGACAAAGTCTTGTATAAAATAACTATCTCTCGTAAGAATTAATGTTTACCATATTTCATTCCATTAATATACTTCAAAATGAATTTGTGAAGCCCATTCACACATTGTCACTGGCACATGAATGTAGGAATTCACCTAGGGGCCAATCCTGGGAGACTGCCAAAAGACTGCAAAATCTGAGCAGGCTTAAAAATCATAGGAAGCAGGAATCATAGGAACCTTGAAATGTCATCTAGTTCAAGCCCATGCTAATAGTAAGATTACTCTTGTCTACCCATTCCAGACAAGGATTTGATTAACATACACTTACAAAAAATCAGTTATAAACATTCTACAACCTGTTCTGCTACATAACTGCCCTCAAGAATTAGAAAGTGCTCCCTAAACCTCCTTTGTTGCAGTTTAAGACCATTTTATAATAACCCTTTTTGGATTTGTAGATTATCAAGGTCCTAAAACCTCAGTCTTCTCATCTTTAGAATAAAATACCTCCATTCTTCCACCCTTCCTTCATATTACCTTTTCTAGATCTGTAAACATTTTTGTTGCTCCCCTCTTTCCAAACTGCCCACATCTTTTCTGGAGTCTGTTGCCTAACATCAGACACAGGTCAGTGCTCACCAGTGGTAACCTATTGGAATAGTTATTTCCTATGACCTTCATACAACACTTTTGTTAATATATCCCAGTATAATCTTTTTTTTTCTCTAATTGTTCAGAAGAACTACAACATTAAAATCATTCTCATAACTTCAGGTCATAATTAGATTGTTATTAGCTCATAATCAGCTTGTGATCCAGTGTTATCTCAGGCTCCCAGCACTTAGCCCTATTTTGTATTTTTACATTTGGTTGTTCCAACCTAAGTGCAGGACTTAGCCTAAGGACTTTGCACTTAAACTTATTAAAGTTCATCATTTACTGGAAATGATTTTAACAATTTATCAAGGTCATTTTGAATTTCAATCATTTCCTCTAAAGTTCCTGAAAATTGGTTTGGTGTCATCAACAAAATTAATTTGAGCACACAGAATTTCAATATTAAAATAATTAAGGGAAGTACAGACTCTTAGATCATGTCCAGATGACCACAGACATTTGGATCCCTGGGGACAAGTAGCAGCAGCACACCTTGTGCCACAGCTACTTGTCCCAACCGAATGCCCATGCCAAGTGCATTTTGGTGGCTGGGGAGGCTCGGACCAGGACAGTAGGAGAAACTGGAGCCTGGCTTGCAGACACAGTGTGGCTCCAGGCAGCCCTGTTTCACTTTCAGCAGCGTGCTCTGCCCATGCATGGCTGCTCTAGCTTTTATTTCTCTGCAGGTTTGTTTGACACCTGGATATCCAGGGGTCAAAAATACCCATGGGGAAAAAAAAAAACCAGAGCAGCACATGCATGTGCGATGGGGCCTTGCAGCACAAAGAGCACGTGGCTCTGCAGTATGTGGCATCATATATTGCATGGCTATGCTCATCTGGTTGTGCCCTTAGGGAACCCCACTTGGTATCTCCTCAAAGTTTGATACTGAACTCGTGGCAACTACTGTTTGAGTACATCTTTCTCACCAGTCATGCACTTATCTTATTGTAGTTTCATGTTGTCAGGCTGTGGCCTTAAATATGGGGCTTCAGTCTGCCTAGCAGAGCTACTCATCCTGGTCTGCTGTCTCTCCAGCTGGGCCTAACTACATGCCCACACCTTACCATTAGAGTGGCCAGCCAGGGTCAGCTGACCCCTCAGACCTTCCAATATAAAATAAACTCCTGACCCAAAGGAGGGTCAACCTTGGGCAACAAGGCTCAACCTTGTATCTAGGCTGCTGCACCCTTGGCTCATGATGCTATTGACTGATGGATTTATTCCCTGGATACCTAACCTGGCTAGCTTCATAACCTTGCTTACTTCTGATCTTCTGAATACCCCACTCCATGCTGGCCTGAGCTCCTGGATAGCTGTCTGGCCTCACATTCTGCCAGACCCTCTGAATCCCAGATTTGGTTGCCCAGATAGGCCTCTTGGATTCTGACTTCCTGGTTCCTTCTAATCCTGAGGTGACCCCCAAACCTGGCCACTCAAGGCCTGGCATGACATATCTAAACTATATTTCCCTAGTTTACTTGTGCGGTTCTTGTGGGAAACAGCGTCAAAAGCCTTACTATAGTAAAGAAATATCATGTTGACTGCTCCCCCTATCCACAAAGCCAATTACCCTGTCATAGAACGAAATTAGGTTTGTTAGGCGTGATTTGCTCTGACAATATATTGGTTGTTTAAATATTGCTGTTTCCTTCTAGTTGCTTATGCATTGATTGTTTGATTATACCATATCTAAGATAGATTGAATGGCCTGTAATTTCCTGGACTCTTCTCTTTCCTTTTTTATCAAGATAAGCACTAGAGTTGCCTTGTTCCACTGTTCCTAAGCTTATATCAACGAGTTCTTAAACATAAAAAACACTGGGTCTGGAATGACCAGTGTTTTTCAACCTGTGGTCCACTGACCCCTGGGCATCCACAGACTACATTTAAGGGATCCACGAAAAATTACTATGATCATTCAAAAGTATGTGACTATACCAACACTTAAAATTCAAAGGTTTGCACATCTCCATTCCACATTTCCAAAGGGGTTTGCAAATGAAAACGAGGTTGAAAAAGAGCATTATGAAAACTACTGTTTTAGACAATTCTCTGAGTTTTCTAGGATGAATTGTATTAGACAATGATAATTTGAAAACATCTAATTCATTTACATAATCTCTGAATTTTCATTTCTACTCTAGGTTGCATACATTCCTGTGCACAATTCCTTGATCCTAACTGAATTTGTCATGTGATACCTTTCCTGTCAAGATTGAAGTAAAAAAGAAATCCACCGCTTCCTTCTTATAGCCCTGTTACACGATTCCTATTTTCTCCAACCCCTTCCCTTTCTTTGTCAGCTGGACCCCATGTTTTTACAGGCATCTTTCTTTTTGGCATTTCACTCTATGGGCAAGGAAGTCAAAGGAGGAGAAGGACCTGCAGGCAACACCTTTTGCACAGCCACTCACTGATGCCCAGGGTGCATCTATTAGTTGGTTCCTGGTTTTACTCACTTTTTACATCAGTTTCTGGCTAGCTGGCTTGGACCTGCTGCCTAGAGTGGGCCCATTTTCCCACTAAAGTCTAAAGCTCAGCAGCTATGAACAACTCACTGGAATAAGCTGTTCACAACTGCTGAGAAGTCAGGTGTGCTGGATGCCAACAGAACCCAAAACTAAAACAGTAAAACACACCACCACATTTATAAACCTTCCCCCAAACAGAGAATTTCTTCTCTTGTGCAAAGCTGCAGTTCCTCTCAAACTACCTTAGACAAACCTAGTTTTATTGATGTAAATGGCAAAACATATATAGATTCAAAAGACAGTAGAATTTGGCTGCCTGTAGACTGCAATATATTCATAAATATTAGGGTTTACATTTTGATCTTTAAGGCACATCCTTCCATAATGGGGTGGTATGGAGCTGCAAAAGGTATGCATGGACAGACTGTATATCCTGGTCACTATTTACGGCCCACACAATTATATCTGTATTTCTGCTTCAAATAGGAATAGGGAGAGGGTAGGGAATAAAAGGTAGTATGAATTGCCAATGATGAGGTTACCATATATAGATATATAATTCATAAACACAGAAAAGTTTCAGTACCACCAAACTGCTGCCCTCAAAAGTATCACAAGCCAAGTTCCTGGAAATATAATGAAATTTAAAAAAAAGAAAGAATAAATAAATGTTTGTTTCTTACTGTTCTTTGTGTTCATAATTATGTATGGATTTTATAATAATAGACTACATCACAAGAGGGCCTTCAGAATTCCAGAATTTAGGGAAACTTAAAAAAAAAAGTTGTTACCTATAGGAAATTAAAAAAAAAAATCTGTGTTTGTGTGATTGTTCAGTATAACTAATATTTAAAACATTCAAAAAAATAGATCCAGATATATAAAAATTACAGAACTTAATATGAGAGTACTATGTAAGAAAGATTGTTAATTTAATTACTATTGAACTCTTCTTGAATAAGGATATCTCCATTCTTCCACAAAAAACATCCAGGATCAATTTTGGAGTCAAATCACTTTTAGATGACAGGATATTGAGGTTTCTCTTTCTTTCTTGGGTTAAACTTACCCTTTAGTGTGATAAAATTATTTTCAGACAAGGAAAGTACTTCACAAAGCTTCAGTTGCTACTCCAAAACAACCGAACTAGCACAATTCCTTGGAAGCAATGAGAACTTCACATTCTTTGCAGCTTCTTTTTTCTACCAGTTATTTAAATGCAGCTATTTCATTTTTATCATCTTGATATCAATTTCAAGATCAAAGAAATCAGAAGTAATTCTATTTTTAAGGAGAGCTGGGGAGCGATGGTGATATATTTGTGTGTAACTTGGAGTTATCCAAAAGTTTTTGCAATTTATTAATCAAGTAATGATAGGTCTGATAACTGATTCTTATTCGCACTTTGGATTCCTGGGAAATACCTAACAAACATGGGACCTTGACATTTTGAGGGCAATTTCAGAGTCCTCAGAGTTACATGTATATTTTAAAACAAAATGATTGAATGAAATCTATTAAAAAAATCTCAAATATGTCTATTTTGTTAAAGTTCTTAATAGGACATATTAACCATATTACCTTTTTATTTACTTTTTTCCAAGGTCATTGGTTCATTTTGAAGGTAGTTATTCACAGGAGGTAAAACTTTCAAAATTCTTCTTACAATCTCAGCCAAGAACAAGAATTGTGATTCGGTACCTTCCTTCCAACAGCCATCTTTGTGAATGTATATTGTGATTTCTCCACTAAAGTTTGACAGAATATTCTGAATCTCTTCCCAATTAGTGAGGGTTATTTCCAATTTTTTCAGGCAGCAAGTCCATCTTGTTTCTAAAAACCTTTGAAGATGTTCCATGAAAAATATAGAGTTACAGTTTTGCAGTATATATGCCACTGGCAAGTTCTTTTCCCACATGAGTAACCACCAGATGTATTGATGATTCAGGCAGTTTATGGAAGGTATTTACAATATTTAAGTGATCAAGACTCAGTTCTCAGTTCTTTAAAGTCCTCCAGTATTTGTTGTGCATTTTCAGCAGTGAGGTCATGCACATTGAGCTACTCCAGTAAATTTATCTTTGGTTTTCTTACAAATACAGTGGAGTAAAAGTGGACGTTTCTATCTGAAGTCACATCATTCCTCATAGTGGCATGTTACTGGCAGAGGAACTTAATATCATTTTTTTCAGAATCTCTTTTGAAATCATCTTCCTCTTAATATTAATAATTTCATTTTGACTTTCAAGATATGAATACTTTGAGTTTTTTTAGAATGACATTTAGAGACTCCTTGCATTACTAAAAGGATGCATAATAGTGAAATGTGGTTCCCCAGGCAGCTGCAGCACATGCAGGCAATGCTGCCTTCTTGCTGTCATCATGCTGCTGGCTGTTTCTTTCCCCACTCCCCTCCATCATCGCCCCACAAGTTGGTGCCTGTAAGTCTCAACCTACATTAAACTTAAGGAGGATGATAAACCATACTATTATATTTAATAATTGGTAAGTCCCTGACATTTTTACTCTCTTTTTAGAGGCAATTCATTTCTGACAACAATATGAATAATTTTTGCCACGGTTTGTAAATAAAAACCATTTCTTTGAATGTGTAATGTTGACATCAGGGCATCAATTAATTATGGCACCTTAAAAAAGAATGTCATGATAAAATAAATATTAAAATCAATTCCTAAATCATTAATGACATTGAAGAAATCAATAAATAAAAATAATAACATTCCATAAAAGAGTATGCTGGATCAGCCACATCAATTTTGAACTAGTCTCAAGATAAAGGATGTCAACTTTAGAGGTCCTGAAGAGCAGAACTGAGGTTAGATTAAGGACATGGCATTCTCCAGAATTGTAAATATACAGGACTGGGGTCTACATACCTGATTTAACTTTACTGGATTTTCAAAAGATTAGCATGAAAATATAAATATGAAATTTAGACATAAAAATAAAAGAATTGTCCATTTCTTTCAGTTAGACTACACTAAGCAGTTTTAGTATTTGGCAAATTTTTTGCCTTAGGTCATGGACTACTATTCACTAAAGTAATATTTGTTTTAAGATGATCCATTGTTGCTCCAAATGGTTTCTGAGTTCCAAAAGCTAATGGTATCAATGATGGCATCATTCCTCACTATGTTTTGTATTACTTTCTGAAGTTGATGGCCAAGTTATTTGAGTCTTTTATGAGATGGATGAATCACAAATTAAGGCTCTTCAAAAAATATTTTTAACCTTTATTCTACCAGATGTATAAAGGGGCACAGGTCCTATCAAATCATTGGCAGGGGACTCCTTCAAGTTTCTTTCCACTATGCTGCAACTTGCCCCAGGGAATAGGCTGAGGTTGTCTGGGGATAACTTCTTACCCCAGCAAGCATCAGCTCCATTTCCCTTATACCAGACCTGGCAGCTGCCCTGAGGTGACCTTCATATTTTGTTGCAACCCCGCGAAATCTAATAAAATAAAAATTGGTTCCCCTTTGTAGAAAGGGCTAATTTGGAATATTATTCATCCAGAAATCACCTTTTCTATAGGCAATTGGTAAGGAGACAAGACAACAGAGAGCTTTATTATGTAGGAGAAAAAAATTATAAGTATAACAGACTGTAGATTTGCAGAAAGAAAAACAAAACAAGTACAGTTTTTCTTACCCTCGCATCTAGATACACCACAACTTTCCTGAGAGTCCTGCCAGGATTTCCAGTGTTCAAAATTCTTGCTGATTCTGCCAGCCTTGACCACTGGAGACCTTGACCCTCCAAATGATGAAGCATGCCCCACAGCTAGCTTCCTACATCAACTCCAGCAGCCCCCACAACTTCATGCTCATGAGTTACCAGAATAGTTCAGAAAGTTCTTGTTTCCCTGAGACACCTGGACCCCCTCTGGGTAAAAGTCCATATCTTTTAGTTCTCCCTATTGATTTTCCTGTTCCAGCAAAACAATGCCCTGGGGTATACAACCCAATAATCTCCTCCTGCTTGTGTCTGGGAGTGGCAGTTGTCTTTAAGTATGCATACTTCAGTCCTTTGGATGAACCATGTCCAAAATTATAAAAATACGTAAACAGCATAACATAATCTATAGTCATAAAAATGACATAAATGGATACAGCTTAACACAGACATTCCAACAAGACCATACATGCCATATCAGTGCAATATGTTGCAACCCCCCAAAATATAACAAGGCTTGTGACAGGTCCATAGACCTATGTAACATTGGCCTGGTGTAAGATGCTATTGTAGTATTAGTAAGACTCCAAAGGTCAAGTCACATGTCTTGAGGAGAAAGAAAAAAATAAAGCAAAAAGAAAAAGATTACAAGTCCAGAGTTTCTGCTTAAAATGGTACCCACAATCATGTTGCTGGCAAATCCACTGACCCCTCTGGAGCAGTGCCATAGGCTCTGAACAATCCATCAAAGTTTCCTCTCAGCTTAAGAGGAGAATTTTAGTTTTAGGTCACCCAACCAATGCTCCCCCATGTGTTTCAAAGGGAGCTTTCATTCTCCCTTATTCTGAAAAAACAACCCCTCTTACCCCCTTTTTTAATTTCTTTATCCCTCCAGACAGTTAGGATCTGATTCCATCATAGAAACTCTAGGATAAAACTCTATGCTCTGACTTTACTACTGTTTGTAAACTTTCTTACTACGGTAATGTATATTTAATTGTAGCAACAATATAAGGTAATTGTTATGCTTTCCCTAGCAGAATCATGGTCAATAGATGCCCTGCAGCCTGAGTCAGGTACCAGAATTGTGACTGTTATTCTCAAGAAAAAGAGAATAAAACCCCCAAACGTAATCCATTCCTACATGGGAGACAGAGTCCACTCATAGCCATCTTCTTCACAATGCTAACAATGTAATGGGCATAATTTTTTAAATTTACTTTAAACAATCTCATACCTGCACATCATGTGCAGGTCTGGAGACATGGACCATCCAGAAAAAAAGGTCCACTATATATTGTGAGACTTGTAAGAAAAGTCTTGATAATTAGAAACAGTGCAGGTCCCTGTCCTACACTATCTGATGCATGTGTACATGTATGTAATGTTTGAAAACTTAAGCACTTAAAACCACAAAACTTCCATTTAATGCCTTAATTTGAACAAGGTGGCATTATTGTGGACTCCTGTACCCACGTAAAGTTCTCTAAAAACTTTTAGCATTCCCCTGTCTAGGTTTAGACCCTAAAGTTGCACTTCTGTACTATCTTTTCAAACAATTTAATATTGTGCTACAGCCACTTTCGCTTCTGAAACTGGTGCAAAGGTCAATGAAGAAAGAGCGACAGGGAATATCTACACATGCAATTAATGCAAATGGATAAACTCCAGTGCATAGCATGCCAGAGCTTATTGATCCTGGGCTCTGCATCTTCATGTGCACCAGGAGCACAGCACATTCGTAGGGTGAGAACAGCTTGCAGGGGTCTGGGAGGTCAGCCTGCCAGCCAGCCCAGGGCTGCTCTGACTTAGCTCAGTGTGCTGCGAAAGGTCTGGCTAGTATATGAGGATGCTTCAGTGCAGGGCTAGCCGGCAGGCAGCACACACTCATGCCCCACCCAACTCTAACAACATTTACTATGCATTGCTGCACAGTAAAGAACTCTACTGCAGGACGGTACTTGTCTTTATAGTACTTGTAGATAATTAGGAAGGTCCACAGTAAACATTTTGTGTAAATGCACCCACAGACACTAAGAATTCTCCCATGTCACTGCATCTCTTTCTTGGTGCAGAGCTTTATATTGCAGCTACAAATTCCTGGGCACAAAGTACAAGTATTCTGGAAAAAAGGGAGGAGCACCATCTACCTCTAGGGCTGCTGAGGTACTGTCTGTATTACGTGCAATGAAAAGGTCACACGTCACGGCTGACATAGGTGTGCTGTCTGACCCCCTGTTGTGATACAGATCTACTGGCCAACATTTTATGTTACTTAAAAGATGTGGTGTAACTCTGCAGAAAGAAAAACTTATCCTGCCAGCAGAACTGAGCCTATATGAAGGGGCCCACCCACAGTGATTAACAAAGTATTATCCCATGGTACAGACTAAACCCATTCAGTGACGCAAACGGACCAAGGGGCCCCACTAGTCCCTGGTGGCCTTTGAAAAATCAAGGTGTAAATGGCATCCCTCTGTGCCTGCACAGGTGTGAATCTATTTAGCAGAAATTAATTGTGCATGCTTAGTATGCAATTATGCAAAGTGGATAGCTCTTAAGTAAAAATACAGCTTTCCCACAGAGTAAGGAAATGCACCGGTTTACAGTGAAGGCTTTTTCTCTATTCTAGATTTCATGTTTTAACTCCTAGTATTTTCAGTTGTAAATCTGTTGCATCAAAAGCATACAAAAATAGTCTTTTCTGATGATGTTAAAGTACATTTTTTCTACTTGCCCATGATTCAGAAACTCATGACTAATTTTTGCTTAAACTTCTCCCCCCCCTCCCCCCCCAGTATGACATCTGTGCAGTTTTCTTACTTGTCTGATATCTGGCCACAAGTAGTACGTTTCAGAAAGTTCTGGTCTTCAAAAACAGGGAATTAGAATAGAAACTTAGGAATCCATTAGTGTAGGAAGTTTTGGCAAGATCCTACTGCAGCAATGTGACACCCAAATTACCATATACCTATGGAAGAACTCTCCTTTCCTAAAAGACGGATAAGTTAAAATGCCACAGAAAGAATACAAGAGGTTATCTGACACATTAAAACGTTTAATAGCATGTATTCTTTTATGGTAGGTCACATACACAATGAGGTCAGCATCACTGCTCAGGTTTAACCAGGACTCTCTAACACTTTTATAAGTTTAATGTCTAAATCCTGTAAATAAAACCTGAAATTATAATCAGTATTTAATAATTCCCAAGCAGACAGAGAATGCAGTGTCTTAATTAGCTGTAGGTTGATTTTCATAAAATGTTTCTATTCATCTCCAAAGCTGATTCTTCATAATTAGGTTTTTGTAGTTTTCCAGCTAAGTTTTGGAGCACTGCTACAATTCAACCTCTAGAAAATTATTGGCTGAGAAAGCAAAGTGATTATAAAGTGTCCCCTGGAACATGTTAAATATCACAGAAGTCTAAAATTTAATAGAAAATGTTGTGGGAAATATCGAAATAGGAAACTGGGGAGGAATAGTTCATCTGTATCAGATGAGATGGTACTTAAGTCATGGCTTGCATTCCTCTCTACCCCTCCCCAATATATAACCCCCCTCCCCACCAACCTCCCTCCCCAAACAACTAATATCCAACTCCCAAGAGCTTTCATATTCAACACTAATGAGCATTTTTGCCATTAAGATCAAACTTCTTAATTTAAACGTAATTCTCCCCTAGCATTTGTCTGCTTTTCTACCTTTCACCACCAGTTACAAATGCTTAATGATGCATCCTGAAACACTTTGAAAAGCAGAGAGAATATTTAGCAGCAAATCTGTTTGTACTTGCCTAAATATTCTTTTCTGTATTACTTAATTCTCATTTTGCAATGCAAAACTTGTTTTCCATACTATATATTTTTGTTTTTAATAGTTCATGTGTCACTTTTGCTTATCGTTAAATAGCATCAGTCATCCATTTTGGAACCTCACTAATGACTACCTGGGAAATGAACAGGTACTAGATCCTAAGCCTGATAAATAATAAATGCAGAGCTTAAGATAGGAAGGAGAACACAAGTATGCCTGCAGCGTGTGAAGCTTCAGGCTGGATACTGCCATCACATTCCTTATCTCTAGGGTGTTTCTCATCCTTGCTTCTACCAGCATGGAACATTTGATTGAGATGGAGGATCTGCCTCAGTGCAGCTGAGTGGAAATGAAACTGGGAGAGATGAAAGAAACGTGGGAGGCTCCACTCTGAAGCTATGTGGAAAAGCCAAGGTTATTAACAACATTTTATAAGATATTTCAGAAAAGATTCTCTGAAAAGTGTATGTGTTACCTGCTTTTCCTCATAAAGGACAGAGTGAACGTGGCATGAGAAATGTCATTAGATGAATTCTTCTTTGTCGTCTTTTCTTCTGGAAAGGAACCTGTGAAAAGAGACAACTTCTCTGAGAGGAGAGAACAAACTGACAATGTTTCTTTCCTTGTCAAGTGCTGCTGCTGCATCACCTGCTGGCAAGAATACTGGGGGCATTGACATTTCCCAAGAGGTGTCAGTGTCCTATTGTGCTGAAGCAGACATGTAAGACAGACACAGTCTTTGCCCTAAAAAAACCCTTCAATATGAATAATGACAAGACAAAATAAGTAGATGAGAGATGAATCAGTGTTAGAAAACAAAGGTAAGATAAGCATATAAACATGCTGACAGGCCATGTGGATGGGAAATTAGGGAGCAGTGGATGTAATACACCTTTACTTTACTAAAACTTTTGACACTGGCTCCTAGGACATTCTCATTAGTAAGTGAAGGAAATACAATCTAGATCAGTAGTGTCAAACTCATAATGTGCCTCAGGCTGGATCTGGCCTATAGGGTTTCTTAGAGACCAGATCCAGTCAGGGACAGCTATGGTGGCAGCAGCAACTCCTGCTCTGGCTCTGTGCACATGGTGGTGAAAGCAGCAGCTTCAGCTTCCAGCACATATTATGTACCACATGGCTCATGCCAGAGCTGGTACCACCATTACATGCCTCGTTCTGTAGCAGCAAGTCCAGGTCCAGCTCTCTCATGGGGAACATAGCAGCAACAGCTCTGGATCTAGCCTGGGCATGGGATATGCAGCATGTACTGGGGACTGCAGTAGTGGCAGCTCTGCCACAAGATGATGGCAGGGCTAGTGGCCAATGGAATAGGGTTTTGACATGTTGATAGGCAAAGTGGCTAGAGGACAACAGGGGCTGCATCAACACTCACTCACCTTCTGGCTATCAATTTCCATATCCACTGGGGCTTCAAGAGCCCTTGATTTTGCAGCAAGCCACTCTCCTCTTTGCTCATACCTCCAACTTCCAGGTGCTTCCTGGTACTCTGGTGGGCTGGATGAATTGGCTGTGCAGACTGAATTGAGCCTGTGGGCCATATATTTGACACCCTTGATTTATATGAAATGACTATTATGGACACAACTGATTGGATCATCATGCTCTATATCTTGTTGGGAGGAAGGCAGGACAAGGTGACATCTTAACTGAAAGAAGTTATTGAGTTGGGCTCTCCAGTTCCTTGTCCTGAAACTGTTTAATATCTTCATTAAAGAGTTGGTGGATGGGATTGAGTGCACATACAGCAAACATGGAGATGATACCAAGCTGGGTGAAATTGCCTGCACTCTAGAGGATGGAATAGAATTCAAAATGGCCTTGATAAACTGCAGAGAGTTCAAAATTAAATTAAATTATATTCAGTAAAGACAAGTGAACTTCACTGGCTCTGACAGCTTACACCCCAGAGTACTCAAGGAGCTGGCTAGCATCATAGCTCAGCCCCTGCCACAGATCTTTGAGACCTCCTGGTGCTCTGGTGAAGTGCCCTAAGATGGAAGAAGGCCAATGTGGTGCCTATCTTCAAGAAAGGAAGGAAAGTAGATCTGGCAAACTACAGGCCCATCATCCTGACTTGTATCCTGGGGAAGCTCTTGGAAAAGATTATCAGAGAGGTCATCCTTAACAGACTAGCTGACAGCAATATCCTGAGGGATACCCAGCATGGATTTGTTGTGGGTGGGTCTTGCTTGATCAATCTCATTTCCTTTTATGACCAGCTGACCTATCACCTGGACAAGGGGGAAGAGATTGATGTTGTATATCTTGACTTCAGAAAAGCCTTTGATCTGGTATACCATGATCACCTCTTGGCAAAACTGGCTAACTGCGGCCTTGGCCATACCACAATCTGCTGGCTGGGCAATTAGCTCTACAGTAGGACCCAGAGGGTGGTGATTGGTGGAATTCGATCAGTGTGGTGCACTGTGACCGGTGGGGTCCCCTCAAGGCTCTCTCCTAGGGCCTATACTTTTTCATCAATGCTGTAGACATCGGTGTCAGAAGCAGGCTGGCCAAGTTTACCGACAACACCAAACTCTGGGGTAAAGCATCCACACCAGAGGGTGATGCAAGAAGATCTTAACAAGCTCATGAAATGGGCGGATGAGAACCTGATGGTGTTTAACACTGAAAAATGCAAGGTTCTCCACCTTGGGAAGAAAAACCCACAGCATGCTTATATGCTCGGCAGTGCTACACTGGTTAGCACTACAGATGAAAGGCACTTGGGAGTCATCGTTTCATAGTTTCATAGTTAATAGGCTCGGAAGGGACCTCATCAGATCATCAAGTCTGACCCCCTGCCATGGCAGGAAAGAATACTGGGGTCAAATGACCCCAGCAAGGTGATTGTCTAGCCTTGTCTTAAAGTCCCCTAGGGTAGAAGCCAGAACCACTACGCTTGGAAGTTGGTTCCAGATCCTAGCCACCCTGGCAGTGAAGTAGCACCTCCTGATGTCTAATCTGAATTTACCCTCTGCCAGCTTGTGACCGTTATTTCTAGACACTCCTGGTAGCGCTCAGGGGAACAGGGACTCCCCCAATACCTGCTGGTCCCCTCTGACTAGTTTATAACAGGCCAATAGATCCCCCTTCAGCCTTCTCTTGTGGAGGCTGAACAGGTTCATGTCCCATAGCCTCTCCTCGTAGGGCCTTCCCTGCTGCCCCCTGATCATGCGAGTGGCCCTCCTCTGGACCCTCTCCATGTTGTCTACATACCTCTTGAAGTGCAGTGCCCAGAACTGGACACAGTACTCCAGCTGTGGCCTGACCAGTGCCGCATAGAGGGGGAGGATCACCTCCTTGAACCTGGTTGAGATGGGGACCACGCTGGCCCTCTTCCAGTCCCCTGGCACCACACCAGAGCACCATGAGTGCTCATAAAGCCATGCCAGGGGTCCCACTATGACCTCAGCTAATTCCCTCAGCACGCTGGGGTAGAGATCATTCAGACCAGCTGATTTAAATACATCCAGTCCCTCTAGAAGTTTCCTGACTAGATCCTCACTGACCCTTAGCCCACATGCGCCTCCCTTGGGGACTGAGGGGGGCCTAGTGTGGGGGCTGATCCAGCCCCCGCTCAGGAAAAGGGAGGCAAAGAAGTCATTAAATAGGTTAGCTTTGTCATCTGGTGTGACAACCAAATTTCCTAGTGTGTCTTGCAGGGGTCCCACATTACCCGGTACCTTCTTTTGGCCACCTATAAATTTAAAAAAGGACTTCTTGTTGTCCTTGATCCAGGAAGGTTGTTCCAGTTCCATCTCTGCCTTGGACTTCCTGACCACCCCTCTGCAGCCCCAAGCTGGGTTGGTGTCAGCTAGCAGGAGGGTAAGTTCCTCCTGCTTGTTTCCCATACTACAAGCATTTGTGTAGAGGCACTTGAGGCCTTCTGTGGATGTGTGCACTGGCCCCCTAATCTCAGCATTGTCTTGGCCCCTGTTGCTTACCTGTGTATATGTTCTGCTCATCGGTCTAGGATGGGCTGTACTTGTTGGTGCTGCTTGGTTTAGTGTCCAAGTCTTCCTCCACCCTTGTCTTCCCCTTCCCCTGATGAGCCTAGTTTAAAGCTCGCCAGAGGAGATCCGCCAACCTAGAAGAGAACACATGCTTTCCTTTAGGGGAAAGATCGAGTTCATCCCATTCAAGCATGTCTCTCATCGTGATGTGCGGGTCGTTGTCAAGGAAGCCAAAGCCCGCCTCAATACACCATTTCTGAAGCCACCAGTTCATCTCTGTTATGTACGTCTTATGCCGTCTTCCACATCCGCTCACTGGTAGGGCAGAAGAGAATACCACCTGTGCACCTATCTCCGTCAGCA
>NW_017728886.1:243276354-243284361 GCF_001723895.1 Crocodylus porosus | reverse complement strand
CCGTCTTCCACATCCGCTCACTGGTAGGGCAGAAGAGAATACCACCTGTGCACCTATCTCCTTCAGCACCCCCCCCCCCCAAAGCGTGGTAGTCCACCGTCAGGTGATCAGGGCTTCTTCTGGCCACATCATTAGTACCCACATGGATTAGGAGCATGGGTAGTAATCGGTGGGCTGGATCACAGCCTGAATCATCCCCATGACATCCTGAATCTTTGCTCCGGGTAGGCAGTAGATCTCGTGTGTTGAGGGGTCCTGGTGACAGATGGGGCCCTCTGAACCTCTCGGGATGGAGTCACGTATGATGATCACTTGACGCTTTCTCCTCCAGGACTGTTTAGCTCCTTCAGCTTGTTTGGAGCATGGAGAGTGTGGAGTTGCCTCCTCTCCAGTTGCCTCCTCTCCTTCCTTCTCCTGCAGTGTTGCCAGGGCCTCATACCTGTTCTCCAGCCGGACTGGAGGAACTGATACTGTTGTGTTGAGAGAAGCCTTGGTTCTGGAGGTGACCATCTGCCACTCTGCAGTGGATGGCACTTCCCGAGGTGCTTGTTCCTTGGGTGTGTGGCCTTGCAGGGAAAGGAAATAGTCATCAATTTTGTTCTCCACCTCCCTGATTCCCTTTAGCCTGCCTCCTCCTGGAGCTCCCTCACCTGCACCTCCAAGGCCCTAAGGCTGGGACCTGCATGACGGGTGTGGGGATCCCCAATCCCTGCCCCCCGGGCCTTCCTGGGCAACCCCTGCAGGCCAGGGGGTGGGGGGATGCCGGCTCTTTCGTGAGCTCTGTCTGAGTGGAGGCCTCAGACAAACCCCTGGTAGGCTGTGCCCCCCAGGCAGGGGACCTGGCAGCACTCCGCATCAACACCATCGTAGGAGTTGCTGTTTATTTATAGCTTAGTGCAGTGCCGTTGCCCTGCCCTATCAGGAGTCTCCCTCCTGGCCCTTCCTGCTCGCCCACCAGCACAAACACCGGTGCAAACACCAGCCTGTTTGTACCTTCTGTTCATGTGGTGCGGCTCGGAAGCGCAGCTCTCTACCAACTCAGCTAAGAGGGATCCGGGGGTCTTCCCCTCTGGACCCGGCTCAGCTGTGTCTGGTCCCTCTGCCCACATTCTTTAGGGGGATCAGCTGCTGCTGCCCCTGCTGCTGGCTCTGCTGCTGCTACGTCTGCCTTAGCCTCGGGTCAGGTAAGGGGACATAAGTGCATGCAGGACACACGTGTGCCTGGATCCCTCCTCTCCTCCCTGCTCCTGCTCCTGGCTCCCATGATTGACCACAAGGTGAACATGAGCCTTCAATGTGATGCTGTGGCTAGTAAAGTGAGCAAAATGCTGGCTTACATCCATAGATGCTTCTCAAGCAAATCCCAGGATATCATTCTCCCCTTGTACTCGGACTTGGTGAGGCCGCAGCTGGAGTAGTGCATCCAGTTTTGGGCTCCACAATTCAAAAAGGATGTGGAGAATGCAAAGGAGAGACACGTGCATGATCAGAGGTCATGAAAACAGACCTTATGATGAGAGGCTGAGAGTCATGGAACTCTTCAGCCTGGAAAAGTGCAGGCTCAGGGGTGATCTGGTGGCCACCTATAAGTTTGTCAGGGGTGTTCATCAGGATCTGGGGGAATGTTTGTTCACTAGAGCACCCCAAGGCATGTCAAGATTGAACAGTCACAAACACTGCAACCGATTCAGGCTGGATGTAAGGAAGAACTTCTTTAGTGTCTGAGCCTCTCAGGTTTGGAATAGACTACTGGCAGAAGTGGTTCAAGCACCCACTTTGAATGCCTTCAAGACACATTTGGCTGTTTATCTTGCTGGGATCCTATGATCCCTGCTGACTTCCTGCCCCTGGGGCAGGGGGCTGGACTCGATGATCCTTCAGGGTCCCTTCCAGACTGAATGTTTGTGAAATGAAATCTATGAAATCACTTGGCCAGGGCCAGGAGGAGGTTGACCAGGAGGTCCCAGGACTTGGTGCAGCTGAAGATGGGGTAACCAAAAACAAAAAGATGAGGGGGTGAAATTCAGCCAGAACCTCAGGAGGAAGTTCTGGAGGTGGAGGGGCTGTAGCCTGGCATACTCAAGTTCATGTGCACCAGAGTCTCCCTCTTCCCACAGAAGAGGTAGGAGACTGGGATGTCTGTGAAGCTCGTTACATGCATGCCCATGGCAACTGCTTCATGGAGGAGCTGCCAGCCAAGGTCCCCAGTGGTTTGTGGGGGGAGGGGTACAGTTACTGGGGTGATGCAGCCACACCCTCACCGAGCAGATCTCACCACTTGGTCTCTGGGTGGGACATGAAGGCAGCATGATGGATCATGTGGCACATGAGCATGTAGAGGTGGCAGCGATGGACAGCTGAAAAGCGAACTGTTCTGGTGTCCTCCAGCTGGCTCAGGTTGTGAAGCAGGGAGTGCCTTGAGTCTGGGTGAGGTGCCAACCCCACAACAAACTCTAGTGGGCTGGAAGACATGGGGGGGCAGAGTCTGCCACCATGCAGGATCTGATCAACAAGGGCAAGGGCATCAGGAGGTAGGTCAGATTTCACCTCCTGGACCAAATGGCAGGTTGCTCATGTCATGGGTAGACCCATGCACCAGGCCAGCACAGTGGGGTCCACCCACTCCTAACTATCATAGTCCATGAGGTCTACAATATGGATAACACCAACCAGGATCAAACTGTTGCAACCAGGGTGCCTCTGCTGTATGGGTACCAACACTGTATAGCAGTTGCTGTAGGGCCTGGCCACTTTGCTTATTGCTATGCTGCAGCCCTATTTCCTTAGCAAACAGTCCCGCCACCATCATCACTATTGCCACTGCATGCCCCTTTGCCCATACTGGGGTTGAAACTACCACTGCAGAATGAGGGTGTGGTGACATAGCAGCTCTGGCTTTGCCGTGTAGCATGAGGCATATGACAGGAGCTAGAGCTACTGCTGCTGCCACCACCAGAGCCACTCCACACTCTGGGCTGGACCCAGACTGCAAGGAGCCCTATGGTCCAGATCTGGCCTGGGGCACAAAGTGAGTTTAATATTTCTGATTCATACTCTTCATTATTTTTCCTTTGTGAATTCTTCAAGTTACTTATACCTTTAAGTTATGAGTTTTGTGGAAACAAGAGCCGAAAAATTGCTTCTTAAATCTCTTTACTCATCTTGTGGTGTAACTTTGTGTGGTATCTTTTTATATATCCAAAACCAAGTCTTCTAAGGTCTATGTGGCCTTTTTATGGATGACTAAAGTCTGTGGAGCTGCATTTTGATGGAAGGTCTGCCTGCATGGATCTAATGCATACTCTGGCCCAGAACAATAAAAGCATTAAGAATGTTTTTATACCTCCATGATCGTTTTCCAAGAAATTTTTTCCTATGGAGTACAATACTGAGACATCATATCTGTATGTGCTACTTAGGAAGAACCTTCCCCCCATAAGGCTGAGAAAGAGATAAAGAGTAACATAAAGAAACCACCCCTCTTCCCTCCCCCACTGCCCCCTGAATTTTGAAGGTCATTTTATGGCTCCCATTGGCTACTTATTTTATCTCTTAAGCACCTGGTTTGTATTTTAATTAAAATATTCTTGTATCTCCATTTTATGCTATGTTTGAACTACTTTGTAAATTCATAAAGTCCCAGGCTTTTCAATTCATCTAGTCTATTTGGAATAAGTCAATTTTAATTTGTGTAGAACAGATCTTTGATAATGAGATTCTCCTCTACATGTCTTTCAGTTTCCCTGTGGCCCTGTAGTGCCTGACAAGGATATGTTTTGTAATTATGACTTAATTAAGAATTCCCGTAAGAAGTGCCATATATAGAGCAGCCACTCAACAACCATCAGCCATTTAAAAGCAACACTTTCAGTATGACTTTATTTTTGCCCCAATCAAAATCTGATACAGCCCTAGTTGTCCTCTAGCTGCTTTGCCCAAGTCCAAGCCATGGCCCTTGTTCCTTGTCCACCAACCCTGCCTCCACTCCTTGTTTATCAGTAATTCATTAACTATACCTTGCAAGATGGGATGGACAGAGTAAATTATGTGAATATATTTATATTCTTTGGAGTTGCACTGTTCTAAAGACTTTTAATTTTCTAGTGTTAAAAAAAACCCATAGACCTACAAAATATTAATATTACCAATGGAGTTGTACATTCTCTTTAGGCAGGAATGCCCATAGGATGTAGGAACTGGTCATAAATTTGCAAATTTCAAGTTTAACAATGTTTTACTGAACTTTTTATCTTATGGGATAAAAGAACCTCAATAGTTTGTATGGTGTTTTAGGTTTTGCTCTTCTAAAGTTCATATTCAGCAACTGAAAGATTTCAAAAAGGTGTAGGGCATTAAATATTTAAAAATATTCTAGAGATAGGTCATGTCCTTTGCAGTATACAATACATTCACTTTTAAGAGCAGTTCAGCTACACACTGTTTTCACTGGCACAACATTCCTAAAATTGCTGGGCTTAGATTTTCCATGCTGCATTCAATGTGATTATATTTAAGAGAGAGATGTGGCAGAAGAGTGGGGGTGTTTCTTGAATTATTTATACTGAGTAAAATACCCTTTTCCTACAATAAAAAATATATATGTATTGTACTATTTTCCAGGCCAGCATACACAAGGAACATTCAAAGAGAGTTAAACTTTAGAGCTTGACATGAAGCTAATCCTTATTGAAAGGAAATGTGTTGTAAAGCAACAGGCAGTTGAAAAATCAGAACAGAAACAAACAAATAAAATCCACAAACATCAAAACAATTTCTTAACAAACTCAGTAGGTAGCCTAGACCGTCCTTTCCCCTCCTTAACAGGGTCCAATGAAAATCCAACTTCCTTTATGCTACTGCAAGACTAAACTTCAAAGTTCTTCCGTTCATAGCATAACTGACACCAGGGTTGAATTTTGAAGGTAATTTTGGGGGACAGTTCACATAAAGAAGATGCAAATGTCTCATTAATACATATATACAAAACATGATCTTTCAGAAACAAAAATCACCTTTAAGGATGAAAGATTTATGAAACTGCAAAAATAGATTCCATTATTTTGTGTCACTTAAAAGTTTTGCTACAGGACATTCTGTAATATCCTCCTGAGATTACTTTTCAATAGCCTTCAGAAACCACAGGCAGGTCGTGTATCACATCAGTGGCCCATCTACTCCAGTACCCTATTTCTGATAGTTGTTAGTTTCAGTTTTTTCCAAGGAAAGCCAAAAATAAAACAACACTCAAAAAATCCAAACCAAACTAAACCAAAACAAAAACTCTACAGAAGGCAGAAGAATAGCCAGAATAACTAGAATAGCTCATCTGCATGGAAAGTTTCTGATATCTTTCTAATCTTCTTATGCCTTGATATCCCACCAAAATGCTTGATGTTTTATTTTGTTAAACTATTAATATAACTGTATCATGGCAAGACTTGCACAGACTTCCTGTGTGAAAAATCATTTCCTTTTATGTGTTTTCTGTGGGTACATCTACATGTGTGTTTTACTGCAGAATAGACTAATTAGCTTTGCAGTAAATCATCACTGTCTACACATGTGCAGGTGTTAGGGTGCAGTAAATGAATTAACTCCACTGTACTACTTCCAACAGTACTATCTTAGGGCAGAGTAATTTACTGCATTGAAATACATGTGTACAGATTGAATGGAGGTGTAAATTGCGCCCAGTCAGCCGAGCCAGCAAGCGGCCTGCTCTGCCCTGGCTCAAATTGCTGTTGTCTTGTGCACATGTGTAGATGCTGCACCCAGGAGCAGTTCACTCCAACTCAAACTGCTCTGGAGTGTATTGCTTTGCATGAATTGCCCATGTAGATGAACCCTGTGAGCTTCACTGAATTTACTCAAATTCTTGTACTATAAGAAAGGGTGAATACTGGTTCCCAATCTACATTCTCTGTATTTGGTATACCTTTTCCACAGATCCTTTTGTTTATCTTTTTTAAGATCTCTTTTACATAGGAGATCTTAACACTGCATTCACCTGCTTTTTATTTCTTTTATTTGAACAAGGATAAAATTGAGAAAAAATACATTAGTAGATAAAAGGAGAGACAAGCAAATGAAACGATATACCCAAAATGCTGCCTGAGAAGCAGATAATTCAACAGTTCAGCATTCACCATTTGCCTTCGAAGAAATGGAAAATGAAGAACTAAAAAATTGGCTTCCAGTTTATGAACAGCAAGTCACATTAAAATTAAATGAGATAGAAGTGCAAGAGAATCAAAATTGGCAACCTGTCTTATCTATAATGAAACTCTGTATTACCATTGGATGAATCTCTGCTCTTGCTCTAATATATTTAATAAAAGGGATATCAATTCATGACCTGGGAGCTCTCAGGGGTGCCCCTGGGCAATACTTACATCCCTTGAAACTATTACATGTGTCAAATGACTGCCGAAGCAATAAACATATGGTTATCCCTCTGTTGACATGTCTCACCAGTTTCAGGTGACAAAAAAAGGAGAGGGAAATAAACGGCTACATACACTCCACTACTGAATAAGAGACCAGCAAGAGAGTAACAAGCAGCAAAGACACACTAGAGGAAACAACAAAATGATTAGATGCTGAAAGGATAAGTATAGAAAAGTTAAGTACATTTAGCAAAAGGGATGAGAGAGACAGCTGAAGAGAAGAGTTGTCATTATAAGGTGATGAACACTGTGCTGGAAACAGGAAAAAGGAGAATGGATGCTTGTTTTAAAGGATATATTAGCATTTCTATTACTTGAGTTGGTATAGAGTAGGAGTGGGTGATCATTTCAGCTGGAGGGCTGCTTAATGAGTTTTGGTGAGTTGTTCAGGGTTGCAAAAGTAGCCCTGCCCCTTGACAGGAGCCCCACCCCCTGGTCACCATCTTGGGACCAGAAGTTACACCCTCTAGCCCCTGACTTTTGCCACCAGAAGTCCCTCCCCTTGCCCCCAGAAGTACTCCTTTGGCGGCGGGAGGGGCAGAGGTTGCCATCTTGGAACCTGAAAAAAACATAACCATATACTAAACATCTGCTATAAAAATATTTTAATTTTTATTTCCAAAAATACTTTTGTCCTGATGTATGTATGTGTATATAGAGGTGTATAGTGTATATAGAGGTGACTGCATAATAGCTCAAAAATGAAGTCTTACTCTTGTATATTCTATGGGGGGGTGTAGGGGAATGTGGGGTGTGTGCTTAGAGGTATGAATATGTGTGTGCATGGGGTTTGTGATGGTTGTGGCTATGTTGCGGGGGGAGTGTAGAATATGTTGTGGGTGGTATTGTTTTTCTGGCCTCCCTGATTTCTGGTGGAGTCTCAGGAACTGCGTGTGGTGACAGGGAGCAGGGAAGACAACTGGATCCATCGCATGGGGCTTTCCCCCAGTGACACTCAATTGCTGGGAGCTGCACATCAGCCCCTTCCCCCCATGATAGAGGCAGGCTGGCCTGACTCCTCCTCTTGATGCCATGTGCAGCTTCCAAAATTGGCTAGACCTGCACACTGCCAAGCAGCTGTGTCTGTCTGATCCATGAGCACCCCAAGAACCCGCCACCACCAGTGGAGGCTCTGAACTATGAAAGGTGAGTGTTGGGGGGTTCCCACCCCCCACCCTCTCTCACACCTCAAGAACCTTCCCACACACACATCTACACCCTGTCCAACAGAGCTCTGCACTTCTGCCACCCCACCAGGTATGGGCCCCAGATTCTTGCCAGCCACAGATATACAGGCCATTAGTAGTGATGGTGAAACATGAGGCCTATTTGAGATGTGGAAGATTGAATAGTAGTTAAAATAAACCCTGAACTACCATATTTACTCAATTCTAAGACAAGGATTTTTCCTCACATTTAACATAGAAGGGCTTCTCTTGTCTTAGAATTGAGTACAAAGGCTGGGGGCGGGGCGGGGCAGGGAGGGCAGGGGAAGGTGGCTGCTGCTGTTCAGATTTCAGCCCCTACCTGAGATTAGGGCCATAGCTACAATTGCTGCCTG
>NW_017728886.1:243234207-243276254 GCF_001723895.1 Crocodylus porosus | reverse complement strand
ACATCTCTATTCAACCATCTCCCTTCTGTGCTCTCAGCAGCTTCTTCTCCCTCTCTCACCCTTGATTCATACTGGCAGGCTTTGTCAATACTGCAACCTAGGGTACTGAATATGGCCCCAGCCTGGCAGCCTGTGTGGCTACTACAGGGGCTAGGCTAGGGCTGTGCTCAGTGCTCCAGGTTGAAAGGGGGACAGAGCCTACTGGCATGGAGTAAGAGTATGGGGTGGTGTTACCTCTCAGCTCCATGTTTTTGGGGAACCCTGACACAGGACACAGACTGTCTGACTCACAAAGAATCCCCCCCTCCACCTATACAAAAACTAATTAAGATACAGTGGGAGACGCACATAAAACCCTCCAGATAAGGGTGACAAGAGTGAAACAACTGCCCTAGGTCTCATTTGGCTCCAAGATGGAACCAGATGACAACTCATTTACGTGGTAGATGGAGAACAGAACATCCGAAGCAGAGACCGCAGTGAATTCTGGGATCAGAGAAGCAGGGGAGCACTGCATGATGGGGAATCTGTGCTTCAAATGCTAGTCAAGCCACATCTACACACATTCAGCTCAGCATTTATCAGACCAGTTCTAATCTGGATTTACAAAGGACTCCCCCCTACACACACACACCTATAAGTAGAAGTAAAGTTTAATAGACATCTCGGGCCATACATTCCCCAGTCCCACTATGGGAGGCCGATTTAAACTTGATAGACTAAAACTCAGTTGCTGGGTTAGGGAATGCTGAGGCAAAGAGACTGAGTCAGAGGGGGTATGGGCAACATTTGAACAATGATAAAGGGTTCATCACAGTGTCCAGCCCATTGGAGCCCTGACCACAAGTGTTATCATACTTTTCCCGGGATGACTGGTGGAAGTCCTCCCCTCCCAAAGGTTATGAACACTCCAATAATTGCCTTAAGTCTGTTACAAGACTATAGTAAGATCTGGAAAAGTCATGCTAAGCTGAGGCTTCTTCACAACAAGTAAAAATCCAAAACCCTGATGCTGCAAGCTATCTATTGTTTTTCTGAAGAAACCAGGAAATATCTCATCAACATCCATAGGAATTTCAAGCTGGATCCTAAGTGTATGGTTACTCCCTAACCTTAATGTTTTTTTCCTGATTATCAGTCAGTTTCTTGAGATGTTCCAAACCAAATAACTGATTGTCAAGAGAAAAGACAATGATTTACACTATTGAGAATGCTTTGAAGAAGCTGAACTGAAGGTATAAAAATCTGTAAAAGACACAGCAAAAGTATGTGTGTACTTCAAGAGGAGAACTCTCTCATACCACCTGCTGTTCTTCTTGGACAAATCATCTCCCTTCAAGGACCGTGCTAAGAACTTTAACCTGTCAGCTTTGCAACCTGAGTGCCTTGGACTGTGAGATCCCAGCACTCTCTGTCTCTTTTTTTTTTCCTTTTCTCTCTAGGCATAGATTTCTGAATCTGAACTGTATTAGTTAATCTTGAGCTAAGTTTCCCCAAATACTTAGTGAAACCAGGGCAATACTGTAATTGTTTGTGTTTGCTTTTCCTTTGCATGTCTATTACTACTAGTGCCATTATATATTTCATATACTTGGCAATAAATAACTTTTATAGTCAAACTGGTGTAACTGGGTATATTTTTCCTTCTCTACATTGCTCTGAAGCAATGCTTCTTTTACCTAAGCTAAAGATCCCTGTGAAGCCCAAAAATACTGTAGAGTCTGCTCATCAAGAGGCTAAAGATTGGGACGTGTTGACTTTGAAACACATAAGAGGATCAGCTTGTACAGGTTGATCGACCCAGTTTGACTCAGATGTGCCCTAATGTACTGAATGCTGGCCCATGAGGGTGTCAACTGGACATCCAGCTGTATTCAGAGGTATTCTGTTTAACTGTGTGTTTGTGTCTGACTGCAGTTTATTGTTGCTCTGATGAACTGATTCTTGGCATATGGGGGTATCAGCCTGTCCATGCTGATCAACCCAGCCAGGTCAGGCGTGTCACATTAATTTGTGTGTTTGTGTGTATGACTGATTTGGTGACTGGAGAAACCCAGCCCCATTGAAACTGAGTCCTGCATGATAGCTCCATTGGGAGCGAGGACTTGCAGAAAGGAGAGATACAGCTTCATATAAAAACACAAGGAACACAAGCAGCACATTAATAGAATTACCAAGATCCTAGAAATATGTCCCTAATAAATGAGCATAAATCTGGTAACAGTGGTGGGGAGTGGGAAACAGAAGTTGTGGGGGATAGGGGAGCAGGAGAAGCCTTCTCCCTCCTGGCTACCCCCTGCAGTAATAGGTGGGAGTGGGAGGGACGGAGGGAGGGAATGAATTGAAAAACAATCTCCAATAATTTGATTCTGTACATTGAAAATTATAACAAACTGTATAAGATCTAATTATTGTGGGGGTCAACTTAAATTCAGGGTCATCTTAGATTTGAGTTAATATGGTATTTTCATTAGATAAGGAATCAGAGTTTGACTGCTGAGCCTCAAACGTACGGTCACATGCAGCCTTAGTTCAAATGGCCAATGGTATATGCCCCACAGTCTCCAATAAGCCACCAAGTAGGTGTTTGCTCTTCAAGTGGCCTTCCCCAATCTTTTCTGCCATGACCTTGAATGCTCCCCAGTGGTGGGGTGACTACTCGGTGTTCCGTGGCAGCGTGAGCTCTGTCTAGCGGTCACCTGAGGGGCTCTACCACCCCTACACCCCAACCGTATGCCACCTGGATGGGTCACAGGGTCTTCCTGGCCACGGTCCCACTCTTGTAGAGTCATGGAAGCCTTGCACGACCCTTCCTACTGTGGGTAACTGATTCTCGGGACAGACTCACTAGTTCAGCCTAGGGTCACTTGCAGTCAGTATTCCCCAGCCTTGTAACCTATTCCCTCTGGGGTATATCTCCTGGCTAGTACTTTAAACAAAAATAGCGGAGCCCATAATGGCTCTGTGGTGGCTACCTCAGCTGTGGCATTTACTTCTGCCTCTCAACTGCTCCAAACGGGGAAACACAAAGAAAAACACAAAATAACAATCTACTCTGGTGTAAAGGGAGGTCTGTGCAACCCCTCCCTGGCCCCTACGTTGGGGTGCCAGGTGCTTTATTCCCTAAATCTCTCCAGGGGATGATCCCCACCTGAGGCTAGGTACTCATGACCCCTTGCTTGGGTTGCCTCTCCCCCTTTTTCTGGCTCTTCCTTGGTTATGGCTCCACTCCTCTTCCCTTTCTTTAGCGGCATCACTACTTGGCTGTCTTGTGGCCCCTCTGTATGCCCGGTTGCTCCTCACACCCAGCACTCCACCTCTTCACAGCCCTTCACACTTCTCCTACTTGAAACCTCTTGAAGAGGGGTTTTCTTCCACCTCCCAAATGTCCCCACTCCTCCCACCTGTTAGGGTGTCGAACGTCGCATCCCTCTCTCTGGTCCCTCTGCTTTTGCCATCTTCATCGGCTGCAGGGGCTTTCTCAGGTTCACCCTTTCCTCCAGTGATCTATTCCTCACTGCTGTTTTACCAGTTGATGTCAGGAGCTCTCCCTGGCTCCCTGTTAGCCCAAGGAGGCTGTCCTTCTGTCTCCCTGTGGGACTCCTAAGAGGCACACCATAGTGGTGCCTCCCTCAGGTCTGTTTCCCCTCTCCTGCTTCTTCCACTGGTGGTTTGTTTTATTCTTACCAGCCGATAATTGCCGGTGATGTCACCAGCCAGCCTCAGCTGTATGAGGACATGGCTGATGAGCCGTGTGGGTTTCCTTCCTCGTTCCTGCTGCTGGTAAGTATTTTCTTTTTATGTTTCTTTTCTTTTCTTTGTGGGGATTTCCTCCCAGGTTTCCCCCTTTTGGGTACGGGGTCCTTCCTTCCACTCTCTCCCAGGACACAGAGTCATTCTGTTTGATTACTAAAGTGTACTATTAATTCCACATGTCTTAAATTAAATGTTTGTTTGTGAACCCACAATCTATTTCTCTTTGTTGTCACCGAAAACTACCAGTGGGTATAATGCTTCCATTACCATATTTTTACAAATTTAAGATTACTTCAAATTTAAAATAACTCTCCAATAATTGGATTTTACACATGTTCATCTGGGCATCAATGACAACTCCAAAATCCTTTTTTGCCTTTTCTGCACTGACAAGAAGGGAGTTCCCTAGCCTGTAGGTATGCTGCTGGTTCTTCCTCCCCAGGTGCAGCACCTTGCACTTCTCAATGTTGAAAGCCATCCTGTTCTCATCCACCCACCCCTGTAACCTGTCCAGGTCCGATTGCAGCCTATTCCTCCCTTTTAGCATTCTCACTTCCTCCCACATCGTGGTGTCATCAGCAAATTTGAACAGGGTGCTATTTACCCCCTCATCCAAGCCATTGATGAAGATGTTGAACTGTGTGGGCCACTACCACTCCTGGAGAAAGCAGTGTGGCATGAAGCATTGGTGTCAGCAGCCCCAGCTCTAGCCCTGGCCCCTGGTTGAGGCTAAAGCTCCAGCAGCTCCCTGCCACTGTGCAATCTGCCCTGTACTCCCTGGGAATGCACCATGTTGTGATCTCTTCCACACTCCCACCCACAAACTGTGCAATTGCCTCCACAATCATCCTTCTACACCACACAATTTCCTAGGGCTCTCCTCCCACACACCATTCTTTTCCTTGCACTTATCTTCTCCCACCTGTGCCATGTGATCTCCCCTGCACTCAACTCTCCCCACAACATTAGATCACCTCTGTGCTTGTCCCCCTCCCCTTGCACCTCCTGGGTGAGGGACAGAGTTGGAGCCATAGCTTTAGTCACAGCAACTTCCTGCCCCAGGCAAGTCTAAGACAAGTTTTCTCTTCCCTCTCACCATGTCGAATGGAGAAGAAGGAAACCCTGCCTCATCTTGGATTCAAGTAAATGCAGTGTATGCAAAGGAGAAATGTTTAGGTGGCAAGTTTGACAGTATTTACCAAGACTGGCATTTCTGATCCCTGATTCTACAGTCATGCCACAGAATTAACAGCTTATTTACACAGTTTGGATTGTCCACATTTTTGTTAAGGATTTGGAGTCAGAGGTGACACTATTCTGCAATCTATGCTCTAGATAAAGAGGAACTGCCAGCACACTGAGATGCTGTAATGCAAGATCAGTTGTTCAAAAAAAGATGTATTCCATATGGCAGGTGTCTTGTACCTGTCATTTGGGATTACCATCAAAATAAAGATATCCTTTTGAGTGAGGAACTACCATACATATCCCACCATTTGAGATTTGGAGATGGCATATTTCCCAGGCACTTTACCTTATACTGTCACTTTCATGAGCCCCCAGACTGGGAGTCAGTCCCAGGGAGAATTTACTGAAAGTATTTTGTGTGATGTATATGAAGGAAGTTGTGAAAAAAGGCAGATAGGTTGATAACACTTCTGTGGGTCAGAGCTCCCTCACTTATTGATTTTCTCCACATCTTTCTTGGCAGGCTTTTCTACCTATCCCCAATGTCAGTGAAGGAGGTTCTCTCTTCTTTTTCACTAATTATCTTTGACAGATAGTTGGCAACTGTATGTATGAAAACCTTGTATGAAGTCTTCTGTCATGGGCTATGCCTGTCTGAGAAAGTTACAGATGCAAAAATCTGTAAATATGCTCTTTAATGCTATTTCAAGAGTTGATTGAAAATTGACAGAATATATTTCTCACTCCCTCCTGTGGAAAATGCTGATTCATTGAGATTGACATGTCCTATAGAATATGATGGCTTAGACTAAATTTGCTGATAATTTTCCCATACACCTCCTGAGTAGCAACCAGTCAGTATTGTATAGTCAAGGCTCCCCAGGCTTTGGTTTGCTAGAGTTTGCTGCAATTCCATTCTAATGAGTATCTGTCTGGTGGGCTGTAAAGAAGCAACATGTTTTGATTCAGTTCTCCAAAACAGATGCATCTTTCCTTTTTTTTTCTTCTTTTTAACGTCTTTTCCTTCTGTATATAGCTTAAAGATTAATATCACTATAGGCTATAAAGCAGCACACAAGTGTAAGGGTGCAAAAGACCTTTTTTTTAGAGCCTGTAGTTAAAAGCCTTAATGGTCTAGATTACTAAACCAGAGGCCTATTTCTTAAAATTGGACAAGTTATTGGCCAACATATAGCTGTTAGTTATGAAATATAGAGTAAATAACAAATAAATCAAATTGGAAACCATAAGCATGCAAAACACAGGTCATTTAACTATTATAGTATGAGAATTAAAGAAATAAGAGTCTAATTTTGTTCTTGGTACAAGAAAACTAAAATACTAGGGTAACCAGCTGATGCAGATGCTAATAAGAGTAACTGAATAATTAAAAGCTAGCCAATAAAGTTTCTGGAAACACTTAAAGCTAGATTGTGAAAGTCAATATATGGCCAAAGGGCTTATCAATATTCATGTCTATAGTTAGCAGGATATAAAGGAAGGAACATTGGTGCCGTAAGTTAAAAGAGACAAAAAATAATACAGCAGTCTATTTGATGTTCTATTAACTAACTTTGAGGTTTCCTTTTTCCTTAGGATGTTACCAGTAACATACATGCAGCAGCTGCTGCTTTCTGTCTCCTATTTCATATTTTGTACTGATACAATAGTTGTATTATTTGCATTTGTATCCAATTTTAAGCCTCATTGTTTCTTTGTTTCGGCCTTTTTCTTCCTAGGTCCCTCCCTTTATTTCTTTTATTGAAGTTGCCTTGGAAGAATCATAAAAATGACAATGGAAATATTCTTCCACAGACTTCACTTGAAAGACTGTTTCCACAACCAGGGTAGAACCATGACATTCTTCAACAAGCAGCACCTTTGACTGCCTTCCTGTCTGAACAAATAAGACGGACAACAACAAAAAACCTGACTGCATGCCATCCAGTGTCTAGAACTAGTCATTAAACTACTAAATCGTTGGTGGGTTTTTTTCTTTTTTTCAAGGGTGTGGAAAGAGGAGGCACTTGCATGCACCCCTGTGGCTGTTAGCAGCAGCTGATCTGGGCTTCCATCTTTGAGACTGCATAGGAGTCAACAGGTTGCATCCACTTGTCAGGCTGGGAGCCTGATCAGCTTGGCCACACATGACAATTAAGACATGATGGGAACCAGCCACAAAATTATTACACACATTTTATGCCATATTCTGTTTTTTATCATGCCATTAACTGCATTGACATATCTTTTCTGCTTCATTTCTTGATTAACTGGTTAATCACATCTTAACTGTAATGTCTGCCAGTGGCCTAGTATCCCACACCACAAAGGCATCAGATTTGAAACCACAACATACTGTAGAAATCATCCACTTCACCCTCACCTACAACTTTACTTCCAACAACTCACACTTCTTCCAAACCATAGGCACAGCTATAGGCACAAAGATATCCCCTGTAATATTCCAGTTTCTACATGTGCCACTTGAAAGAGGAATATTTAGAAAAATGCACTACCAAACCTGCACTATTCCTGCATTACATATTGACTTCTACCACTAGTTCAAAACTATTATATTTCAACAAATTCTCTCTAGAATACTTCTACACTAATATAAACTTTTTAGATACCACAATTATTTACATCCATTGTATGGCCATACCATTGTATGACCATAATACCACAATTATTTACATCCATTGTATGACCATACAACTGGCTAAGTATGTAAAGAGAGAGAGAGAGAGAGAGATCTACCACCCCCCCCTTGCAAAAAGCAAACAAACAAAAAAGCACAACAACAACAAAAATTAAACAATATAACCTTTGGGCCACCACACTTACCTCCACAAAGTCAGCATCAAAAAAGACATTGTTTAAGTTGGGCTCTCATTTGATCTGAGATAACACTTGCGACACCTGTTTCTCCAGATTAAAAATGACCTTTACCTACCAAGAACATTCCAACAGAGAACTAGACCGTATCTTTAAAAGAACCACTCAAATACCCCACAAAAACTTGCTACTATGCATGAAGAACACCCCCACTGACTGCAAACTTTTGGTTGTCACATGCCATCCTACACTTGAACTGATAAGAATAATCAAATAATAAACTATATTTGAAAAGGACAAGGCCTGGAGAGAGAATTTCCCACCGCTTGCCCCTCTTCTGTTTTTCAGACAGCCCCCTTATCTTTCTCAATTCACCATCAGAAACATTCTCCCCACTGATCAACAGGCACCCTTCCTTAACAAAAAATGCAAAACCTGTCAACTCATCTCTATGATTGCAACAATCAACACCCTCCACAATGAGACATTTGAAACCATAGATTCTCAAGGTTTATCTCAATACATGGTATACCTCATCTAGTGCACCAAATGCCTTCATGGTAACCATGTGTGAACCTAGACAAAAGTTATGTACCAGAATGAACAATTACAGGGAAAAAAAAGATGAAGAAAAGACACTAGCACACAAGTAATTGAGTATTTTTTCAAAAAGCAACAAGAAAAACCCAAAACAAAACAAATGTACTTTCTTTATCATCTCATAATTCTCATCCTCAAGGAACATTTCCAAAACATCTTCACAAGACAACGAGCATTTGTTAGCCTACTGGATACTAACAATACAGATCTCAACTTTATGACCCATTAAAATCTATCTGATCCCCACTTATCTTTCTGTACAAGTGATATGACCCCCTTGAATGGTCCTACTCTTCCACTGAATAGGGTATCCTGTCTATTGCATTTTTTTCTGCTAGCTACTTGATATTGTCTCTTATATCCTGCTTTTATTTACATATGGAGTTTTTCTGCTATTTCAAACTCTTTCTGCTTTATTTTAAGAGACCTGAGAAAACATATTTGGTATCTGCAAGTTGGCTTCTCTCTCCCAACTATATAGTTGGTCCAATAAAAGATATCACCCACAAAAATCCTTACTAAACAACAACAATACATTCTAACTATTTGCTCTACTTTAGATTGGTAGCTTTTACTTCCTACTTACCTTCCAATACAATTGTGACTTTTAAAATATTCTTTCTGGATGTATAACATCTTTTAGCCAGCTCTTGAATGAGGTTAAAACACAGAACTAGGAGCCAGAAGACCATATTTCTTCCTCGTTTAGAGTTTATCTTTGTGACCTTAATTGAGACAATGCCTCTGCTTCTCTCTGCTTCATTTACTCCATCTGAGGGTTTGTGCTTTTAGCTATCTACCTTCTTCTAAGCAGCTGGATTGCTAGTTTCCATCTGAAGGATGTTGTTACCAAAAATATGATGAATATGCAAAAGCCAAAGGGCAAACAGTGAGAAATGCCCATCTGCAATGAAAAGGAAATTTTGTTGATGGTGGAAAGGAATGCAACAGATTGAGATATGTTCTTAGTCATATTTAAAGTTTGAGTAAATTTTCTTCCAATTCAAATTTCAGAACAACCTCATTGACAAGTTTTCAAGTCTGAGCCAGTTTCTCATGATTCAAGGAGATCTACAAATCTTGCAGTGTTATGGATTTTGTGTGATATTTAATACACCTAGATAAAAATATGTTCTAAATTCTGCTAAACTACAACCCAAAATTTAGTACAAAATTAGGGCGTGATTGAAAAAACCTAACCAAGATATTCACACAACAACATTCAACATTAAGTATTGGCATTTTGTGGAGTACTAGCACTTTGCCCACTTTGCAGTTTGATCCACATTTATTATCCAAAAAGTGTTACTGCATTTAGCCTGAACATCAAATGTATCCTCACCCTTAATGATGCAGCTTTCTGCCCCTGCCATCTCCTTGCGGTGTTAAAATCTAATGTAAAGTTTGTTCGAGTTTTGAATGTCTTTCCGTTGACTTCATTGGTCCTTGAAATAGGTCCTTTCAATAAGCCTAACTCTGATCTTTAAAAAATGAAAATCCTGGCATTTGGCTGCAACACAGTACAGTGATTCTCTGTCTACCAACCTACTTACCCACCCACCCAGATGAAGAGGAGTTCATCTTCCTCTTTCTCATTTGTTTATATAACCTAGGGAAAAAAAGACCATTTTGCTCCCTTTGTGCCATTAATGTATATAAAAATGAGGAATTAAACAAATCCAACTGTAAATCTAGCAGGCTCATTTTATTTGTTGTCATTCAGAAATGGTAGGGGACTAATACAAATCTTTTACAGGTGGTATAGACCAATGAGATGAACATCTATTTTGTTGAGGACCAATTTTGGGGGGCTGGACTCAAATGTTATGCAGCCTAGGAAAGGGATGGACAAAAAGGTTTAATTTAGCCCAGGTTGACCAGCAGTGCAGAATGTCCCCCTCAGGAATGCCTGTTGGAATGACAGTGTCAACAATGACAGTGTTGTTTTATGATGCCTAGTACAATTGAGATGAAGTTAAAGGTAAAACAAATAAAGATTCATTAATAAAAAAAGAAAAGGTATAGGAAAATAACAACAATGAACAACAAGCTAACCACACTTTATCATGCATCAGCAGATGCATGACAAATAGAACAAAGGAAGTGATACTTCCCCTTTATGTGACATTGGTCAGATTGCTGTTGGAGTACTGCATCCAGTTTTGGGCACCATACTTTAAGAAGGATGTGGATAGCCTCGAGAGGGTCCAAAGGAAGGCTTCTCTTATGGTTAAGTGTTTACAGGCTAAGCCCTATGTGGAGAGACTAAGGGACTTGGACCTCTTCAGGGTCCCCAAGAGATGGCTGAGAGGAAAAACTTCATGGTAAGGGTGGCCAAAATTTTGAACAGGCTTCCAAGGGAGGTGGTGCTCTTCCCTACTTTGGGGGCCATTAAGAGAAGGCTGGATAGGCATCTGGCTGGGGTCATCTGACCCCAGTGCTCTTTCCTGCCTAGTGGGGGTTTGGACTCAATGATCTGTTGAGGTCCCTTCCGGCCCTAACAACTATGAATCTATGTCTAGAGTCTAATTATGGGAGAGTCCTTTTAATTGAAGGGCAGGTAAGTCTGGCCTGCAGGCCAGATCCAGCAGACAGCGGACTCCATTTCCCAGCAGCCCCTGCCCACCTGGCTGGGGCCAGTTTCTTTTTATACATTCTCTGTCAATCAAAGGGGTTGTTCAGGTTTTCTTCCCGAATACAACCCCAGTTTTCCATCACTCACGCTGACTCAACTACGCATTGTCTCAATCTCCAAATCAGTTACCAGTTCAGGAGTTAACAGATTCCAGAGAGTTCTGCATGTGCAAAGCTTAATTCAACATGAACTGTACCAAAGCTAAATTCTTGGTCTACATATTTTTCAATTAAACCAGAATTTCAGACAGCTAGTAAACAATTCAGCAGAATTCTCTGTTGGCTCACACCTTCATGGCTTCCTTGATTTATACTTTTTAGCAAAAGACTGGATTTTGACTTGAATTACATTACCTTCCCTTCAAGATGAGAACAGATTACTCTTTTCATATGGAACCTATCTGAACAGGTAGAACATTAATGATTAACATAACATTTTCGGAACTTGCACAATGTTTTTAGGAAAATTTATGTTATTCGGTTGCACAGCACACAAAGGTATTTATTTTATGTTAGGTTACAATGCAGGCAGTAGCTAATTAATTTTAGAAGAATGGAAATAAACCAACAAGAAAAAGTGTTCTGAAACCAATAAAGAAAACAACATTTTTCTCTTAGGTATTTGAATATCTACATTGTGCTTTTTGTTTGCAGAAATTGTTCTGTTCCATGTGCATGAACACGTGCATACACATCATCTACTTCTCCATACTCTATCTTCATCCAAAAAAAAAAAATCAATCTCGATATAGTGCAAAAAAGCTAAGTTGTTTTTCAGGTAGTTAACAAAAAGCTATTAAACATCTGTTTAAAATATTATATTTTTACACCTTTCAAGTCTCAAACTAGCACATAATTCCAATCAAATAAGTTTCAGGTTTTCAGGCTACAAATGCAGATTTAAAGTAGAAGGCAATTATATTGATTGAAGTTGTAATTCATTTGGTGCATACCTTAGATGAAGCCTGCACTTAGATAATTTTGAAAATGAAGGTATTTATGCCTACCTAAAAGTCAACATGGAGGAGACATTCATAAAAATTTTAAAGTTATAAGGTTACAAAACACAAAAGCAATCAGCCCATACCAAAAGTGACATAAAATCATGGGGTCTTTATACATGTGCTGGGGGGAGGGGTGGGCAGGAGAGAGGCTTCATTAGAGTGTCTTCAACAGCTGCTCTAATTAAAGCACCCAGAGCATCATGTGTAGCAGTCTCCACATTCTGAAAAAGGGTGGCAGGGGTGCTTTAACTAAAACTTCTTCAATGATCATTAGTTAAAGTGCCCCCGCTGCCATTTTTCAGTACAGGGACACTGATACACATGATGCTGGAGTCTGCTGGAAATCAGTAATTAGCATGCTCCAGCAGACTCAGTTAATCAAATCTGATCCAATGTGCTGTAATTACAGTGCATTGGAGCAGCCTTCCTGCATGTCAATAGGCACCCATGGAATTAGTGCTTAAAGGAACTCCAAATGATCTTCTAATACAGCCCTATGCTCAGAACAGGATTACCCCTGTCTAAGCCACAGCAAAGAAATGTTTGTCAACACTGCAATTAAAAAGTTTCAGGCAATCTATTCCAATGCTTAACCCAGAGTTGCAAAGTTCTTTCTACATGTACCTTGCTGTAATTTAAGGCTATTGCTTTTTGTCCTCTCTCCACAGTGGATGCATAAAGAGAATTGTGATCAATCATTTCATGATAAGTGTCTTTGTATTTACGGTAGGGCTGTCAAACGATTAAAACATGATCATGATTAATTATACGATTAAAAAAATTAGTCACAATTAATAGTAATTGTAATCACACAGTGTAATGGGGACACCCTGGGATGAGCTCTCATGTCAGCCTGCCCACCTGTCTATGCCAGTCTGGCCCATCTCACCTGCCATGACTTGATATTCTAGTTGGTAACATAAATGGGAGGCTGACCATTCCTTGCCTTGATGCCCGGTGGTGCTATCCATGGGTCTGTATCTTCCCTACACCATGGCCCATGCCTTGCAGATGGCATTCAGATTATAACTGCTCCCCAGCTTCAGGCCAAGCACACACAGACCACTGTTGGACCTCTTTCACACTTACACTCACTCCACCCACCTCCCACAGAGGCCTCTAGCATACCACCCATCACTGCACCACTCTCTACTGCCCTTCTCCTTTGAGCAACGCCTCTTGGCCATCAGGCTTCACTACTCTCACTCCAGCATGAAACACAGAGCACCTTTGGTTTGCTTGAGCTCCCCTACTCTATGTGGCCAAATATTGGGCTGACTCTGCCCCCAGTCCCTCAGTGAGTAACTTGATCCTCGTCTCACTCATGGGGATGGCCCATGTACTGACCTTTAAGCCATCCTTGCAGCCCTACTCAGTATGCTCCTTGTTCAGCCCTTCAAGATACCCTCAGCAGCCATACTCTGCATCCCACACACATTCCTTTGAGTATCCTCTGCACCCTACTCTATGGGTCTTCACACCAATACTACCCCCCTCTTTGGGGCTGCTGGGGTCTTACACCCCTGATGGGCTCAGGTGCCTCTTTGTTAACATGCCTGGTCTACATTGCTCTCATAATTACACACCAGATTTTGGGGCTAGGCTTAAGGCATCCCTACCCACCTTTTATCAGAAGGGAATGGTCTGATATTGCTTGGGGGCTGTACCACCAGCGACAGCTGCACCAGGCTCCCCTTCCCCAGCAGGGTGCAGTTTCAAGTTATGCCCAGGACCAGGAGCTTCTTACCATCCCCATAGCTCCTGCCCTTACCTCCAAAATGGTCCAGGAGCAGTAGCTAAACTGGGTGATGTTACTTCCTCAGCAGCTTGCAACAAACTGTTGCCCCAGCCCTAAAAGCTTCCCTAGAGGGCAGCTGCTCTGAAATGGCTGCCCTTACCAAGCACCTGCTGGCTGCCTGCTCCCAGCCCTTTAAGTGTCAGGCACCAAAGCTGCTCTGCCACACACAGCTAAAACCTCAAAATTATGCACAGGAATCCTCCAAAATATGCAAAATTATGTGGGTACTTTGTATGATGGGGGACTGGATGTGCTACGTGTGGGGGAGAATTTGTGAAAGTATGGAGGACTATGGAGGTGTGTGTGGGGTTTGGATCCTGAGGAGAAGAATATGAGATACACAGGATCCCATGTGTACTCACCCACACAGGATGCAGGGTACTGTGGGTGAGGAGTGAGGGGTAGCAGCAGGGGTGCAGGGGCTGTGGCTTGTGAGTGAGGGGCGGGGGCATATCACTGCCCTCCCACAATCATAATCCTCCCTCCTTCCCCCCACAGGTGTCTTTTCTGAAAGTGGAAATATGGTAACTCTATAGGAACTCAGCTCCACAGCATGTAGAGCAGCAGCCAACAGGTAAGTCTGTGGAGGAGAAGGGGCAGGGACAGAGAAGGGGTTGTGGGGCAGATCGAAGCCCCCATGGTGAGGGAGGAAGTGGAGCAGGGGCAAGGGTAAACAGAGTCCCAGGGCCAGGGCCAGGGCAGGTAGTAGGATGTAGCCACATTTCCATTTGTGTGTGTGTGTGTGTGTGTGTGTGTGTGTGTTTGCATGCACACATGCACACGCATCCCTCCCCTTCCTGCTGCAGCAGCCTAGAGCCTGTGCCCAGGATGCCCTGTGGTCCCCTGCACTACCGCCCGTACTCCACTGAGTAGCCCAGAGGCAGCAGTGACAGTAGCAGAATAGAGCGGGCTTCAAAACCGCATGTGATAAACACGTTAAAAAAATAACCAAATAACCAATTAACATGTTAATCATGAAAGTTAACAGTGATTAATTGATGACACTAATTTACAGGCTTATCAAATTCCTCCCACTCCTGCCACCTCAATCTTTTTTTCCCTACAATTTTTTTTTACCAAACTTTTTTCATATGCCGTACGGTTATAAAACATTTTTGCTGCACTTTTCTGTTGTCTCTCCAAATTGTCCATTTTTCTCTTAAAGCACAGTCCCACAAAACTGGATACAGGGATACAGATTTCCAGGTGAGGACTTACCAGTGTTGAATAGCAACTTGCTTTACCACATTCCTGTTATCCCCCTCCCACCCAAAAGTCCTCATATTAATGACTCATTCAATTTGTGATTCGCTATAGCACCCAGATCTTCTGTAATACCTCTGCATAGCTACCAATTCCATGTTTTCTTTTTTTATATTTGCTAATACCTTTTGCAGCGTAGTACTCACTTCAGACCATTTTCCAGTTCATCAAAATCATTTTGAATCCTAATATTATCCTCAAAAGGGACTACAATTCCATCCTTTGTTGTGCCATTTGTATGTTTACTTTGGGTACATTCAATTCCATTATTGAAGTCCTTAATGAAGATATTGAAAAATAACAGATATAGGATAGAACCCCAGGAAGTTACAAATCAATGGATGATATGGTTCAGTGTTTTCCCAAGTATCAAAGTTTGAGTGATTCATCTTTAATACACTGGGGGCTGTTTTCTTTTTAACATGATAACTACCTTTTTCTAGTCTTCTGACCACAACTGACCTCCATCTGTTCTTAAAGATCATAGTCCATGTCTCTGCAATTACTTTAGCCAATGCTTAAATTCTTTGACTACTCCTAGGATGAATCTCATCAGGCTCTACTGATGTAAAAACACATAGCTGAAGCAACCTCTAACTTTTCAGTGTGCTTATCAACCTCCTTTCCCTCTTCTATATTTGATATCAGTTGAACAATGTAGCTGACCTTCTCAGGGAAAAAATACTTCAAATATTTCAGTCTTCTCATTACCAGCTTTTGATATACACAATAGTTAGGTTATGCCCCCTCAATTTAAAATTTGATGCTGGTTTTACCATTCCACTTTCTGTTCTAAACAGTCACACACTGTTGTTGTATTCTGTTAATTCACTGCCATATTCTGTTCTAGAAATGATGTGTGATAAATTGTTACTCCTTATTAAGTGATAGAGCCAGACTCCCAGTCAGTTTGAGATTGTGTCAATAAAAAATATATTGTATTATTCCAGGTGAGGATTTAACATTTCCTCATTAATTTAGGGCTTTTACTCACATAAGAATTGTAAGGATTGGGCCTATCACATGTCTTCTAACATTTTTCTTTGGGGTAAGTTTAAGAGCCAATTTTGTTACTTCCCTTTATGCTGAGTAGAAAATTACACTTCGAGAAATTACTTGCAGAAGTGCAAAAGTACTACTCAGAATTAGTAAGAATTGCTGAAATTGGTTTAGGATTAAAGGACTCACATTATATTTGATAGTTGTCTTTCTGTTTTCCTGCTTCATAAATCTTTGAAAAATAAGGGTGTAGCAGTTAAATAAAATGTTTTATTTTCTTTTACTCAACAGAATTTGAATTTAACATATATTGTTTATTGTCTAATTTTACATTTTACACTTACTTAAGTTTAGCCTTGTGATATAGTAGTATTGGCTCTTTCAAATTGCCTTAGGATGACAAAAACACTTTATTACCCTTAATATAACCAGAATAAAAGAAATTTTGGTAAACAGTGATAGGGTTTCTAATACACCATTGTTCAATCTCTAGTTTTAAGTTCCGTCAGTTAAAAAAAAACGTGGAAAGGAGTGAGACTTAGATTAAAAGACCCACTTCTTACTCCCTCACTCCCTTCCTCCTCCTACCCCTCCTCTACCCCCCACCTCTAAATATCGGGGTTCTTTCCTTTCTTTGGAAAAGTTTTTTCCTCAATCCTTCCAGTTACATGTCAGGGCTGAGGAGGTAGAGAAATTGCAATAGTGAACAGAAGACTGCGATGCTGGTGCCATTGTGAATGCTTTGTCTACTAAAATCACAGTCCACACTTCAGAGACAGAGACAGTAGTTTGTTCAGAAGGGATGGTCTCCACCTCACTCCACTGGGGAAGAAGTTCTTCTTAGCCAGAGTGGCTGACTTGCTTGGCCAGGCTTTAAACTAAGTTGGCCAGAGGATGAGTGAGCAACCACTAGTGCAAACTCACCAAGCAGTAACTAAGAAATCAGCAGGTTAGGCTGCTTTAGGGTACCCACTCCTACCCCAGACCAGGAACAGAGCATTTCCAGGAGTGCAAGGAAGCCTAGGGCCTCCAATAACACACTTACTTGCCTGTATACAAATGCCAGAAGCTTGGGGAATAAACAGGAGGAACTGGCCCTTCTGCTAAACAGAAAAGACTATGATCCCATAGGGATAACAGAGACCTGGAGGGATACCTCCTATGACTGGACCACGGGTATAGATGACTATACCCTGCAAAGGATAGATTGCGCTAAAAAAAGGGGTGAGGGTGTAGCTCTCTATGTGAAGTACCAGTACACTTCCCTACAAGTAGAGATTGGCACCCAAGGAGGATGACTGGAAACCCTGTGGGTTAGAATATGAGGGAAGCATAGTGAAGGGTATACAATGGTAGGTGTCTACTACAGACCTCCAAATCAGGAACAAGAACTTGACCATGAATTCTCTAGGGAACTGGCTGAGGTGGCACACTCTCAGTGCATGGTTGTCATGGAAGACTTCAACTATCTGGACATCTCATAGGAAGAGCACTCAGTCAAATCCAATCTATCACAAACATTTCTCATATGCGTGGAGGAGCTCTACCAGTCTCAAGAAGTTTAAGGGCCAACAAGAGGTCAGACGTTGCTAGACCTGGTACTGGCCAAAGGGGATGATGTAGTCAGCAACTTAAGAATCAAAGGAAAGCTGGAAGAAAGTAACAACAAACTGATCACTCTCACTATGCATCTAAAAGTTGGCAATGCAGAATTCCTCAATTTTAGGAAGTCCAACTTTCCTAAGCTCAGGAGGTTTGTTGTTGAGGGATGGTTCATGAGGAGTGGTCATTCCTTAAGGATGTAATCCTTGAAGCACAAGGAAAGTCCATTCCAGCCCATAGGAAAGGCAGTAAAAGGGCTTAGCAATCCCCTTGACTCAACAGGGAACTCAGAGACCTCCTGTGTCTAAAAAGAGAAGCTTATAAAGGATGGAAAACAGGAAACACCACCAAGGAGGAGTATTTTGCACTGTTCAGCACCTGTAGGGAGTGAATTAGGCTGTAACTAAACTCCAATTGGCCACACGAATCAAGGACAACAAAAAGTCCTTCTTCAGATAAGTGGGAAGTTGAAAAAAAAAACAAGGGGACCATTGGACCCCTGCTAAACCAAATGGGGCAGCTAACAACTGACTCCCAGGAAAAAGCTGATCTGCTTAATGATTATCTTATGTCAGTTTTTCACGAGCCCAAAAGGATCACCTTGCCTGACAAGCTGCGGGATGACCAAGGTGAGGGTGCATATATGTCCACCAGTAGCGTAGATCTTATGGGGGAACACCTTGAGATTCTGGACATGCAAAAATCAACTGATGCAGATAGACTGTATCCAAGAGTGCTAAAGAAACTGGCAGTCATCATGGCATGGCCACTGGCAAGGATATTCAAGAAGTTGTGGTACTCGGGTGAGGTACCTGAAGATTGGAAGAGGGCGAATGTGGTGCCTATCTTGAAGAAAGGGAGGAAGGAAGATCTGGGAAACAACAGGCCAATCAGTTTGACCTCAATCCCTGGAAAAAAAATTATCAGAGAAACTATTATCAACAGGCTAACAAATGGCAACACTCTGAGGGACAGCCGGGATGGGTTTGTTGTGAGTAGGTCTTGTCTTACCAATCTCATCTCCTTCTGTGACCAGGTGATGCATCACCTGGACAGAGGGGAAAAGGTGGATATCATATTTTTGGACTTTAAAAAAGCCTTTGACCTCATGTCCCTGATGTCCTCATGGTGAAATTGGGAAACTGTGGCCTCAACTACCCTAGAGTCTGATGGCTGGGGAGCTGGTTCCGAGGTTGGATGCAGAGAGTGGTAGTTGACAGAACTGAATCATCATGGCATGTAGTGACCAGTGGTGTCCCCCCAGGCTCCATTCTCAGGCCTGTACTCTTTAATGTCTTTATAAATGATTTGGACTCTGATGTCAGAAGTGGACTGGCTAAGTTTTCTGATGACACCAAACTATGTGGAAGGGTGTCCATGCTTGAGGATAGGCTTATGATCCAGGCTGACCTCGACAGTCTCACAAGGTGGGCAGATGAAAACCTGATGGCATTCAACATGAAAAAATGTAAGGTGCTCCACCTCAGGAGAAAAAAAACCCAAAAAACCTTATCACACTTATAGGCTCAGCAGTGCTACACCTGCTAGCACCATGACCGAAAAAGACTTGGGAGTCATAATTGACCACAAGATGAACATAAGCCACCAATATGATACCGCAGCTGTCAAAGCAAACAACACTCCAGTTTGCATCTACCAATGCATCTCAAGCAAGACCTGGGAAATCATCTGCCCACTATACTCAGCCTTGGGAAGGCCACAGCTGGAGTGCTGCATCCAGTTCTGGGCTCCACAATTCAGAAAGGATGTGGAGAAGCTTGAGAGAGTCCAGAGGAGAGCCATATGCATGATCAGAGGGCAAGAGAGCAGACCTTATGAAGAGAGGCTGAGAGCCATGCGACTCTTCAGCCTGGAGAAGCATAGGCTCAGGGGTGACTTGGTGGCAGCTTACAAGTACATAATGGGTGTGCATCAGGATCTGGGGGAACAGCTGTTCACCACATCACCCCAAGGAAAGACAAGATCCAACAGCCACAAACTCCTGGAAGATCATTTGAGGCTGAACATAAGGAAAAACTTCTTTACTGTTTGTTCCCAGAGCCTGGAACAGATGCCCACCAGAGGTGGTGCAATCACCTACTCTGGACACTTTCAAGAAACATTTGGATGCCTATCTTGCTGGGTTCCTTTGACCCTAGCTGATTTCCTGCCCCTGAGGCAGGGGGCTGGACTCGATGATCCTCCAGGGTCTCTTCCATCTCAAATGTCTATGAAATCTATTAAATGATTCTACTCTCACATTTATGCCACACTGATATCAAGCCATTGATAAGAATAGAATAGAACACAATTTACACTACTTCTCTTTAACACTACTTAATTGCTTGTATTAAGCATTTTATCTCTTATTAATATTAACATTCTTATTGCAACCTCGAGCCTATAGAAGTTTATAGGCCAGGCTATTAAATGTTTTCATGGTAATCTTTACGCATTATCCACCCACCTTTCTATTTGAAAATGGGGTTTTGGTTGTAATTTTTGACAGCTGACACCAAGAACTAGGAACTTTGTATAATGCTGTCAGTTAAAGTATCATGATTAGATCACTGTCATTTTTTTCAAAAGTTAAAACTAGCTCCAAATAAGTAACATACAAGATAGTTTTAAAAAGATTATTCATGCTGTAGACACTGGAAGGCAACTCATCCTTATTCAAGGCATTCCTCTAATTATTATTGCTATTTAGTAGTGTAACTATTACAGAGCTTAATTCATCATACTTACAGTTTGTGCATTTCAGACATTACCTTCCGTTCAAATGATTTATTCTGAAAGTACCAAATGCTTTATCACTGAAGTTTGTTCACTTCAGTGGTTCTCAGTCAAGTACAGAATCAAATTCAAGTGTCTTTCTTTTTACAGTGCAAATCTTTCAATGGCCTTACTTTTCCCTGCATGGGTAGTCACAGCCAAACCTATGCTTCTCTCTCTCTCTCTCTCTTTTTAAGACAGTTCAACTATTTATTTGTTTTTAGAGTCTCCATAAGTTTCATTGGTGTTTTGAACTTTCCTCTGTGATTCTTGCTTAGAGGAATAATTTTTCCCAAAGCATATTTACAGTCAGTTTTATCTGAGTGGTTTCAGTTCCACCATCTTAGAATCTTTCTCCTGTTCCCTTCAGCTCTCTATTGAAGTGTATTATTTCATCTGCGCTAATTGTTTATAAATACTCTTGTTTGACATATTTCTTCGATGTTCCTTTTAAATCTGCTTAGCACTTTGTAAATTTGTTTACAAAAAATGGTTTATACCAGAATGATTGATTACTTTTTACAGTTCCTGGAGGTTTCTGGGAACAAATCCAACAATGGATGAGAAGGTCCTTGCTTTTCAAGCTTCCAAGTTGTTGACAGACTTAGGAAAATTGTAGAGAAGAAAAACTGCAACACGTGGAAAAGAATTGTAGCATGGCTGCTTTTCTAGATGATCAGAGCAATACAAAATACAGGTCAATAAAAAATATTGAGACCTAAATATTTTTGTATGTTTTGTATGTAGAATTATAAAAATATATATTTCATTCTATCTTTATTAGAACCACTATCTTGCTCATTTTCATATCCCCCAAACTCCCTTCTGTTATGTAAAGGTAGAAAATAGAACTATACCCATTTAGTCCATTCAAAATCCATTCAAAAAGCCCCATAATTATACTAGTTATGGAAGACTGATGCCAAGGCACGATTAATGGTTTTCCTGATCATACAGTTGCAAAGTCACTTTGTTTTAATAGTGTACTCCATAGCAATGAATGCAGGTTTTTCCTTCTTCCCTACACTAGATGCTATCCCAAGTACATTTGTGAAGCATCTTTGGTTGAAGTGCTTTGGTTGATATTTTGCCCTGTCACTATACAGGGCCGCATTCATTTTCCACTTGTGGAAATGGATTTCAGTGACTTACTTCACCTTGAAAACAGATTCTTGTGAGAAGAATATTTTCTGAAGTTGCTAATAATGGCAGCAGGAGTATTTTCCTTTGCACCCAGGAGTAAACTCCTGGCCTCACAAGAAACTAGGGTAAATCTCCTATATTCTTTACTGAAGCTATGATTTCTTCTGAAATATAAATGCAGGAATAGGAGTGTGCATTCAAAGTGACATGGCTCCCTTAGGAATCATACTGCCATTAGGAGAAAAGGATGGGAAAGATCTGTAGAACTACTCAACTTTGAAGGAATGTCCCAGGATCTGTGGTTCCCAAATTCTCCCTGGATATACCTCATTTTTGTCCACATAGAAATCTCCTGTGGCCACAGAATTTGAGATGAAATTTCACGTGTCCCATGGGTCTATCGATATGGTAGGTCTGACTGTCTGCAAAACAGTAGAAGAATGTAGTACTAGGATAAAACACAGATTTTACGTTTAGTACCAGGATCCCCTTTTTATTGCATGAATAGCACTTTCCCTGCTCTTCCCTGAAACAGCAGCAGATATGACAACATAGAATTTTATAACAAGTGATCAAATTCCTCCCTTACCTAAAACTCGCATGGTATTATCTACTATGATAATATGAGCTTTTATGGTTGCAGTGGCTGTGTGTTCTACCGTTATTGTGAACTGATGGGTAAATGAGAAGTTCCACTTCTTTATCGTCATTGTTGGCGGGACCAATTATGGAATTTGCAGTAACTTTGAGTCATTCAAAGACACTTCTATTGTGAAAAGTTGAATGCTAATTTATTATAATTGTACTAATACAAAAATCTTGCTAAGCTATGCTAAGTTCTGTTTGTCCCATTACCTTCAGTGGTTTTGTTTTCTTGTTTCTTGAAAAGAAGGTAGAAAATACTTTGCCTTGCCACCATGTGAAAATTCCCAAGAAGAATGCTAAAGGAACAGCTAGTTGTCCATTTCTTTTCAAATAAAAATGAAATATACACAAATAAAGAGGATGGAACGGCCTTTGTGTAGAAAATTTTCCACTTACACTTAACCTTGAAAAAATAATATTGAAATCTCTCATTGTGGAATTTAACCTCTAATTTGCTCTCTTAGGGTTCTTGATCAATGAATCCAAGAAGGACTTGGATTAAACCCTCCAAAACATGCTGTGCCCTAATACAGTGTTCACTTTGGCACATACATATACCTTGGGCTTATCTAGTTGTTGTCAATGAAATTGCCATTGTAAGTAAGGACTATTGCAATGAGCAAGAGTTTGGGCTCTATATAAGATCTATATCTGTATCAAAATATTATTCAAAATGAATACATGTTGACTGATGTTTTGAAAGTGGCAGATAAACATTAAAACTGTATGTGAATAATTGCTTCGGCTAGTAGATGGGTAACACTGGACATTGTAAAATAGTTTACAAACACCTAGGATCATTTAATGCAAGTTATTTCTTTTTCCCTTTTTATTTTAAATCTGAAGATTCAGAATTGTTCAGGGACCCTCGCTATTTTTAACTTTTTTTAATACTGAGATATTCTGGTTTAGAGATGGGAAATTCCTTCTGTTAATCTGTGAAAATGTAAAAATATACTATGTAGACCATTTCAATACTGTGCTTTTTCATCAGTCAATAACAGAGCTTTGAATAGCAGACCAATGGCTCACTAATATTCTCTGAAGTTATTTTTTTTCTCTAAGAGTGATAAGTGCCGCTTTAGCTATGAAGTCTTTTGTGAGAAATATAAACTGGTTAGTGATCATAACTGATAGCTGGGAGGAAGATGTAATTTTAGGGAGCAATTTTAATAATCTTGATGTAAACCAGGCACTTGATACTATAGTGTTCTGCTAAATTAATTATATTCTCAGTCTAATTAAGGTAGATCTTCAATACAGTCCAATTGATGCAAACTGAATATGGTGGTATTTATTAGGAGCCAGGCTGGACCCAGGCTCCATGCTGGTAAGTGGGGAGGGGAGAGGCTGGAGTGGGGGATGGGGCCATGGGGGGGAACCCACCAGACCCCATCCCCTGCCTGCTCCCCCAATCCCCTGAGCTTCCCCCGCCAACCCCCATCCACTCTCCCAGCCCTGTCAATGGCTGACCTGCCTAGCCCCAGCATGCCAGCATAAAAAAAAAAAAAAAGCCCTGTACTCACCAGTTGCTGCAGCAGTCATCAGGGCACCTGAGGGCTCATGGCAGAGCCCCCTCATGCAGCATGGGACACTGGGAGACAACAGGGATTGCCCTCCTCCCCTGGCAGAAGCCAGGGTGTGAGGGGCTTTTTTTTTTTTTTTTTTTTCAAGTGCCAGGATGCTGGGGACAGTTAGGGCAGCCATTGACAGGGAGAGTAGGCAGGTGATGGGGCCTGTGAATTTGGAGGCAGCTGGATCTCTGAATCAGATTCAGCCAAATCGATTTGGGGCAGTGATTCAAATCATTGAATTAAATCACAGTTCCCCAAATCAGCCAAATCTGAATCTAAAGTGATTAGCCACTTCACACAGGCCTAATATTTATGTTAGAGGTGGTCCAAATATCTTTATTTTTTTTCCTTTTTATGCAAATACAAGACATCATTTTGACAAGTTGTCTATTTTTAAAAGTACTTCATTTTTTCAGTTACAGTTTTAGAACAACACGTTATTGAAAAGCATACTACATTTTCTTGTACATATTCATTAGAGGAGGAGGTAACACCAAAGAGCTTCACACTGGCATAAGGAATAGGTATAGAATGCAGCCATAATCTTGCTGTTAAGCTTGGGGATCTGTAAGAAGGAGGCCAACAGTGCTCATTATGTACAAACAAGCTCTTAATCTTCCTTGCTTTTTTGCAAGGGTTAGATAAACTTTAAGAACGCCTGCTTGATTGGGCATGAAGGCAAGATAGATAGGACAAATCTGATTTGAGGACATCTTCACATTTTATACCCAGTTTAAGGTTCTGAGCACTTTGGCTGCATCAGAACCTGGGGGTAGGAGAGACGGGGTTGGTGGTCGTGGGGGAGGAGGGTTGTGTGCATATCCTATGACCAAAATTAAGGCTGCAATAGGCTTTCAATATCTACAGTTTTACCCAGAAGCTCAGGAAGGGTTTTAGGGCTCTCAGTAGTGTCTGAACAACAGATCTGAGCATATAGACAGAGCTCATTTTTGGAGTGGGATCCCATTATAGCTAATCTGCATTGTTGTCATCTACAGACATATCCCAGGGCTGTTTTCCTGTAAAGTCAGGGCCCTGCTACTCCCAGGATTTCAGAGGCTGATCTAGAGGGAAAACAGCTGGCTGATCTGGGTGACTGGCTGACTCAGGAAATGGCAGCATGAAATCCATGTCAGGAATTCCCTGTGCTTGCAAATGAGAATCCCCAGCATGTGTTTCACACTGCTGTGCCTCATGTCTACAATCAGGGAAATGGAGAGGGGTTCCCCCATTTTCTGCCACATGACCTGTTAATCCCTCTGCAAAATTAGGTTCCTCAATGCCTACAGGTGTGCTGTCCTGAAATTCCCCTATATGGCTAGAATGGGCAACAGGGCTTCCCTGCTTTGCATCTGTGGGCAGATTTCCAGAGCACATCTCTACAAGCACAGAGCAGGAAAGGCCATGGGGCTTCTTCCTCCACACCTGCAGAACCAGCTTCCAAGTCTGGACAAGGGTTCTGGAGCTGCTGTCACACAGGGTCAGGCACCAGAAGCTCCAAAAGCACCTGCCCTGGGTGGCTGGAGAACACAGTCAGCTCAGGATTGCCTGGGCTCTTGCACTATAAGGAAAAAGATGCCTGCCACAAAAACGCAGCACAAAAGGGTAACTGTGACTACACTTTTGGACATTTGTGTGATGATAAGGGGTATAAAAATCTGTTTTCTTGGATTTTGTGCTGCCACAGAAATGTCTATGGCAACACAAAAGCAATGTCTTTTGTATGCTAAATTCATTTGTATATTTGGTATTTGTTCCCTAGTCCAGTGGGAGCCAACCATTTTGACAGCTGTGTCATCAGTTAGCCCCATACCTCACTGAGTGCCACCCTGATCTCTTTTTCCTGTGCAGTTCTGTGATCCATGCCCTATCCGCCGTTCTGCTTTCTACTCTACCTGCCACTGTGCTACCTATTGCCTCCCTGCTCTGCCACATGCTACACACCACACACAGAGGCTGCCTGTGCCACTTGTAGCATGCATGCAACAGGTTGGCCACAATGCCCACATCCCTCTTTCTTACTAGCGGTTATACTCAGAGAAGGACTTTGGGGGTGGGGGATGTGCTACCACTGTAGTTAAATCTGTCAGTGATAAACAGTTATTTTCACAGGCATTACCTAAAGCATTTAACATTTCATCTGAGAACCTGTGGAGATAACTTGTTTCTATACACACAATGTTGCAAATCCTCCCAACAGATGGTGCTACTCTTTTTCTTCTTTCCCCACTTCTAGCATATATAAATATTACAGATCCAAAGTAGTCCCATAATTTAATACATTAAGTAAAAAAATAGGAGATCATAGGGATCAGTTAGCCAAGATTACTGCATCTGTTTCGTAGCTTGTTCCCTCATTTTAGGACTGAAGATTCCACAACAGGACATGGTTCTTCACTGCATATTTCTACACGTATCTTAGACCAAGGTTTTAAAACAGTTAATATCATTGTCTAGACATCTACCTAAAAATCCATGATCTGTGGTCATGGATGGAGATGGGCTTTTCTTTGTGACCACAGGGAGCAGGACTAGGAGCAATGACATCTATCTTTATCAGGAGAAAGTTAGACTGGAGAAAAAGAGGAACTTTCTGATTATTGCTGTGGTCAATCATTTGAATAGTTACCTGGAGAAATTGTGGATTTCAAGAATAGATTAGATAGACATTTGACTAGGATAGTTATGGCATGGATGATCCTCCCTTGGGCAGGGGTTTGGACTGGATGACTTTGTAAGGTTCCTCCTGCCCTACTTTCCTGAATATGAAGTAAAATGCAAAGCCTGAAAGTTAATGGAAAGGAAAATGGAATTGCAAGAATGCAAATCCACGGAATTCCTATGTTTAACATTTTGTTGGTGTCCCATTCTGTAACATAAGAGCTTAGCTCTAGCAATTTTAAATTATGAATCTCAAATGAAAAAATACATAATATCAATTTAACTAGCGTCGGACAGTTCTTTATAAGCCACAATATATCCATTCCCATGTGATTTGTCATAGCTCAGTCAGTCAATTGGTTTGTTTGTTTTACATTTTTCATAATGCATAAGTAGGGATTAATAAACTGAGATACAAGAGGAATACATTACATTTCATTATGCTATACTTCTTTGGAAAATGACTACATTACGGCATTCACCTAAGCTGAATGAAAAGTTGAAAGTGTTAATGGGTATATTTTTTTCTAAACATTATATAAGAATTTATCCAGGCAATTTTCTCTAACTTACCTAAATCACTGCTAACTGCTTTTAAAAAAAGAATCTAAAAGTCTGCCATCAGAGCTACTGTCATGCAGAGATGGAAACCATCCAAACAAGAAATGTTCTACAAGTTTTTTACATTGACCTCCTCCTGTTCGCTGCTTTTCTCTATAAATTGACTGATCTTTGGGGCAGGAAATGTGTGAAAATTTATTTAAGGTGCTATCACAAGCTAAATGGTTAGAAAAAGGAGGTTGTCAGGGCAAAAAGCTGTAGGAGGGGCAAGATAACAGGATAACAGGATAACATTAATCAGTTAGTGAGAAGTGCAGGCATTGGTGAATCTTCAAGGAAGGGAGTAACCAGCTCCAATTTACAGAATGACACAAAGTGATGTCCTTTAACAGAGTTCTCATCTTTCTAGTATTCTCTTAGGTTCTCATTCTAACTCTCCCTCCACACTTTCAGATTTAAATAAAAATTTGATAAAAGATCGTATTGTATTGCGACATTTTCTGTTCTGAAATTAAGCTACAGTAGTGTCTATGGAGCCTAAAGATGCTACTGAAAAAAAAGCAACAGATATCAAAGCAGAAATTCACACAAGTAATACTACATTGTTCATGGTTATACTCATTTTACATTTAGAGAATCAGAAACAGATCCAAGGTGCAGTAGATCTATGCAGGAATCATTTTACGAGTGAAAAATAGTTCTCATCATTCAGCAATCAGGCAGCCAACAGCACAGTACGGTGGGAGGAAGGAAAGAGGGAAATTATTAGTCAAAGATACTGGAGTGATCCCCAAGTCTTATTGAAGATGCTCCAAAGCAAGACGCACAATGTTTAGAAGACCATATTCTAAAGTATCAGATTTTGTTAAATAAATGGAGTTGAGGTGCCCTATGGGTATGCCTTGCCAATAAGCCTTTCTCCTCCTCCTGTTCAATTTAAAAGGTCAAGCTTATTAGGTAAATCGCTTGCTTGTGGCAGTACCTTCACCAGGAAAACACGTTAGGATGGAATAGAGAATTGCAACTTCATTTTGTGGGGCGAGAAGGTAAGGAAGCTGGCAAAAACGAGGGGGACGAGGCAATTACAAAATAGCATTTTGGAATGAACAGCTGAGGGGGTTAAAGATGACTTGGGTGGAACACATGGAGAAAACAGTGGTGGTAATAAATCTTTATCGGAGTGAATCTCCTTTTAGTAGAAGAAAATAATGCTCATACAAGGAGGCACACTTGCTCAATATACTGCACCTGTTAAATGATTCTGGTGGTGAATTTGAGTTGTTCATATCTCCTCCTTTACTCTATGATCCCCATTATTGTTATGTGTTCATACATTTCTGCATCTGTTTCTCCCCATGCCTCTTATTTTCTGTGTGTCACTCATTTTCTTATCCAGCTCAACCATGCTAGAAAATCTGACAGTTTGAGTGCACACAGTCCACAGCTAACAAGTGAAGCTTATCAAGAGTCACTCTCTTTTTTGTATTTTTGAAAACAAGCTTGAACTTTGGTCCCTTTAACTTTTATCAAAACAAACTTTCAAGTATTTTAAAGTGCAGCATCCCCCAGAGTACTAGTATCAGCTTTTACCAATCACATATGACCAAAAGCCATTTTCTCATTGTTTCCTTCCTTGTGCCTGGAGTGGGGAAAGCACTGCTTGACTGAGACAAATGGAAAAATACTGCATGATCCTTTTATGGCAGAACCATAAAAAAAAAAGAATAGGAAGAGTCTACTGAGACTAGACAAGTCAGCAGTACTCAAAAGGATGCCCTTGAATGATTTAAGAATAGACTGGCAGATATTATGGATACAGTGGATTCAAAAATGAATTGCAGTAGAAAGCTTTAATTAAAACAGTGGAAAGACTGAGGTTTGGGTGGAAATATGTTGTTTCATTTGGGGCATATATAGTGTTCAAGACTGCATATAAAGCCCAATATTTTTCCTTATTTAGGGTGATCCTTCAAGATCTATCCTTGGGCAGCATCTGTTATTTCAAACTGAGTAGAAGCTGGGAAGTACTTCTTGGTAGATGCTCAGTAATACCTTGTAGGACTGGCTAATGTACAACCCTATGGTTCTCACCCCCTCATGTCAACCAAAAAAAAAAAAAGAAGAAGAAGAAGAAAAGAAATCAAGTATGTAGAAGGTGCACTGATTATGGCTTTTAGTATTTAGTATACAAATGAGCAAGGCTGAGCACCTAAAACAAGGAGGATCAGTTCAGATTCAAGATGACATAGTCTGATAGGAATACTGATGGAAAAAAGTCACTGATTAGCAATCCATGACATGCCAAGGGAACAGCAGGGGGGAAAGCAGTGCATGCCTTTTAGAGGAAATTTACTGTACAGAGCAAGCTCTTCCAGCAGAGCAGAAGTGGAGGCATAAATGTCAGGGATATTTGAAGCAGAAAGCATTACTTAGGGCTACTATCAAGTTCAGAAACTTGTAGTCAAGGGAAAGTCAAGAAAACAAAGAATAAAAGAGGAACGTTTAAAATATAGGCTCCCAAAACCCTTACTCATAGTAGGAAGAGCAGTGTTTCTACGAATTATACCATCCTTCTCTTAGAACAGATATTTTAAATACCACCTCATCACAAAACTTTCCAGTCCAGTTAGAGGTCTTTTATACACAAGACTTAGGAAGAAAATGAATATATCCTTTACATCAAGATGTCAAACTCATCAGGCCCTCAGTAGCACACAGATTCAATCTGAACCCCATGAGCAGCATCAGGGCCCAGATGTTAGGGCTGCACAGGCCAGATCAAGTCCAAAGGCTGCATTTTTTTATATCCCTGCTTTATATAATCTGAAGGAGGCAAGTGAGTCTTCATCAGCAATAAAGAATATGTTTCATTACTCACCTAATCCCTCTCAAAAGGCCATACTGGGCAAGTTCAGACGAGCGTGCAAGTGCAGGGGTGTGCATTTCCTGTGGCACATCTTTATGCCGCTGCTTTTTGCCCTAGGACATGCCTGCAGGCGTACTCTGGCACATAGCAAATTGACCTGGATAGGGTATGAGAGGCTGCTTTACCTGGGGTCCTGGGGGCCTTCTGGAACAGCAGTGGCAGTGATTCAACTACTTGGAGCCTGGCTGACAGGCTTTATTTCTAGCAGCACATGCTGATGCCATGTGCACCACACCAGTTCTTTTAGCAGCGAGTTTTTTTACACCAGAATCTCCTGGTGTCAAATTTTGGCAATGCACTGCAAAATTAACAGAATGGCAAATGCGTACACATACATCATGTGCAGTTTGCAGCCCCTCAAACATCTCTGGGGTGCCACAAATAGCACATGTGTGTTTGGCTGGATGTGCCCATTATGTTTTTCAGCTACTATCTATATTTAACATTTTTGCCTTTTGTTGCTTGGCAGCTTTCTTCAGATAAGCTTTCAATGAATTTTTGGCATGAAGCTGTATTTTTTTAACAATACTATCAGTGACCATTGCTTCTTTCAGAGAGATCAGCTAATTGTAGGCTAAATTTTGCTTTTCAATATATATAAGCAATTCATGTGGATTTAGATATAAATCACAGTGCTTAAGAAGTTATAAGAACATTTCAGTCATCAGTGACAGTATTACAGATACACTAGTGTGAAGCATAAAATTATACAATAGTGATAAATCTCTGCAAGCCTGGTTATACCAAACCATTTTTGCCAAGAAAGAAAATCTGGATAGGGACAGCTGTATAGTTTTCATTAGCAAGGTATATAAACTTAAACCAAAAGTACTGCTTCATAGATTCTGCCATAGAAATCCTACTTGAGTCATCTCTCAATTTGATGGAATCAAAATTGAAGATGCAAAACCACAGTGTTCTTTTCTTTTGTGGATGCACATGTGCATGTAGTAACATATTTTGGCTCCTAGACTGCCCTATATTAGGTCCCTGGTAAAATAACAAGAACTAATTTTCTTATGACTAGCAGATTTTAGCTGTAAATGTACTTCAGTATCAGTAACTCTTATTCTGGTGACAGCTATGAAAAATATAGTTAGATCAGTATCGAAACCTAATATTGGAATGTTGTTTTAACAAAGTCAATGTATTTTGTACAAAGAAAGCTCACTTTTCTCAACGTGAGATGTGCAGAGCTTTCTCTGTAGATTTTCAGTTGTGAAGAGAGTAAAATATTGTGATGCTTCCTACTGTGTGGAAGGATAGCAGGGGATGGAGAGAGAGCAAAGAAGTAGCACAGTATAACTCCTCATTTCTGTATTTCAAAATGGAATAATTTCTATGGAGGCCTTATGAGGAAAAACCAGAATTCTGATACAGTGCCCAGCATAGATGCCAAATTTGCAGCTAGACTCAAGGGGTTAATGTAAAAAAGATTAATGTAATAGATTAGTAATACCCTGAGTCTCCTTTAGTCATTTTCGCTGACGGTATCTGTGGAGTTACACTAGGCTGAATCCGGCTGCTTAAATTTCAAAGGGAGAAGTCTGTTCTAATTAGTTGAATAGGAAAGCAAACAGTATTCAGGGACATGTTATTATTGCAGAAAGAAATAGCACTCTGTGCATACATTTCTCTAGTTATACATTCAAATCTCCAGTTTAAATAGAACAGGACAATTTGTTCAATACTAATGCAGTAACATTTGTAGCTTTTCATACTTTAATCCAATGGGGGCCAACCTTTTTGGCAGGCATGCCACAAATTAGCCCCACATCCTCCCCGAGTACCACTCTGATGCCCTTTCCTTGCTCAATCAGTTTTCTACTCCCTGCTCTGCTTTCTGCTCCCTGCCCTGTGCTCTCTGTGCAATGTGCTCTGCTTTGAGGTTTCTGTATTACCATCCACTGTGGTTCTTGTCCCGTCCCCATCTGCTGCATGCCACACAGAAAGGCTGCTAAAGCCACCTGTGGCATGCATATGAAAGAGATATGCTATGTCAAATGCAGAACCCTTCTGGATTCACTATACATGCATACACATATATGTATACACACACGCACACACACAAACCCAGCAGCACCTATGTGGGTTACCTGGAGTAAAATTTTCCTCTGTGGTAATAATAAAATAAAATCCTAAGCAGAATAACAAATTAACCAACAACAAATATAAAACTTACAAAGAAAAAAATGTTAGCAGACTGAAACCACTTTCTCTGGAACCTCTGGATGGATCTGCTGTATTTGTGTTACTTCTTCCTGGAAGCCAGTGCTCAGATCCAGTGGCATACTGATGGGGGAGTTGGGGGGAGGCCCATGCCCCCAGGTGCTAGTGAGGGGTGGGACACTGGCTGGGCCCTCAGGGGGATTTTCAGACCCACTGGCATTTCTGGTCTCGGAGATTGCCTGTTGAGTACCCCCTACCCCCACTTGATGATTAGCTGTGGGGGTGGGGGAGGTGCGAATGCAGGCATTGGCTCCCAGGAGCCAGGACACATGCCTCTGTAGCCGCAGGAGCCAGAGCTCATCCAGCCCTGATCTGGCTCTGTTTCAACAGGACAGTCCATTTCAGTTCAGTCCAGCCCCTGCCCCACTTCACAAAGAGTGTCCTCCAATCCCTCCACTCAGGTGCCCTAACATGGCCACCAGCTTCCACCACTCACCCACTGAGCATGCTCAAGAGGGCCTCACTCATTTTCCCATGATGGACAAGTCTTAAAAAGTTCCCTTCCCAGTACAAGGGGGTTACATGTGCAAAAGGTTGGCCACCCCAGTTTTAATCAGTAGAGTTAAAGCTATGCCACAAGGGCATGTGACCCACAACATTAATAGCCTTTTGCAAGCTTCAGATTTTAGAAACTACTTTCTTCCCTTTCATTTGTCTGCTCTGAGAAGTACAGTGTAGGGAGGGGCTGGAAGGGACCTCACAAGGTCATCTAGTCTCAGACCCTGCTGAAGGCAGGATTATCCTTGATTAAACCATCCCAGCTAAGTGTCTGTCTAATCTGTTTTTGAAAGTTTCCAAGCATGGAGATTCTACACCTTTTCTGGATAGGCTGTTCTAGTGCCTGACCACTTGAATACTCAGAAAGTTCCTCCTAATCTCCAGTCTAAATTTCCCCTGCTTCACCTTGAGGCCATTGTTTCTAGTCCTGGCCCTATACCCATAGACCAAATCCCATCTCCATCCTCTCTCTAACAATCCTTCAGGTAGTTTAAGACTATTCTCAACCCCCACCTTCCCCCGCCCTTGGTCTTCTCTTCTCCAGGCGAAATAAACTTAGCTCTTTCAGCCTTTCTTCATATGTTTTGCCTCTGAGCCTCTAATAATTTTATCATTTTTGTTGCCCTGCACTGTTTATATGATCCAAGAGCTAAAGGGCTAAAGGGGGAGTGGGGGTATTAAGGAGCTCAATTCCTGGCTCTACTATTGACTTATTTATTATCTTGAACAAGCCAATGTGCTTAGTTTGAGTCACATAGCTGATTCCATGCTATCCATACGTTGGAAACAAATTTTAGGGAGGTTCTGTTAACAGGACACTGAGTGGGCTGAAAAAAGTTTATTTTCTCTTTTCCTGTTCCTTGAGCAACTACGTTTTCCTTCCTTCTTCACCAATGTAATACAACATTTATTTTGAAATATCATTGAGACACCAAGCTGGCCAAGATTCTATTATCCTGGCACTAGACAGACATCTAAAACTTGGAAGTCATAATCCTTACCTTAAATTGCTCAGAATTTACAAAAAAAAAACCCCAAAAAACCTTAGGGGTGGGGATAAGGTGGGGAGGCACGATAACAAAAAATCACAGGATAAGTGCTTTCATCCCTTTTTGTTTCTTTATTAAATCACATTTCTTTCCCTGAACTTTCGGACCTAATTTTCTCACTGGCACTGTTTGCATCCACTCATTCACTCAAGTTTTCTCTCTATTCTATTTATCCCAATCTGTAGAGTCACTAGAGCAGGAAAGTGCTCAGTACATCTTCAGCACTATTCAATAAGTAATAAAAGAAAGAAAATGGACTTTATTGTATATCCATTTGGTAAAGTTCATAAATATTCAGTTATATGATGAATTCTTGGACTTTTTAGTGTTGGCAGTGAGATGTAAAAATCTGTCTCTGCAATCCCTCACAGACAAGTTATATGTAATCAGGACTGAGTACACAATGAAGGGAGTTGAAGCTCTATATTTTCTATTGTCATTACCTGTGATGCAGTCTTCAAAATAACTCGAATGTCTTATCAATGTCAGAAAGGAGGATGAATGGCTCACATGATTGATAATGGGATGCAGACATTTTCAGTGCTGGATCACTTGTTCAGGGGCTTTAATAGTGAGCCATGAAGTGGCTTTGCAGTTGCTTAGAAGGATTACAAGAAGTCAAACGATTCATCAAAGAAAGGAATCAGTTGTTTTACATAATTACAGGAATAAACTGAACAAGTTAAATGCCGTTACCCATTAGAAAAATATTGGTATATAGGAATAATCACTCCATGGGTAATGTGGTAATCTCAATCTAACCTCACCCCAAAACCTTTACAGAAAATACATGCATACGTAGAATCAGCATGCACCTAATCCTGAAAAGTCCAATCTGACAAATTTCAAAGAGCTTAGTGAAATGTGTTTAGCTTCTTTATCTCAATGGTAGGGCACCTGACTAGATCAATATGTAAATCAACATCTTCTAATGGTGAATCATCAATTCACGTCAGAATTCAGGCACATGGGCCAGGGAATATACAAAAGCTTTCCTGGCTACTGATCCAGATGTGCTACTTGCACCCTTAGGCTAAGTGCAGACAGACAAAAAGCCTGAGGTTGAGTCAATCCAATCTGTGCAGCTTTCCATAAAGTCTACACTGTGGGTGTAGGGGCAAAAGCTCCCAAGGTGGGGGATTTTCTCCCTATACAACTGTGTCAGGCTGTGAACACTCCCATTCTTCCCCATCACCATCTCCCTGCCTGTCAGCCATGGGGGGCATGCAGGAAGGAATAGATCTCCCCTCTCTGGTCCTGGGCTGCCCAACCAGGGTCTGCACAGAAGGGGGGGCAGGAGGGAGGAGGGTGAAGCCCCATTGCCAGACTCCCACTTGTCAAGCCATGGAGGGTTGGGCAGGGAGTGCGAATGGATCCTCTCCCACTCTGGTCTCAAGCCCCCCAGCCAAGGTCTGCCCAGTGATTTGGTGGGAAAAGCTCCCCTATCTCAGGAACTTCCTTCCCTGTTGCACAGTTCTGTTAGGCTGCTAATGCCCAAGCACTGCCTCCTTGCCAGCTCCCTGCCTAGGAGGGTGAGCGGGGGGAATGGACTGCCACTCTGGCTGCCCACCAGGGTCTCCACACTAGATGAAGAGAAAATACCTCCCCGCCTTGCGGGCTTCCCCCACCTGCTGTGCAGAACCTGCCTGTGGAGCCAGAGTGGGGCCCATTCCCCTCCCCCACCAATACCCCTGTAGCCAACAGAGGGTGGGTTAGTGAGGGGGTGGGCCTGTGGCATCAGAGCCACACTGCAACAGCCACACTTTGGGGGGCTTTCCCCCACTGTGCAGCCCCAGCTGGGGGGACTCTTGCTCTCCCCATGCTACCACAGCCAGGGCTGGGAAGGCTGCCTCAGCTCTGTAACAGCTAGGAGCAGGGCCCCCCAGCTAGGCTGGAACAGAGAAGCTGAGGTGGAGACTAGCCCAGTGGATCTATGAGAAGGGGTTAACGGGGGACTGCAATGCATCCTGGGATGCTGGGAGACAGCAACCTAACTTTTGCCAGGAGGGAACTGGGATAGAAGTTCAGGAGACCAGTTTCATGTAAATCAGTTAAATCTGACAAAATGTCCATCCAGGTCTATCTTAAACCAGTTTAAATAACTTTGAAAAGAGGCTATGCTTACTGAACTTTTGTTCTGTTACAAGCTTAAGCCAGTTTCCGAGCACTGATACCAGTTTATTAGTAATGTCTGTTCCTAGCCTTAAGGAGTAAGTCCCAATCCAACTTCCATTGTTTTTAATGGGTGAAAGGTGCAACCCTAATATAGAGATGATTTTTGTCACTGTTGTAATGGAGTAGTAATTAAAAATACAATTAATCTGGTAGGTAAAAGCTGGCTACCAGACCCTATAACATTAGATTTAATTTTATTAGTAGCACCAAGGGCCCAAACAGATGTTGACTTTCTATTGTGCTTACACATAGTAAGAAGAATTCTCATTCCAAAGAGCTCATTTTTTACATTGAGAGGAAGAGACGTGTAGAGGAAATGTAGATACAGATGCAAACATGATTTGATCAAGGTTAAATAGCAATTCAGTTAACAAAGCAAGGAACAAAATCCAGTGTCCTAGATTTCCCTAATTCAATGTTTTATGACTATCACCCAAAATGGCACGATTGCACATTAAAAAAAAAACAACACTCTTTACTATCATTATTTACAAACAAAAATGAATCTGAAATAGAAATAAGCAAGAAAAGGAGCTGGGAGTAAGCCTCTGAATATCATTTTACTTTAGTACTTTTGTTTTCAAGGAAAGTAAGACACAGAGCCTACTTAGTATCGTTTCCACCTTGTGGAATCAACATTCTGGCAAATCTGTTTTGTGTTTAATTAAATGATTGCATAGTGCAGCTAAAAACAAAAGTAATTACAAATTGATTAACATAATATTCATAGCCTAAGGGAGTTAACCTTTGTTTGGACTCTGATATTATTAAGAACAAAATTATTTCCCCAAAATGTTTGCTTTACTGAACATAAGTGAAGGAAAAAAAACTCCTGGATTTAGACATTCAAGGACAGAGTAAGATATTATATTGAACTGCAAAGCAAATCTAGTGGGATATGCCGTGATATCAGTCTAGTGACACAGGCTCACTGTTGCTAGGAGCTTTGATATCAGCCAGAAATATGCTGAGAAAATTAATTAGAGAAAAATCATTACTGAAGACATAATGTCACTGATCTTCATTACCCATCATCCAAAAAAGGATTCACTTAATGTGGCAAATTCTACTATTAATATGAAAACATAGATGCATGTTTGCATAATAATGATGTATTTTACCAGAAAGTGTCAATTTCTTGGGGGGGGGGGGATCTCTTACACCCTCTAAATGCATTGAATTATGGAAAGCACAATTATCTAAATTAAGTTAATTTGCAGAGGATAAAATACACAGGTTTTCTAACCCAGTTTGTTTCTTATCAACGTACATGTTATATAAATATTTAATTAGAAGTCAACCCTGTATAACGTGATACCACATTTTTAAAATAACTGTTTGTTATGTATTTTCTTTTTCTTTATATCTCAATGCTTTAAATTTTGCATTGAGGCATCTGTTTTAACAACTCTCTGTTTTAACTTCCCTTGGGTTCCCATTGTAACTTAACAACGATAATGGGAAACAATATCCAGTTGTTTTTCCTTTAGAAGGATAGCACCTTTTTACCTGAGATAAATGAAAGCCTACAATTTCTTCAGGCCTTGTTACAAATTGCACTTTGAGCTCCTCAAATGTTGATTGATGTTAATGTTAGCTTGAGTTTGGAGCAATCACACCTTATGGTTAGTGTTCTGCATTCTCAGTTTCTATTTAAAAAAAAAAATCTGGAAATTTTTCAGGGTTTATCTTCAAAACATAAAAACCAGGATTAAATCAAGATAAAAGGAAGAAAAGGGAAAAAATCATTTTAAATCAGGGAAAAATCGACAGTGAGGGAGGGAGGGAGTAAGGCTGGGACTAGGGAAGGGGTGGAGGGAGGGGTGTGCTGCAGCCCTTTGGCCACTCCCAGGGCTGCAGCAGGTAGCATAGTAGGGGGAGCTGTCAGTGGGTGTGGGGTGTGGAGGCCTGGCTCTTGCTGCTACGCACCCCCTGGTTAGGGCTATGGGCTGGGAGGCCTGTGCCAGGTTCTTCCTGGGAGGCACATGCCCCCAGATCAATGACAGGAAGCACATAGAGCCACACCATGCCTTTCTTCCCTGGATGCATTCAAGCCCCTCCCCCGGGCATTTGGGGGGAGGGGATAGTGGTGCACGGCCAGGTGTGGAGTGGGGGACTGGACCCCAGCACCGGCACCTTCTGCCATGCCCAGCGTGACAGCCAGGAGCCCTGTGACCCCAGGCAGCAGCTCTAGCCCCATGCAGAGTGGCTGGGTGCAGCTACCACTGCAGGGAGTGAGGCCAGGCTCTCCCACCTGCCGTCCCACCACCCCACCACCCCGCTGGCTGTCAGCTCCCAGCACCTGGGGCAGGGTTGAAGCCAGAGCTGCTGTGGTGCAGCTTGGACACAATGCCCTGGGAGCTATTCCTATGGCCCATCCCATCCTGCCCAGGCTCAGAGCTGGGAGACTGGACCCCCAGGCAGTGGATCTAGTTACCCTCCCCAACCCTCATGTGGCTGCTGCCACCACCCCTCACTCCATATGCAGCTGCCATCACTGCCCCCCACCCCCCACATCTGGCTGTGTCTCAGCTAACCGACACAGTGATACTTTTAGCTTACCAGCACCACCCATTTTTCAGTTCAAACCCCTGTTAAATAGCATGAGTGGGAAATGAGGCATTCCTCACTCATGCTGGTTAAGAAGTATTTGAACTGAAAAATGGGTGTAAATCCATAAAAACTGCATTACTTTAAAGGAAAAAAAGCAGAGAAATTATGAGTGAAAAATCGGTAAAAACTGAGAATGCGGAACACTACTTATGGTTGAACACCTTCTCTGACTGTTTCCCACCTGAACAGCTGTGACTTACTACTAGAGGGCTGGCCAGCAGGGGCCTAACTAGGTGCTACAGCTGTGATTTGCCATTACAGGGCTGGTGAACCAGGACAGGCTTCTATCCTTGCTCTAGGTTTGGGTGTGTGAGAGATGGGTGGGGGAGGACAGAAACATGAAACTGGGAGACAGAGTTAGTGGGGTGGGCAATGGATGAGAGATGGAAAGAAAAGGGGCATGGGAAATTGGTGGTGAAATGAAGTCAGCCAGACATTGAAAGATAAAATAAAAATAAGTGGAGAAAAATTAACAAACACAAGTAAAGAGGAAGTAAATTTTTAAAAGGCTCATGTTTTAATAAATTGGCATTTGGGATGGGGTAATGATCATGGCTCCCCTTGCAGCTGGGAAGTGGGGAGCAGTGAGGGAAGGTGCTTTGGGGGAGCTAACTACCCCTGTCCTGGAAAGAAAGCCCCAACTCATACAGACCCAATCTATCACTCTACCTTACCCCCAACCTCCAGATTCCACTTCTGGACTCATCTGTACCCTGTGACTTGGCTAGATAAAAAGTTCTCTTCAGGCTGTTTCCACAAGGTTGAAGCAGCAGGGGGTAGGTACGTCACAGCCTTGGGGATGGGAGAAGGCATTGCCTTGGTGCCTGAACCATCCCCTGAGCAGTAGACTTCAGGGGGTGAAAAGTTTGTCCATGCAGAACAGGAGAGTGGGGGAGTGGGCACTGCATCCTGGGATGCTGGAGGACTGAAACTTGAGCAGCTCATCTGTGGGGGTGGTCACACATTAAAGGAACATGAGCTGGAGTGGTGTAACTTTAAGCTGTCTGAAGTGTGCTTATAACTAAGGCAGGGTGTCTGTGTAAATTTCATGACTTAAGAGCTCCAGAAACCACCTTAAAATTATCTGTAACAAGGCCTTAAGTACTTACACTTAATTAATCCTAGCTTGGTAGTGTAGGTCACAGCCAACACATGGTGACATGAACAGGGGGAGGTGGGCACCAAAGGCACCATTCGGAGGTCTCAAGTGCCTCTATACTTATGCTAGGATCATAGGGCACATGCAGGAAGAACTCACACTCCTGCTTGCAGACAATAACTTCAATTTAATGGGGCTAATGGAAACCTTGTGGGACCTTACCCATGACTGGGCAGAACAATGGTCACAAACTGACAGAGAGCAGATTTAAGCTAGATATCAGGAAAAACTTCATAGTGAGGGTGGTCAAAATTTGGAATGGGCTCCCAAGGGAGGTGGTGCTCTTCCCTACCTTGGGGGTCTTTAAGAGAAGGCTGGACAGGCCTTTGGCTGGGGTCATCTGACCCCAACACTCTTTCCTTTCTGGGTAGGGGATCGGACTCGATGATCTGTTGAGGTCCCTTCTGACCCTAACATCAATGAATCTATGAACCCATATGGAGCCATGGGTAAGACTCCTAAGTCCACCCCTTTTCTACCCCTGATCCCCCCAAAAGGGGGTCAAGATTACAAGGCAGTTGAGTTCCAGCTGAGTGCCAGCTTTTTAAATTTTTTTTTTGGCAGATGCAACAGGACTATGGCCCAGGGCAACCATGCTGCTGCTTAGCAGCCAGACAGCTACTGCCCCACTCTGTGTCTAGATACCCTCTCTTCTGCTCTCATCTGCCATGCCTTGATAGCAAGGTTTGATTGTTAGAGGGAAGCTGCCTAAGGGTCCTAGAACACATCCTTGTCCTTTGTTCACAAGCAGATCCCTTCATGGACCCCACTAGCCCAGACCTGGCTAGTCAATAGTTGGACCCTCCTAGCCCATGGAAACCTCAAGGCGTCCATTGCCACATGAGATACTCAAGGCCTCCAAACCTCCCTGATAGCCATGTCCATGCCTTACAAGTGTTCTGTATTACCACTTGTTTGGGTCACTGTCCCCAAAGCTATCTAGCCACCTCAGGCCTTTACTCCCTAGTTGGGACTTCAGGCTTCTTGGCTTCTGCCCATCTACTGTAGCTGGTCCCTTGGTCCCTTAGCCAAGGCCCACTGTCCTAGACCTGTATTCTGGGCTCCAGCCCTGTCAGTAAGTCTCTCTGTGCCTCTGGGCCTTGTCTCTTGTCTTGAACCCCTCACCCTACTTGGACACTGGGCCCCTGGCTGAGCACAAAGCAACAGCATGCCCTGCGGGCACAGCTGAGACTTCCAAACCATCCCTGTAATAACAAACTTAAATCACTGAAATAAAGCACAGTGCAATAAGAACACCTTCTGGCTGTAACAGAAAGTTATCCCCGCTCTGGGTCCCAACACAATCCCCAGCTCCCTGGTTGTACATAACACATCTTTCTTTCTCTGGGTATTATCCCCTGCAAGCCCTCAGTGCCTTAATGGCATTCCCAGAGTAGCTCAGTGATCCACCAGATATTCTCTTTGCAGCATTCCTCCCAGGTGCTGCTTTTCTTGGAGCTTGCAGGGCCAAACTGACTGCCAACTCTCATGCACTAGTTTTTGCACTTAATCCTTACCCCTACCCAGTCACATGACCCTGAAGCTCCCTACAGGTGTCCCCTCCCTGTGGTTGATGAGCTGCCTGCTTTCCCAGGGAAGGCTTGACTAAGTAGCCTGCCTTGGTGTCATCTGCCTTGGTGTCATTTCCACTCCCTGGGATTAGACCTTGCCTGCAGCTGGCTTCCTTTCCATTTGCTGGCAGCCAGCTCCTTAATAGCTAGCTGGTCTCCTGGCTGCCAGTTCTCCCACAGCTAGCCTCTGTTTAGCTGCCCTGGGTCCTAACTATGGTGTTTTCTCTCCTTAAAGTAACAGAAGCCTCCAGGCTTCCTGTTACACCAGGCATGCTAAAAATTAATCCCATGAGTTCCAGTCTGCTCCCTGTCCTCAACTAATCTGCTGCTCTGCTTTTTGGTCCCTACTCTGTGATTTTGGTCTAATCTCCTGTTCTGCTTTCTGCTTCCTGTCCTGTAGTCCCTGCCTGAGCTGCAGGTCTGCCTTGTGCTTCTTGCCCTATCTGTCCCTGTACTACCTACACAGTCCCTGATTCATCATATGCACACAGCAAAGCTGTCTCTGTGCCACTTGTGGCAGCCCTGCTTCAGGTTGGCCACCCCTGCCTTACTCCATGCAGAAATCCAACAAGGACAGCCAGCTGGAGGCTTCTTCTTAAATAGAAGTTGTTCTCTTCCATGCATTCCTTTCTAACTTGACCACAAGATGAACATGAGCCTCCAATGCGATGCTGCGGCTAGTAAAGCGACCAAAATGCTGGCATGCATCCATAGATGCTTCTCGAGCAAATCCCGGGACATCATTCTCCCCTTGTACTCGGCCTTGGTGAGGCTGCAGCTGGAGTACTG
>NW_017728886.1:243210382-243233822 GCF_001723895.1 Crocodylus porosus | reverse complement strand
TCTCCCAAGGTCCCTTCCAGCCCTAATGTCTATGAAATCTATGAAATCTAAGATACCGTCTCAACTACTACATCTCAAACACCACTCCTCAATTCCTGCAACAAAGGCTGTGCCACCAAAGCATGAATCAAGCAATACAGAGGAGCAAGGCAATGACATTTTTTCTCCTGATGTCATTCTCAGTAATGTCAAAATTGGGAGGACGGGGTGTTTTTGTTTTATCTGTTTTATTGAAACTTCAAAGAAGTTCAGGCCAAGGCAAACAACAACCTTAAAAAATTCAGCCAACAGAGAGTTTTGCAATGGTTTAAATAATTAAAATCACAGCTGTATGATTATAAAAAAGGAGCTCAGTAATCTTATATGTGCTGATGTCAACAACATTTTTTTCTGTTTATTCTTTTTTAAAATTACTTGAGAAAAAATGGGGAAAAATCACATAAAGTTAGTTTAAGCTTTCCCCCCTTTTCTTAATTTTTTTAATTTCAAAAGTTTAATTGCCTTTTGAAAGATACTAAGAAAGGGGAGAGGCAACTTCTGAACAAGAAATTATTGGTTATGATTTATTTCTTCAGCTCTACTCAGAGGTAACAACTGAAGCCTGATTATCTGTATTACTAACAAATACCTTCTTTGAACATATTTCCGCCTCTCTCCCCTGGTGAAGTCTTTTTTAGGCTTAGACTTTAATTAAGGCATGCACAGACATTATACTTTTACCAATATAAGTGATCAGAAAACAGTCTATACCCATAACAGAACAGAAGTTCAGCACACATAGACTGGCTTAAAAATGGCAGAACCCAATCTAATCTTTGCCCCTCCTACCAAAGGGCAAGTGCGTGTGCTATTTACTACTGATCTAAACAATTCCACTTACAGAAAAACACATAACTTAGATTGATTCTACCTTGGACTTTTTAAATATTTATACTTCGCCTAAGTTTTTAGCTTATCCTCATGTACAGTGGTTTTACATTAGGTAACTGTGTTGCCTGTAATGCAGTTGTTCCTGCTTTACAGCAAGATAAGACTAAAGTCCATACAGGCTGTATAATGTAGCGATTAACATTGTTGAGAGCAGCAGATGCTGATTTTCTGAATGTTAATTATTGGTTTCCATCTTTTACTCTTCTCCATACGGCTAGAGGTTTCAGTATCACATCTATCCATCTGGTGCATCACATGAGCTCATTTTCCTACCTAAGATATTAAGATTTAATGTCAATAAGCTAACTGTTAGATCAGTTAAAGTGTTCATCCCAATAGACAGAGCCAATATGTTACCAGAGATTTATAGGGCTCAAAAAAATGACTATTTACTGTAAAATATATTAAGGTGAGGAATCTCCAAACCAGATCTTATTCATACATGATTGCACCCTTACTGGGCCAAGTAAAAAAAAGAGTTGGTATTGAACTAAAAAAAAAAGCATATGGAGCTTCAGTAAAAAATAAATAAATACATAAAATAAAATATGTTCTCTGGTACTTTGTCCCAACATTGTATACTTTTACTGGTCAGTCAAGGTTTAGAAACACCCAAAGGTGTAGCAAGCTCTTTCAGCACCTGCATCTGGGAGACAGGGAAAGGCAGGGAAGGGGAATTATTCTGACCACTGGTGAGTGGAGTGCTGGAGTTATAGGGAGGAGGGAGGGAAAGGAGTCACCTGGTGACCGGGTACCCTTGGGCACAGGGTCGTGCCCCTTCCATGCCACCCGTGGATATGCCTACCTGGCTGTGTCTGTATGACTCCTATGGCCAGGCTGGGCCTATCATAGCAAAGACTCCCTAGGGCTTCTTATAGACACCTCTTCTAAGTCAGCCCCTGGGGCTGGGGCCGCACTTACCCTGTCCTAGTTATGCTACTGGAAAAGCTCTATTTGTTCTTATTACTCCAATTTAAAACCTGTGAGCAGAACAAATTATATTAACAGACATCTTGTATAAGGCATTTCCCTTTCATCAGTAATAGAATAGAGTAGATTAGAATAGAATAGAATATATAAAAGCCAGACTAGTGTGCCATCTAGAAATTTCAGCTAAAGTGTCATATATATATATAGGTTGGCCACCCCTGCCATACTCCATGCAGAAACCCAACAAGGATAGCCAGCTGGAAGCAACACACAGCACTTCTTAAATGGAAGTCGTCCTCTTCCAGGCATTAATTTCTAATTTGAAACAATCTCAACTACCACTAGAATGACACCACTCCTCAGCTCCAGCAACAAAGGCTGTGCCACCAAAGAATGAATTAAGCATGAATCAAATATATATATATTTGACAATTTAGCTGAAATGTCTAGATGGCATGCTAATCTGGCTTTTCATATAATGATAGAATCATAGAAAATTAGGGTTGGAAAGGACCTCAGGATGTCATCCAGTCCTACATCCTGCTCAACACAGGACCATCCCCACCTAGATCATTCCAGCCAGGGATTTTTCAAGACAGGCACACTGGTGACTTATTTCCAGATTCTTGTTCACTGTAATCCCCAGGTCTTTTTCTGCAGAGTTCCTGCTTAGCCAGTCAGTCCTCAGGTTGTAGTGATGCATAGCATTCCTTCATTTTAAGTGGAGGGCTTTGAACTTGTTCTTATTGAACCTCATGAGATTTCTTTTGGCCCTGTCCTCCAATTCATCTAGGTCATTCTGAATCAGAGCCCTACCCTCCAGTGTATGTATTTCACCTTCCAGCTGGTGTCATCCATGAATGTGCTAAAGGAGCAATCCATCCCATCTTCAAGATCACTAATGAAGATATTGAATAAAATCAGTACCAGGACCTACCTCTGGGACACTCCACTTAATACTGGCTGCCAGCTAGACATTGAGTCATTGGTTACTATGCATTGAGCCTGACAATCCAGCTAGCTTTCTATCCATCTTATTCATTGAACCCATAATTCCTGAGCTTGCTTGCAAGAATGTTGTAGGAGATGGTAATCAAGAGCCTTGTTAAAATCAAGATATGTTATATCCACTGGTTCCCCTACATCCACAGAGCCATTCATCTCATCATTGAAGACAATGAGGTTGGTCAGGCATGACTTGCCCTTGGCTAATCCATGCTGACTGTACCTAATCACCTTCTTCTCCTTCAAGTGCTTAGAAACAGATTCTGTGAGGACCTGCTCCATGATTTTTCCAGGGACTGAGGTGAGGCTGACTGGTCTCTAGTTTCCTGGATCCTCCTTCTTCCTGTTCTTAAACATGGGCACTGTATTTTCCCTTTTTCAGTTGTCTGGGACATCCCCATATCACTACAAGTTTTCAAAGAGAATGGCCAGTAGCAGCAATCACATTAGCCAACTCCCTCAGCACCCCTGAATACATTGTATCTGTCCCTGTGGAGATATCAAGTTTTTCTAAATAGTCCCTAACCTTCCTTTCACCACTGAGGGCTGCTGAACTCCTCCCTAAACTGTGCCTACCAGTGCAGTAGTCTGGGAGCTGACCTGGTCTGTAAAGATTGAGGTAAAGATAAACATTGAATACTTCTGCCTTTTCCTCATCATCTGTCACTAGGTTGCCTCCCCCATTCAGTTAGGGACCGACACTTTCCTTGACCTTCCTCTTGTTGCTAATATACCTCTAGAAACACTTCTTCCTACCTTTCACATCCCTTGCTAGCCACAACACCAATTGCACTTTGGCTTTCCTGACTTCATCCCTACATGCCCACGCAATATTCTTATACTCCTTCCAAGTTATATTTCCAAGCTTCCACTTCTTGAAAGCTTGCTTTTTGTGTTTAAGTCCGCTGAAGAGTACTCTGATAAGCCAAGCTGGTTGTTTGCCACATTTGCTATTCTTCCCGCACATTGGGGTGGAATACAACCAGCTCTCCTGGCTTCCTTTCTCCATCAGACTAGCCTTCTAAGGGATCCTACCTATTAGTTCCCTATGGGAGTTGGTCTGCTTTTCTGAAGTTCAGTGTCCAAACTCAGTTGCTCTCCTTTCTTTCTTTTGTCAAGATCCTAAATTCAGTCATCTCATGGTCACTGCTCCCAACTTGCCATCCATTTCTACATCCCACACCATTTCTTCCTGGTTTGTAAGCAGTGGGTCAAGAACAGCAGGGCCCGTAGCTGGTCTCTCCAACACTTGTATCAGGAAGTTGTCTCCAACACTCTCCAAAAACTTCCTGGATTGCCTGTGCACTCCTGCCCTCCCAGCAGGTGTTAGGTGATTAACATCCCCCATGAGAACCAGGGCCTATGATCTGAAAACTCTCACCAGTTGTCTGAAGAAAGACTCATCTACCTGGTCTGGTAGTCTATTGCTGGCATGCAACACAACATCACTCCTTTGGTCTTCCCTCTAACCTTAACCCAGAGATTTTTACCAGACCTATCTCCAGCTTCATACTGGAGTTCTGAGCAATCTTACAGTTCTTCTAAATACAGATCAACCCCTCCTCCTTTTCTCCCCTGCCTGTCTTTCCTGAATAGTTTGTATCCATCCATGACAGTGCTCCAGTCATGTGAGCTATCCCACCAACTCTCTGTCATTCCAATCACATCTTAGTTCATTGACTGCTCCAGGACTTCCAGTTCTTTCTATTCATTTCCTAGGCTCTGTGCATTCATGTACAGACATCTGAGATGACTAGACAGTTACCCTACTTTCTCAGGGAGAATGAGACCTCCTCTGCTGCCCACTTCTGTTTCTGTTTCCTTCAGGTCCCCTACTTCCACACTTACCTCAGGGGTTTGTTCTCCATCTACTGATGAACCTATTTTAAAGCTCTTCTCACTAAGTTAGTGAACCTGTCTGCAAATTTGTTCTTCCCTCTCTTTGTCAGGTGGATCCCATGTCCTCCTAGCAATCCTTCTTCTTGGAACAACATCCCATAGTTGGAGAAGCCGAATCCCTGTTTTTGTGCAGCTGCTTTTGTATATGAGCATGCATGCAGAACCAAACCACCAGGGGATTCTACAGAGGGAAACTTTAAAAGTATTTATTCTGGTTTCAGGAATATTTTGTAGTCCTATCTATAACAATATGAACCATCAGTCAAACAACACCAACAAAAAAAACCCTCTACATGAAGAAGTGGTATAGGTTGTAGCCATGTTGGTCTAAGGACATAGGCAGACAAAGTTGTTTTGGTAAATCTGATATCTGTTCATAAACCAATTCAACTAGTTGGAAAAATTCTTAGCAAACTTTCAGGTATAAATCCTCTTCATCAGGCTGAGGAAGCATCTGCAGTTGGTGTATGCTCTTCCTGAATGGAATGAATAGTAAACAAGTCAGAGGCTGGTATGGATGTCAGAAACAACTTCACTTTTAATAACCAACACTTCCTCCAGACCATGGGCACCAAAATGGCCCCACAGTATGCCAACCTTTTTATGAGCCACTTGGAAATAGAATTCCTCAAGGACTGTACCATTAAACCCTTGCTATATTTAAGATATATTGATGACATTTTCATCATTTGACCTGAAAATCTGCAATCTCTGATTGAATTCCATCAGAAATTCAACAAGCATCACCCCTACATCTGACTATCTCTTGAATACTCCAGCAACAACATCTCCTTTTTAGACATCACAGGTTATAACATATCACCTATGAAAAAAGGTGAAATGTGGTGGGACACAACGCATGACTGGGCGGTAAATGTTAAGGGCTATAGGCTGTACAGGAGAGACAGGATAGGAAGGAAAGGTGGGGCCGTGGCACTCTACATTAAGGAGGAATACCCATCCTCATCAATTAACAAAGAATCAGAGGAAGGGCACTCTGAAGTGCTTTGGGTTAGAATACAAGGCAGTCGAGGGGAAAGAGACTTAACAGTGGGGGTCTACTACAGACCTCCCAACCAAGGGGAAGAGCTTGACCAGGAATTCTTAGGTCAGCTCATGGAAGTAGTGAAGACAAAGGATGTAGCCCTATAAGGAGAGGCTATGGGACCTGAACCTGTTCTGCCTCCACAAGAGAAGCCTGAGGGGGGACCTAGTGGCCTGTTACAAACTAGTCAGGGGGGACCAGCAAGCACTAGGGAAGTCCCTTTTCCCCCAAGCATTGCCAGGAGTGACCAGGAATAACGGTCACAAGCTGGCAGAGGGTAGATTTAGGCTAGATATCAGGAGGCGCTACTTCACGGTCAGGGTGGCTAGGATCTGGAGCCAACTTCCAAGAGAAGTGGTGCTGGCTCCTACCCTGGGGGTCTTTAAGAGAAAGTTAGATGAACACCTTGCTGGGGTCGTTTGACCACAGTAATCTTTCCTGCCATGGTGGGGGGTCGGACTAGATGATCTACTCAGGTCCCTTCTGACCCTAGAAACTATGAAACTATGAAAGCTTTTGAAATATTACCATTATCTAAGTCATAGGGTCCCAGGTATGAGAAAAGAGCAGTGTTCTATTTTGTGGCTCCAAAGTGGTGAGGAGATTAGACAAGTAGAGAGAGCACCACACAGCTCAAATGGCTGGTAATTTTATTTATTACCAGCCATGTGAGCTGCTTCTGAACAGAAACCAAAACTGAAAGTAAAAGATGCTGCCTAGGGAGGCACACTGCCCAACCATATTTAAAAACACATTGCCATTTATAATGACTAATGAACATTATCAAAAGTACTATATGCAATTAAAATGCTCCTCTTTCCCTCTGTAGTTTAGCCTACTTTCTTGAAAAAGAACAGGCCAGAGCCTAGTCATAATAATAATAAGAAGAAGAATGACAGCAATAGTGAGCTAAGCCTCAATGCCATAAATTTGTGAGGTCTTTCTTTAAACAACTATTAACAAAGCTGCTCTCCTTCTGTCATAAAAGCATAGCTTCAAGAGGAAAGGTGGCAGGGTACCACCAAACTAGCCTATTGCTGGGTGATTACAACACTGTCCTGGGAGGTATGAGATGAAAGATTAAAACACCCTTGAGCTGAAAAGTCGAAGTGCCCTACTTTGGGTCTATTACAATAATATTCTAATTTGGAGTCAGCTCTGAATAACTTGACACCACCTTTTTAGGTTCAATTTTAGGAAAAATAGCTTTTTCCCTGAATATAATTTGATAACTACTGATAAAGTATTTGAACGTTCTTTTAAAAATTCACAGTATATTCAGATAACTAAATAAGTGGCCAAAGGTTGAATGCAATTAGGAAAAAAAGAAAAAGAACTTTTAATAAAAAAAAAAAGGATCCTCTGTATGAAGATAGTTTGTTCAAGAGTCACCATATTTGTCTTCAGTATAGAATTCCATGGCAATAAACATGAAGGAAAATATTTTTAGTTAAATGAAAATTATTTAGAGGTTTAGACAAAGACACACTCATATGAAAAAGCTGTATCCAAATTACAGTTCTGAATTCAGATTTCCTTGATATGTAGAACCAAACCTCTGAATCCAAACAACCCAGTTTTCAGGTGTTGAAAATCAAAGTTTTCTTAATTTTTCGAAGGGTAAGGAGAAAATCTTTATTGTGTTAAGTGTGTATCATTATTATGTGCCGGTGTCAGCTCCGAGTTGACCTCTGAGCAAAGTATATTTAACTAATTTGCAATTTTGAAAGAATCAAACATTGTTGACTTAAATATTTTAAATTTAACCTCAGACTCTTTTTGTTTGTTTGTTTTAGTGCTGGAAATTTGCAAGATTTCTATTTTTTTTTAAAAAATCAACAGATGTACACTGCAGTGTAAAAATAAATAAATACAGATACATTCTAAATATTAAACATCTGCACTTCTGTATTTCATGGTTTTCTGCCAGCTCACATTATGACTTATTTCTTAGCTCTGTTGGTCCCATGATGACCTGCTACATGGACTGTGACAGAACTGGGGATACAGCTTCCAAGCCCTGTGCTCTCTACAGTGGAGCCATGAATCTGAAAGCCTCAGCTTAACATGGGGCTTTTAAGGATTGCAAGCTCTCAGCTGCCTAAGGGAGACTGCTTGTCTGCAACTCCAGCAAAGCAGAGTAAAAGTCCCGTAATGCTGCAGAGTGATGGTGATCAGAATTTCCCAGCCACTGTGGCTCTTTGTGACACTAGCTGAGTGCACCATCTGGCAGCCACCATGATGGAAGAGATGATCTGGTGTGTCACCTTTAAAAGCCAAATAATGTGTCCCTGAAGGGTGCTGCTCAGTCATTGAATCTGTAAAATGGCATTATATTAATCTGATCATAGGTCAGCTTTACAGTCAACTGTGCTTTTTATTGTTGTTATTGAGCGGGAAGACAATTTGATTGATAATTAATACAATATGGTATGTAGTAGTTTGACACCACCAACACAGGTGACTGCCGTGTTTTTTAATGAAAGTAGTTGGGACAGTGACTGCTAGTTGTGCTTTTTTGCTAAATTTAAGCTTACCAGGCTGCATTAAGCAAGCTCAGAGCACAACTGTTAGATTAGGCCCCTCAGGGCATTTAGGACAACTCTGCTTAATTTCTGGATCCATATGGAGCCTCAACAGGGCTAAGACAATTCTGGCCATATATGGAAGGCAGAACTGCTGAAGTCCAGAGAAATGTCAATTCAAAAAGGGAGGCATCTAGTGAATTTAAGCACTTCAAAGGTTAGGTGAATATTGTGTACAGATTTTTGGGTCACAGATTTGGGATTAAGTACATTTTACTTCTGCTTTAGCCACCTACATTTCTGGATCTGAGTCTTAGCTTTTTCAGAGTGCATTAAAAACGCATATGTTACTAAACTCCCTAGAGCCAGGGGAAAGTAGCAGTTCTGAAGTACCTCTTCAAACTCTTCAGTAAAATAATCTGAAGATCCTCAGAGCTGGTCGTAATTACATACCTAGAGTTAACAGTTGGTCTTCATGTCAGCTTCTAGAAAGATGCTGGTTGGAAGTCAGACAGAAAGCAGGGTAGATTTGTACCTTATAGACTAAATAAACCAGAGATAAATAACAAGCTTTCTTGAGCTTGAGTTCACTCCATCACATGCTGATCTGCTGAAGTGAGTTTGCACTCATGAAAGCTTATGCTATATCACTACAATTTAGTTAGTCTGTAAGGTGCTAATCTACTCTTCCATTTTATAGAAAGACAGGGAATCAGTAATCTAAAATGAAAGCAGCACAACACCCTTGCATCAAAAGCCCTAGACCTAGGATCAGTGGTCATATTCCATACATTGCTCGTGTACCATATTTACAAAGTGAACCTAGCTTTTCTGTCAGTTAAGCTTTCATAGCTCAGGCTCAATTGGCTCAACTTAGAAGGTACTTTGCTAGAACCTGCTAAATTGCTTGCCTTTAATAGAAACCCTTCACGTTCAGTTATTAATACTTTTAACCAGTTCTAGACTCATGCCCTCAGGCCCTTCCAGATTACCTTACCTGTAAGTACGTTAATGCTGAAGGAACTGAACAAAGGTCAAATGTAATGTGAATTAGCCACACTCCTAAAAATACAGAAAGAGATAATGTTATGACTTAATTGGAAAACATGATATACTGAAATAGCTACTTTTATTTTAAAAACTATCATCTTATATAGTAAAATCTCTACATCCTTAAAAAATCACTAAACATTAGTTATGGTAGTGTGATAGCTGAGCTATTACAGTAGATTAGTAATAATGCAGCTATAACTATAGTGCAGTAGCACTATATTTATAAAGACATAGACACCTTGCACTGGGCTGTATGTCTGCTTTTCTCCTGAACTGTCATATTATTATCTCTTGCTTATAGGTGATTAATTCTAGTTTTCATTTCTGTTATACACATTAATTATAACTATTGCAGTAAATCTATCTCCTCTATTAAAAATCTATTTCACGTGCTTTTAGGAATATCTACTTGTGGTTCCTGTAGCAACTGGAAAATTCAATCTTTAATGTATTTATCCTTTTAAAAGCCATATGAGAAAATGAATAGAGGCTATTGTCATCGTACACACAAGGAACTAAGGCACTAAGGCTAAGGGCCAAATACAAAAAAAAAAAGAAGACTTAGAAGCCTACAGTTCTGCTTCTGTGTATGCTCAGAATCATCTGAATGTTGACAGTGCTGAAAAGATCAGTGCCTAGCTCATGTGGAAGCCCACTATGATTTGAAACTGGGTGTTTAATTTATCTCCTACAAAGGGATCAATTTAGTAAGTTCTCTCTGAGGACACACCAAAAGTAGTATCAACTGCTGCTTCTTGAAGGCATTAGGGTAGGACGTCAAAGGAGTGTTGCCATGTCTCCACTTGTTAACAGTAGCCTAGTGGCTAAAGACTTCAGTGCAGGATGAATAATATGCAATTTTCACTTCTGCCTAAAGAGATCCAAATCATATCCCATATCTGCCTGGAGAATGCCCTAACTGCTATCAGTGGTGGCAGGTGACAGAACAAGGAGCAATGGTCTCAAGCTGCAGCAAGGGATGTTTAGGTTAGACATCAGGAACAATTTTTCTTACTAGGAGGGTAGTAAAATACTGGAACAGGCTACCCAGAGAGCTTGTGGAATCTCCATCATTGGAAGTTTTCAAGAGCTGGCTAGACAAATCCTTGGGTGGGATGAATTAATTGGGGCAGGTCCTGCTTTAAGCAGGGAGGTGAACTAGATGGCTTCCTGAGGTCCCTTCACAACCTCATTTTCTATGATTCTAACTATCAGGCTACAGATTGTTCTGGGGTAGGGAGGTCGGGTATTCTTTACTTCTCTCACTATACCCCCAAAGCTGTTTCACTGCAGAGAAAAGAATTACAGACTCACTGGGCCAGAAAGAGAGGTTAAAAATGAACATGACTGCAGCCTAGTGGTTAGTGGAAAACCATGGTTCTGGTTCCCATTACAAGGACTATTTGTATAGTTTACTAAATGGGATTCCATATTGGAATAGTTCTGTTGAATCCCACACTGAGGTCCTAACATTCCCTATTCAATATATAGAGAACCAGTTCACCTAAAGCTGAATTCTAGATTCCACTCTAGGGTCCAGACATATAGCCTTAAATGACTTCCAATTTCACACTGCAAACTTGTAGCAGAAGAAGGAAATAAAATGCAAGTTTCCAAGCCATAGAGCAAGGTTCAAATTTCTGGCTGAGATTTCATCACTTCAAAGAAATACAAATTCTGCACAGAGACGCCAATTGATTCTTGTTCAAAGTTTAGGAGTTCAGTTGCATTTGTGTTTAAACTTCTGTTTGGCATGGAGGTTTTTGCTGAAGCTACTGTTTGCATTTGTAGAAGGCACTAATCTCAGGCTGTGCAAACAGACTCAGCTGAAACCAGCATGAGGAAATGGCAGACTGTTCTGGCTACAACACTGAAAAGAATTGTCTTTTAAGTTTTCATTTGAATGTTCTGTTCTGAGTACGCAAGAAGTTCTCTTTCTTGTCATCTGAATTAAATGCATATATAACATTGTCAGTTGGGGATTAGATGAGGATTTTCTGTTGTGAAGGAAAAAGGTAGATGTTAAACAAGGAGACAATGCTGAAAGAAACGTTAAACTTTTCAGAATCAAAACAGACAGTTTATATTTAAAGCAAGTTCACCAGGGACCTCTGAAGTAAAAGAAAAGGAAATGGAGTGAGAAGAAATATAAGATCTCTTTTATTTTTGTCTAATGCAAATACACAACAGCGCAAATCTCTTAAAGTTGGCAAGATTGTATTCACCCTTATGTCTGTAGCAGAGTGGCTGAGGTAACAATCAGTATTAACTCCTTTCAAAATCTATGCGTGCATATGTGTGGTAGCGGGGTAGGAAGAGGAGGTGGACACAGCACATTTTATACTCTGGATATTAAGAGGAAGTTTGTGATATGGTCCTGCTGGTGTAAAAAAAGGCATTGTAACTTTACTACAGTGCCCAAGCGTTTAATTATCAGCAAAAGCCCAATCATATTTATGATTTACCTCATAGTTCTGCTTTCTAGTCATACAAATAGCCTTTGCATTACAATATGCAATAGATTTATTCAATTAATCATTAATTAATTAGGACACACATTTTAGAATTGCCCAAGCATAAGGAAGGTCTGGAGAAAGCATCCCTTAATTAATTCTTATCCTCACAAGAAAAAAATGTTCCATTATAAACTCTTGTGGGCACACTTTCCAAAAATCAAATAAATTACACATGAACAAACTAATTGGATATTCTTGCATCACTGGAACAAAATTTGAAGTTACAGTTCAGACACAGTGGCCAGATAGTTACCAGAGGTCAGTACTTGCTTGTCTTATTCATGTTAGTCCACTAGGACTGCTAACATAGCTAAAGAGAACATAATTTGACCCTTTCATGCAAAACTCAGCTCTCTTCATACATCAAGGCAAATTAAAAAAAAAAAGATCTAGAAAGACTTCTTAACTGTTAAGATATTATTTTATAGCATCAGAAAGACTGTTGAGACTTCATAATTCAGGTAAGAGAAAACGGTTCCCACTTTAAACAGTTTATGATACGTTAACTTCAGCTATGATTCAATTAAAAGTCCATACATATGACAAAACAACAGGAGACAGTCATGGTCAAAGCAAATGGGATTCCATGAATAGTCAACCATGTTTTCTATGCAGCCCGCACTAATAAAGGGCTTCCACCAATAAATAAAATATATAAATAGTTATAAAATGTTTCAAAAATACATTGCTGATGTATTATAATTGAATGTATTATAAAATAAGACATAAGGAAAAATAAATGTGAAGAGGCATTTTGGATCAGTTCATGAAGGGTAATTAATCCTTTAACTAGTGTTGTAGACCTTTCTGGCTCACATGACTGGAAGGGAGAGCGGGCGGCAGAGGGAGGTTGGGAATAGGTTTTTTATAAAGAGGACCTTTGTTGAGAACGTACCTCAAATCCAGGAAGGATTTTCTGGTCAAAACCAGAGAGAGTGACCACAACCACAGAAGAGGAAACAGATCCTGATTAGAGTCATAAAGAAGGGCTGGCAGGGACTTCCAGAGGTCATCTAGTCCAACGTCCTGCCTGAGGCAGGATCATCCCTATCCAAATCATTTTATACAATCTATAATCTAAACATTATGTAAGGTTACCATGAACCATGACACAACACAAATATAACACCCTAACCTGCCACAGGTAAAGCAGGGGGACCATTGCAGCCAATGTCCTTCTTCTATAAAATGTTGTCAATATCTGTTCAACAGAACCCTGGTAGAGGCCCATAAATCCTGCTACAGAGGAAGGCACCCATTTTATATTTTTATTTTTAACTATTCCTCTTAAGGTGTAGCACCTTACATTTATCTGCATAGAACTTCATCCTGTTAGCTCTAGCTCAGCTTTCCAATTTGTAGACATCCTTCTGAATTGTACCCCCATCTTCCCATGTGTTCATAATCCTTCCCAGTTTTTTTGTCATCTGCAGACTTACTCAAGAAGCTTTCTATATTAGCATCCAAATAATTAATGAACATATTGAACAGTAGTGGGCCCAGGACAGACCCCTGTGGGACTCCACTCAAAACCCCGTGTCATTCTGACATGGACCTACCTTTTACTTGTGGCTATTAAGTCAGTTATCTATCCACCTTATAGTAACATTTTTCCACAGTAACATTTAGCCCACATTTATCCAATTTGCTTATGAGACGGTCATGTGAGACCTTGTCAAAAGCCTTGCTGAAGTCCAGATATATTATATCCACAGCATTCCTTTCATCCACCCAAGTAGTTACTTTGTCAAAGATCAAGTTGGTTTGACATTTTTTTTCCCCAAAAACCACACTGGCAGCTTGTGATCAGCCTTTCCTCCTCCAGATGCACGCAAATGGTCTTCCTTAAGATATGATCCAGTAACTTCCCAGGTATTGAGGTGAGGACCTCCATATCAGAAGGGGGGGTGTTCTCATTCCCATAAGCAGGAATATTCTTTCCTTGGTGACAAATAGCAGCATCACATATTTGTGCCAAGGCTTGTTGTCCCTGGGGAACACCCGTGCACACACACTCTGGCATGTGGCAGGTTGCCTGGGTGGGGTAGGGGATTCTGGGGCCAGAACCTGGACTGGCTCCACTAGTCTTGCCTGGGGTTCTGGGGGCTTCCCAGGGCTCCAGCAGTGGTGATCCAGGTGTATAGAGCTTGACCAGCAGCCAGAGTGTAGCTCTGGCCAGCCAGGCTCTGGTTTTGGGTGGCTCACACTGTCGGCACATGCACTGCCCCGCTTTTTTCTGGCATCAGTTTTTTTTGACACTGGGACCTCGCAGTGTAAGAAAACACTGATGTGCTACAAATTAGTACTGTGGCAAATGCCTGAATCTGCAGTGTATATGATTTGCAGCACCACAGGTGACTCTGTCGCACTGCAAACCACTCGTGGAAATGTGCCCAGGAAAAGCAGGAATTTTAACCTTGTCTTTTACCCTAGAATATTGTCCCAAACACTGGTTTACTAACCAATGATAGAAGGGTGAGAAGTCAAAGGGGAACAGACTAATGTATATTCCACAGTATGTTCCATATTAAACAGTCTTTGTTTTCTGTACTTAAAAATAGGATTATTTTCTGATTTTAAACCCTTTTAAAGAATGGGAAGAATTTCCCACCCATTTCTAATTCCTAATTCTAAATAGAATTCTAACTAAAGAATTAAGTCTATAATTGAAACATACATTCTACTATGTTAGACAATACTTGCTTTCTCAGGGGAGTTTTCAGAGTTAGCTGGCTGAAACTATTTATGGATAAGGAGGAAGTGATCTGAGCTATAATAGACAAAATTGGTCACAGACAGGAGAGAAAATATCTTCCCTCAATTGACCATTATGGTGCAGACAGATGTCCAGCCCCTTGCTCAAACTCATGGTGCTTTACATAAAGCTGCATGAGTTACAGTTCCCCCCTCCAACCCAAGAGTTGCCTGTTAGGTCGGGAGGGGTGTGGGGGGGAGATGACTGCACTGCCCCCCCTGGCCAGCACACAGGGAGGTTCCAGCAGCCTCCTTGGAGACTGATGAACCACCCCTTTCCCCTGCCCCAACTCCCCATCTCTGGGGTTGTCAGAAGGGAGGGAGGGAGAGAGGGAAAGGCAGAAATGAGCATCACAGAGCTGCCAGCTGGGCTTTGCCTGGCCTGAGATGGAGAGGGTGTGGGATGAAACAGAGCCCCCATTCCTTGAAGCCCCACCCCAGCTACCCCAGCTGGGGTACTGGGGGAAGCTAGGCCAGTCCTACAAGGTGAAGGGATGCCATTCAACACCCCCTGTACCATCTTAGGCTGGGAAGTTGGCATCTCAGAACTGCTCGCTTCCCCATCTGTGTTTTGCCCACCCTGAGATGCAAGTAAGTGGGAAATAGAAATGGTGCTTTGCAGGACCAGCCTAGCACTTCCCAGTACCCCAGTCAAGGTAACAGGGAGGGTGGTTAATTTGTTGCATAATCAGCCATTTAAAAAATGCTCTGAAGCCATGCATGTGTCACAGCACAGCTGTTGAGCACTTTCAGGGGCCTAATCGCATGAAAAATGTAATTTGAGTAAGTACCCTATGCTATGAAATGGCTCAGGTTTTGCCAACAAACTAATGGATTCTTGGTTAATTCTGGATTTCCTGGGAATTACAAGAATCAGGAACATTTACTTTTTCTTTCCCAAGGTATTTTTCCTCACATGGTTCCACTTTGTAATATTAATTCATGTTTTTGTCACACCTATATTTGTTTGTTTTTGCTATTCACTAGGTCAGAATGTAGGAATTTGTTAATATAGTAAAATGGCTTGGAGGAAGCCCATACATCTATGCTCTTCAAACTGCATACTATGTTATTTAAAAACATTTGGCACTCTGTAAGATACAAAAGTTATCCCTCCCCTAAAATATATACCACTTAAATATCATTATCTCACTGATAATTAAATGTTTAAATCAACCAAAACAACTTGTTTTTAAAAATTCTAATGAAAATAATAAGACTAAGTTAGGTCATTGCATTAGGATTTAAATCCCTCTAAAATTTTAAGAAGCATTTTACAGAAGCCTCTCACCATTTTTTTCTTGCTCTCGTGGTGGACTTAAATTTGAATTTATATTTGGGCAGTCTCTATAACCTATGAAATTCCAATAATTCAGTGGTTCAGGGCAGTTTACAAAGTTTTCAGACTCTAGGTGCCCTACACCAATCTGTTTTTCTCATATATTTTCTTCTGACTAACAAAAAGGAACTCACCATTTTGCCGATTTCTACATGCTGGCATTGTATGTATCCTAGTGTCTGCTGATTTCAGATATCATTTTAGAAATCTATTAGTTCTAAAGAAAAACTTTGTGCTGATTATTTGAAGTACAATTTTAGCTCATTTTCAGTTCAAGTGAAACTCAGGAAAAGTTTAACAGGATAGTAGATCAAAATGAAACATATCACTTACAAAAATTAGTTACACATCTGTAAAACTAGAGAAACAATATTCAGTCATCAAATGAATCACTTAGTGTTCAGCCAGCTGTGATCCTAAGGTTGTGTCTGACAACTGCATAATTTACTCCCCACTTCATCTAGCTGTTATTAGCATTACAGTTAAATCTAGAAGCATGAAGCTGAGATTGAGGCCCTTTTGCACAAAGCTCTATACAAACACACAGTGAAAGACAATAAGTATTCATCACAGATTATAATCAAAATGATGCGCCAAACAAAAGCTTTGAGAAAAGCAGTAGTATCTCTGTTTCACAGATGAGGTCTGAGGCATCAAATTTTGTCCTTATGTGTTTATGAGACTCAACTACCTCTGTAGTTGAAACTGGAAACAATGAAATTTGAATAAATCTAGCTAAAAGGTAAGACAGATTGTAGACACTGTTTTAAAAACTATTCCCTTCTCCATTGGAACACCTGAAATTGAAGAAAATGAATCATCCAACTGACCAAAACATTTATTTCCTGTAGTTCATAGATCTGTACAACAGTTATGATTATATTTTCTTTGCATGATTCAATGTATAATGGTGAAGTCAAAAAAATACTTGAAGATAATTTCCATGTTTACCTAATGTTTGCCTAAGGGCAGCCAGCAGGTAAGGTGGCAGATGCCCCCTCATCCCTCCCCCCTCCTCCTCCCAGGGCATGTCTGCCAATCAGCTTGACCAGCAGCCAGAGCCACTGCTGGAGCCCTGGGAAGCCCCCAGAACCCCAGGTAAGGCTAGTGGAGCCAGCCCAGGTTCTGGCCCCAGAATCCCCTACCCCACCCAGGCAACCTGCCACATGCCAGAGTGTGTGTGCACGGGTGTTCCCCAGGGACAACAAGCCTTGGCACAAATATGTGATGCTGCTATTTGTCACCAACACAGAGGTGCTCCCTCTCTGCCAAGCAATCTCAAGTGGTGGGGCCACTGCAAAATGAGCTCTTTAGTCCATGACCAAGATGCAAAAAATGCTTTCTTTCACCATTAGTTAGGTAGGTCCCCAGTTATGACAATTGTGAGAGTTGCAAACTATTCTTGTTAGTAAGAAAAATATGGAAAGAATTGAATTTGTGTAGAAAATCAAGGATCACTGCCCCAAAAGTACCTATAGTGATCTTCTCTGTGCTTAGTCCAGGGAAAATAAGATGTGACTTTCTCAGAATATAACTCTGTGATTTAATATTACTGGGTGCTGACAAACATGAGGGGAAAAGAAAAACACACTTTACTAGAAGCAGCACCACATTACTTTGACCCGGTTCCACAGTGTCTATATAGAGTGGGTGCTTCAGTGGGGCATTTTGGCATGTTTAGCTAAAGCTGATTCAATCAGCTATTAGATAAAACAGCCCAAAAAGTCCCAATAGAGTAATCAATCTGTACAGACGTTGAGAAAGCCGAGTGCAACTAACACACTACCTCTTCTGGACATGCACTGGGCTCAGCACAGGACTGTGCCAAATTTGAAGTAAAGCTCAGTTCATACAAAGACAAATAATTTATCCAAAAAATTGCTGTTCTAGTTCAGTTTTAAAAGATAATTTACAGCTTAAGGTGCTGGTGATGACTGAGTTTGACATTACTAGTGATGGACAAGACCTTATTAAATGCCTGTGAACAACATTATCAGGTAGCATAATATATGGATATTGCTAATACATGCACTCTAAGCCTCATTTTGGAAAACTGTAAGCAAGCACTCTATGTCAGAGTAATGAACTGCTACAGCTTTAAAGATGTAGATATAGTATTATTAAAAACAGAAAAAATATTCTTTGTATAACTCAGAAGTCAGGTTTGTATTAGTACAGCACAAGGAAATTAAAGCATTTTTAACACATTAATACTATGAAGATTGCCATGTGATTTAATGTTTCCCTCCAATCTGTATCTTACAGAACTTGTCAGCCTATCTTGGGAAATAGCAGGGTGAGAGCCTCTTCAATATTGTTCCTGCTGTGATACTGAATGGTTTGGCTAGAGGATTCATGCTATTAGCCAATATAGTTGATAAGAATGTGAAAGTGCTAGCCAAGTTGTCTCCCTGCAGAAAAGCATATAAATGTGTATGCTACCTTTTATATTTAAAACATTCCCAATTAGATATAGGCTAGGCACAGGCATTATACTTATTTCACCTTAAGCAGGCAAAAATTGCTTTAAAGCCATAGCTGAACAAACATTTATGGTTCTTATAGGACCTAAAAATGGCGGATCACATTCTAAGTTAACCCTCAAGGGATGAGGTATTAGACAAAAGCGCTTTCTATTAGAGTGCTTTATCAAAAATCTGTGCCAGATCCCATTGAAAGTTAACTTAGAGTGTGATTGTCACCATCCCAGGTGGCATTGCACAGGGCTGTGTTCTAGCCTTGGGCAGAACTTGTTTGCTCTTCCCAAGTATCAGGCTGGCCCTTGGCTGTCACTACCTGAATTCAGTGACAACTTCTGATCCCAGCCTGGCATGCAGCCAGGCTTCAGGGGAGGTGGGGAAAGGTGGTTTCTGTCTCCACAGATGCTCCAGCCCCATGGAATACCACAGCCAGCTGGGAGGGCTGCGGGAGAAGGAGTCCAGCATCTCTCCCCACATAACCACCCTGGCCAGCACACATCTGGCCAGCACACATCTGTTCCATTCGCTTGTGACCAAAGTTATAGCACTTAAGGAAAGTGTGATAATTAGAGTGCTTCTGCAACCGTTTTCTTGAACATTTACACTTAGCCATAGATACTAATGAGACAGTGTAGACAACAAGTTAATAACAATGTATTAAATTGTTTTGAATCATAAATTATGAAGGGCCGGAACTAAGATTCTGATTCTAGACAAAGGAAATGTAGATGTTCTACACTTTGTAGAAGGGTTTCTACACGTATGTTAGCAGCAACAGGAAGCTCAGGGAAAGTGCGGTCCCTTACTGAATTGTACGGATTTGGGGGGGGTGTAACCTAGTGAAAGATGAGAAGAAAAAGGCTAAAGTACTCAATTCCCTTTCTTACCTTGGTCTTCATAGACAAGGTCAGCTCCCAGGCTGCTACACTTGGCAGCACAGTTTGGAGAGAAGGTGAGCAGCCCTCAGTGGTAAAAGAACATGTTAGGGAATATTTAGAAAAGCTGAAGGTGTACAAAACCATGGGCTGGATGCAATACATCCAAGGGTGCTGAAGGAGATGACTGATGTGATGGCAGAGGTGCTGGCCATTATCTTTGAAAACTTGTGGCAATCGGGGGAGGTCCTGGACGACTGGAAAAGGGAAAATGTAGTACCCATGCTTAAGAAATGGAAGAAGGAGGATCCAGGGAACTACAGACCAGTCAAACTCACTTTAGTCCTCAGAAAATCATGGAGCAAGTCCTCAAAGGTTACCCCCCCCCCCCCCAAGAAACTATATCTAAACACTTGAAGGAGAAAAAGATGGTTAGGAACAGTCAGCATGGATTCACCAAGGGCAAGTCATGCCTGGCCAACTTGATTGCCTGCTATGATGAAATGACTGGCTCTGTGGATGTGGAGAAAGCAGTGAACATAACATACTTTGACTTTAGAAAGGCTTTTGATTATCATCTCTTACAACATTCTTGCAAGCAGGCTGAGGAAGTATGGGTTGGATCAATGGACTATAAGATAGATAGAAAGCTATCTGGATTGTCAGGCTCACTGGGTATTAAAGAAGCAGCCAGTATCAAGTGGAGCATCCCAGGGGTCAGTCTTGAGACTGGTTTTGTTCAATACCTTCATTAGTGATCTTGAAGATGGGATGGATTGCTCCTTTAGCACATTCATGGATGACACCAGCTGGAAGGTGAAATACATACACTGGAGGGTAGGGCTTTGATTCAGAGTGACCTAGACAAATTGGAGGATTGAGCCCAAAGAAATCTCATGAGGTTCAGTAAGGACAAGTGCAAAGTCCTGCATTTAGGATAGAAGAATGCCACGCACCACTACAACCTGAGGGCTCACTAGCAAAGCAGCAGCTTTGCAGAAAAGGGCCTGGGGGTTACAGTAGATTATAAAATGGATCAGCAGTGTGGCCTTGTTGCCAAAAAGGCTAACAACTTATTGGGCTGCATAAGTAGGAGTGTTGCCAGAAGATCAAAGGAAGCAATTATACCACACTTTTCTGCACTGGTGAGGCTATAAGTGGAGTACTGTGTCCAGTCTTGGGGCCCCCCCACTACAGAAACATTGTGCATAGGTTTAAGGCAGTCTGGCAGACAGCCATGAAAATTGTTCAAGGGCTGCGGTACATGACTTAGGAGGAGAGGGTGAGGGAACTGGGCCTATTTTGTTTGCAGTAGAGGAGACTGAGTGGGGGGATTTAATAGCAGCCTTTAACTACCTGAAGGGGGGTTCCAAAGAGGATGTAGTGGGACTGTTCTCAGTGGGGACAGATAACAGAACAAGGAGAAATGGCCTTAAGTTGCAACAAGGGAGGTTTAAGTTGGATATTGGGGAAAACTTTCTCACTAGGAAGGTGGTAAAGTGGTGGAACAGATTTCTGAGAGAGGTGCTGGGATTTCCAGCCTTGGAGGTTTTTAAGGCCTGGCTGGATTGATCTGGTTGGGGCTGGTCCTGCTTTGAGCAGGGGGATGGACAAGATGACTTTCTGTAGTCCCTTCCAACCCTAAATTTCTATTATTCTGTGATTACATCATGTATAAGTATTCAATGCTACTAAGTTTCTTTACAAGGAGAGAACAAACCCCACAAAGTTGCAGCTGATTTTATAGGAGAGGGAGAACAAACCATCCCTGAAGACAAGGTAAAAAAACCAAACACACTTAAAACCTTGCTGCCTGGAGGAAGTATTGTGGGTAAATAGGTAATGGTTTGCTACCACAAGCAGGAAATGAAGGAGCAATGAAAAGCCACACTGTAACTATATGTCATTTGGAGACTGGCAAGCAGAATGGTGAAGCTTCAGATTAGACATTTTAGCTGACCTGGTTTTCATCTCAGTGATTTCACCTGTAAGATGTTTCTGTATTTGCCATTCAGACTAGACAGGGCAAGACACAGTCACTTTGGTATGGCGTAAGGATCTAGTTCCTCAAAATATTGAAATCAGTAACTAAAATGTAATACAATAGGCAGAACTAATTAAAGTATTGCAAACGTCTTACTCTGCTGTACACATTTTCACACTGAGCACGTGGCTTGACCCTTGAGAATGCCAAAAATCAATATCCCACAATAGTTTCATGCAATGTCTGCCAGGTACCAATGAAAGCAACAAGGGTCAGATCCAGTCTGCCTAACAGAATTGATAGGGGAGAAAACATACAAAAGAAGCATGCTAATTATAGTTACACACATATACAAGAATATGACAAAAACCCAAGCAGTGCATCAGACAAATCCCACAGTTCCATTAATTAATTGTCTGGCTTGTTAACATGTAAAATTTAAGGAAAAAAAAATCCCATTTTTCTTAACCCCCGATCACGGAATCAATTAAATTCAGTGATAGTTAGGTCCATTAAGTCCTGTGCCTTCTCTACCTGTCTACTATGGTCCAGGGGAATGCACCACAAATCCTAGCCTATTGTGCAGTTATTTGGTCCAATGATGTGACATCAGCTTTTTTGCCTTTGGTCTGGTAGAGCCTTTTATGAAGTTGGGTAAATAGTATTGTCACCAGGCTGGTCAGGTCTCTCTGTGAACTCACTCTGTGTATTGAATTCCAGGTAAACAAAATCATAATTTATGTAAAAAAAGGCTTGCCAGAACAGGACGTTTTCTTTTTGTCCACATAAAGAACAAGAAGTTATATTCTTCTGGCTCTGAGGCTTATATTAAGTATCTCCCATGTTTATCTTGCTGGGATCCTATGATCCCTGCTGAGTTCCTGCCACTGGGGCAGGGGGATGGACTCAATGATCTTCTGAGGTACCTTCCAGCCCTGGTGTCTATGAATCTATGAATGCACCTTTTTGGTTTCCGTCTTAGCCAATAAGGGCACAGACAGAAAAATTTTGCCCAATCTGGCCACAGAAAGCAATCAATATCCATGACCAAACATAAGCGCATGGCTGCAGACAGCTTCAAAAATGGCCAATTGGGTGAAAATCTGGCCCTCATTGCAAGGCATTTTAAAAGAGAGCATTTTCTGTAACTTGTGTCTGTGCTGCCTGCTAGCCTGTCCCTGTTTTCAGAATGAGAGGGGGGAAAGGGAGTGGAGGGAATTCAGTCTGGGTTTTTTTCAGCCCCTTCTGGAGGGTGAGGCAGGGGTATTGGTTCAATTCACCTACCTCGTCCTCCAGAGCTGGCTGGGGAACCTCAAAAATGAGCTCCCTGTGCTCCCTTTACCCCCTCCCATTCTGAAACAGGGAAAGGTTGGGAGAGAGGAGTGGCTATTGCTGGCAGCCAACAGCTAGATTTCTCCCCCCCACCCCCTCCCCCCGGAACCAACAGTGAACTTCTGTTTGTTCCAAGGGATTCTTGTAACTCAGAGCACTTCCTGCAAAGCATTCTGAGTTACAGCGGGGAGCTGCACTTCTGTCTGCATCATAAGAGCCTTTAATCCTTTCCTTCTCATCCATTCAGATAGAGACTATTTCCTTCCTGACTTTCTGGAGGTCAAGGACACATTCCTGTATACTTAGCAATCAACAGGCACTCTGGGGCTACTATGTGGAGGTCCTACCACCAACTATGCTGGTTTTATCCTAAGAAATCACACTATAAAGATAAAAGAAAAATGAAAGCAGGCAGCTAGCTCCTTCTTGGCTCTACCTCTGCATCAGAAAAGGAAAAGACAAACAAAAATATGTCAGCATAGCCTTTTCTTCCCCCCCACCCCATTATGAAGGACTAAAGGAAAGTGGTCCAAGGAGGTGATACTCCCCATCTATGCAGCACTGGTCAGGCCACAGCTGGAGTACTGCATCCAGTTCTGGGTGCTGCACTTCAAGAGGGTCATGGACAACATGGAGAGGGTCCAGAGGGGCACCACTTGTATGATCGGGGGCAGCAGGGCAGGTCCTATGAGGAGAGGCTATGGGACATGAACCTGTTCTGCCTCCAGAAGAGAAGGCTGAGGGGGGATCTAGTGGCCTGTTAAAAACTGGTC
>NW_017728886.1:243185685-243210147 GCF_001723895.1 Crocodylus porosus | reverse complement strand
ACCAACTTCCAAGAGAAGTGGTGCTGGCTCCTACCTTGGGGGTCTTTAGGAGGAGGCTGGATGTATACCTTGCTGGGGTCGTTTGACCCCAGTACCTTTTCCTGCCATGGCAGGGAGTCAGACTAGATGACTTACTCAGGTCCCCTCTGACCCTAGAAACTATGAAAATATGAAAGTGCATATGAGAAAAAGCTGAATAATGAAGATTATATCAAAGGGACATTTAGACATTAACAGACATAGAACAGACATTTACACAGGAAAACGATTATGTTTATCCAGAGCCAGGAGAAAGAAATACATAGTGCATGAATAGCACTGTGTGTAAAAACTCCTGGAAACCCATGGGACTAGTATGTCTATTGTACATGCTATACATGTAGTAAGAAACAAGATGAAAGCATTTGGAGAGTCCTGAGCTGCTCCTTTTGCTTTGCTGCTATGCAAAGAGTGTGGGACCCCTTTTAGTTTCTAGCCTAAACAATTCATCCCATGGCATTGGGCTCTGAGTAATGGCTAGAGAATTGCCTTCAACAGTTAAAGGAAGGTAACTATAAACTCTAAATCCACAAACACTGAGGACAAGTGGAGGTTGCCATCGATTACAACAGGCTTAGGCTAATAGACTGATTAATAAAGGAGACTTGTTCTTTCAGTAATTGTATCTTAAAATTATATCAGTAAAATTTGCTCACAAGCTTCTCTTTATGTTAATTATAAACTGACTTTTAAAACAGATAAGCTTGTTTAGTTGATTTAATGTAGACAACAGCATTTATTTTACTTGTTTGATTTAAGGCTTTATATTTTAGCACATTTGTTTTTGCTTTTTAGAAGCAAAAAGCTCACTAATAAAATGGCATACTGATATATTAATGTAAACTCTTGAGTTACTCAAATTTTAGCTCTTCTTGTTTTTCCCATTAATGGAAATGACTCCTAAGTCATGCTAATGCATGATGACAACACCGAGAATACATAAATCTCACTGTACCTTGACCTCTTCACAAAATTGGAAAGTCTGAACTAAATTTGACTAAATGTTTGCGGGAACTGACTTTCTCTGGTGCTACATGCTATATTTTATGATGACAGTTCTAATTATTCCAGAGATACAGCCATTTGAAAATTGCCATTTTGCATTGTGTACAAGAATAACCTTTTCTTTACTGTAACTCCCATCAGAGTGAAATAAACATTCCAGCGGTGGTACATAATTCTTAACTGAATGTAAATTTGGTTTCAAGTAAGGTTAAGAACATGCATTAGCTGTGTTCTTATAAATAGTTCCTACTTAATATTGCAGAAAGATACTATGATTAAGTAAAGTCAAGTAGTACGAATGTAGAAACCATGACAATTAAAATACAGAGGACACAAGCTCAGAGAGCTTAATACATATTTAGGGTCAAATTCTGCTCTGAGTTGCCCCCAGTGAAGCAGTGTTTACATTCTGACTAACATTTTGACTAGGTACAAACCCCTAAAACTTCAAAATTCTCTGCAAAAGGTTAGAAAACACAAGCTGAGATGACAGCTTTCTGTCCATAGGCCCTGAGAATTCTGCATTCCCAGAGCCATGGACAATAAGAGCCCAAGCTGCTAAAGAGTTGGAAGCTGGAAAACTAGGAGTAGTAGTACTCTTATGGTCCTGACTAGTTGCAGGCCACTAACTGGCCTACCAGTAAAGGATGGGTTGAGCTAACCATAAGCCAGGCAGGGCTGTGACAGTACGGTTCTGATGGAGCTCTATCACCATAGAACACTACGCTTTTAATAAATCAAAAAAATAGTAAAAAACATTATTTTTTTTTCAATCATTCCCTGTATCAATAAACCATTTATATTCCAGTTGTCTCAAAGCTACAAACTTTGTGCCAGGTCCTGTACAGACAGTAATGATTGATTTTTTTCTAAAACAAGTAATATCTGTTTTTAGAAATGAGAATTTTATCTATTTAGGCAAACTACTAAAGCTATTCGCACCCTCAAAAGTCTAATTCCAAATGTTATGTCCGCTGCATTCTCCTCATCCAGGCAAAGTAGTTACCTTCTCAGAGAAGGAAATCAAGCCTTATGCTTTCCTTTTTAAAATTAATTTTGTTTCCTTTTACTAGACTTTATTATGTGGGTACATTTGAATGATGTAATGTAGGAGTGTCAAGTGCATTAGATCACATATACAGGACAATCTGAGCAGCAGTTTCAGTGTTAAGTGGTAGGAAAGGGTGTGGGGAGGCAAGTAGTGTTAACTGCACAGGATCAGGAGCTGTTCCAAAACAACAGGAATTAATGCTGCCAGCACAAGGGATCCAGCAAGCCCTGTGATGAGCTTCATGACAAATCTAGTCTGAAGAGTTGGATGGTCCAGAGTGGTAGAAGCCCACAAGGCTTGGTGATCCACCTGGATGACCCAACCCGTCAGACTGGATGACACAGCCAGTCTGTGGTCTCTATGTTTGATACCCCTATTCTAATGCATTATCTTTATATGCATTGTCTTTATCTATCTATACCAGCATGTAGCAGAGCACTAAGGTGCCTGGCACTGAAAAGCAATAGTATGGGTTCAGGTGCTTGTTGCTAGGGGCAACCAGGAGGAGCTAAGGGCCCACACCTGATGAGTCACCTGACCGGAAGGGGCAGGGCTGACCACTATAAAACACAGAAAGGAGGCTGTGGGTGCTCTCTCTCCCTCCTTCTCCCAACCGGCAGCTGGCCTGAAGGAATACTGTTAGACCAAGGAAAAGAGCTTGGCCCTGAAAGGGGAAAAGAGAAAGGCCTGGAGGTACAAATCACTAATTTTACAGGTGCGAGATGTTGCGTGGTTCAGAGAACACTTCAGCCAGGAAGCTTAGATTTGAGTTATAGCCGAGTGGCTTGCATTATTGCTTTGGTTATTTGTTGTTACACCGGAGGACCGGGTGAGGCTATTAGGGGTTGGAGGAGGCCTCATAGGGGCTCCATGGTGGTGTGGGGAGCCTGCTGCCAGAGAGGGCACAAAGTTCAGGGGTGTAATGACCCCAGTGCCAGAGTGGGGCCATGATTGCGAGAGAAACGCCAGGTGTGAGCCAGGGAGCACCCATGGGGGCACCGGCAACCGCAGGAGAAGAGAGGCCAGGGAGTACCCATGGGGGCATGGGTGACCACGGGAGAAGCCAAGGAGCACCTGTGGGGACCCAGGCAGTGAGGTGAACCAGATAGGCAACCGCGAGAGAGGCCCGGAAGCGTCCATGAGGGTGCAGGTGGCCACAAGGGAAGCCAGGGCGCGTTTGTGAGGGAGCAGAAAGGGACTGACCAAACAACATCTGGTACACCTGTGAGGCTTGGAGCATGGTACATGGATGGTTGGAGCCACGCGTAGTCCTAAGGCTTTAGTGCATCGAGTCACCTAAGACAGAGCACCGACTGGCATACATCAGGGCACCGTGTCAAAGAGGACAAAAAGACAGCCTCCCTTAAACACTACTAACATCAAAGACGTGGTGGGTGAGATGGTGAGGGTGTGTTGACACCAACTTGGCACGGTAGGGGACGCTAGGGGAGATCACAGCACCCCTAGGTCCCACCCTGTCACACAGGGGCAGGCAATTATTTTGGGTGGAGGGCTGGTTACCCAGTTTTGACAAGCTGTCAAGGTCCACATGGGTAGCCTTGTCCCTTGACAGGTGCCCTGCCTCCTGGTCACCATCTTGGGACCAGTGTCCTAGGATCAACACCAGTGGGGCCCAGAGTGAGGCGCAGGCTGGCAGGGGTCTGTGGAGCTGGGTTGGGCTGCACCATTAGGGAGAGGGGGGAGCTGGCCCAGTTCCATAGAGCCCCTGTCAGCTGAGACCCTGTATTCCTGCTGCTCTGCTCTGGGCCCCACTGGTGCAGGCCCCAGGACACTGGTATGGGCCTCACGCTCCCGCTGGCTCCCACACCTGCTCACTCCCAGTGTCCCCCCAGCCCTATTGTACAGACTAAGGGCAGTGCACAGCTCCATCCATGCACTCACCAGCAGGGAAGGAACTGGTGCAGAGAGCGGGAAAAGCGGCCCTTCTCCCACCCATGGCCGGCACCCTGAGCTGCAGGTGTTCACAGCCCACCTAGGGATGTTCCCTGCTCCCAGTGCCTGGCCCTCTGCCCCCCTTTACCTGAGTTTCTGGCGTGGGGCAGACACATGGTTCCTGCTGGGGCTTTCAGCTGGGGGGCAGGGCCAGGAGGGCCCTGCTGTTGCAGGATCCCGCTGGGGCTTCCCCTGGGTCCTACCACCCCTGGTTCCTGTCATTTTAGACAGGAGCCAAGGACAGATAAATATTAATTTTCTAAATTTTTTAAGGGCCCCACAGGCCAGATAGAATGGTCTTGTAGGCCAGATTTGGGCAGCAGGCCATATTTTGCCCACCCCTTACCTATAAGTATATATATACACACACATACAAAGACAATGCATTATTAACCTAAATATATAACCCAAATGTATACTTTATACCCAAATGTGTGTGTGTGTTATAAACACATATGTAATGTGTTGGTTTGGACTTCGTACTTAACATTTTTTAAAAATCTATAGTATATGTGTAGTCTGGATATTTTTAACACTTAGGATCAAATTTAACACCAGTTATATAGTGTCTGTCTGAGATGGCCCTTTATTTAATGCAAACTTGATTGCACATGGAAAAAGACAAAAACATAATTTTATATTAAATATGAAAGAGCTGATGTTTACATTTTATTTTTTTCACAGACTCATTCATGGGGGACTCCCAGAGTCCTGTGTTTCCTTCCAATGTGCTGCCATTCACCCCAGGGAACAGACCAAGATTGCCCTGTAATGACTCCCTATCTCAACACATCAGTTCCTCTGCTCTTACCCTGGACTCTGAAGCTTCAGTGAGGGATCTCTATCAGCCTCAGGTGGACACCCCATTTTTGGATTGAGAAGAAGTTATAGGTGTCCCTTTCTGTGGAAAGGGTAGCCTGGACTATTATCTTTTCACTCTTTCCACAGGTAATCAGTAAGGCCAAAAGTATCATGTAAACATATTTTGGAAACAGAAACGTAAAACAGGTAAGTATCTGGCTATCCCTAGCCTTTCGTGAGAGTCCTTGTCAGAATTCTTAGAACTCAGCCTGCATGCTGATTCTAACCAGCCCTAGTAACTGTGATCAGTGAATCTCTGAAAAGGAGGATTCAAAGACAAAAATTCTAATGTAGCCAGACCCAGAACAAGTTTACAAGGCCATGCCTGCCTCATTAGCATTATTCTAATGCTCTTTAATCATGAAGAAAGATGTAAGTCCATTGTTAACTAACCAGGAGGAACTCTTAACTTAAGATGCAAAAAAGGTATCTCTTCAACAACTACTTTGTCTCAGTGTTTACATGCACACACATGCATACATACACAGAATCTGCATAACAAGGAAACTAGCTGAGGGATTAAACAAAAGAGACAGTGAGCAAGCTTTTGATGGGTCTGAATTAATTCAAGTCAGCAGGACCTGATAGAATTGGAAGAGGAGATATCTCAGAGGCCTTGTCAATGATATTCATGAAGTTGTGAAGAACAGGCAAGGTATCAGAGGACTGAAAAAAGGCCAATATGGTGTCCCTCTGTTAAAAAGACAAAAAGAAGGACCTGAGGAACTATCCACTGATTAGCCTCATCTCAGTACCTGGGATGTTACTAAAACATTTCCTAACCTGTCTGAATAGCAACAATCAATGGGTGACTCTCCATGATTATTCTGGATAATTACTCTGATCCATGCCAGAAATGGCAGGTTTTCAGTGGAGTCTCATAAAGATCTATCCCAGGCCTAGTGCCATTCAACACTTTTTTTAGTTATTTGAATGCTGGTATAGAAAGCTCCATGAGCAAGTTTGTAGATTACATGAAACTGGAAATGACTTTGAACATGCTTGAAGATGGGAGTGCCATTCACAAGGATTCTGACAGATTGGAAAGCTGGACTGGAGTTAGCAGTATGAAGTTCAGTAGTGACAAATATAAGGTGCTACATCTTGGGAAGAATAATCAAAGATACAACTAACCACAGTCCCAAGTCAGTCCACACCCAACATTAATGTGTTTTAATGCCTGCACGTGTAGACACCTGTCTAAACCCACTTAATGCACATTAAACTAATGCATATTAAATGTAGGCACGCTTAAATGCACATGCAGACATGCCCAATATGAGTCTGCTGTGTGATGCACCCTCACAAAAGATAAATGTTGTAGTGGGTTGCATCAGTAGAAGCAATAGGTACAGGACATGGGAAGTAATAGTGCAGCTCTGCTGGGCAGTGAATTGGACACATATAGAGTATTATGTGCAGGTTTGGGACCCACATTTTAAAAAGCATATGAAGAAGGTAGGGAACGTCAAAAATTGGGGCTGCAAGAGGGGCTTTTAGTGGCAGTATTTGATCCTTAGCAGCAATAACTAAGCTAGTGCTTTTAAAGCAGTAGCAGTAACAGTTGTAGATCAAGAATAGTGATCCTGGGCAAGAAAGATTTCTTTTCCTCCCCCCTCCTGCTTTCCTGTTGTCAGTATAATTTCTCCAATGCCCCCACCCATCCCCAGCCCAAGGTGCTGAAAAATGTGGTTTAGGAGTGATTTAAAGTCCTAATTGATTTTTAAATGGTAAAATGTGTGTGTCAAAAATTCAACTGTGGTAAAATTAAAACCCTTTGCAAGGAGTAAATTGTTATAGCATTGATTCTTACTGGATCTTATTTTCTTGCTGAATGTAAGTGTATCATTACTGGAACAGTAATGGAAGAATGTAGGACTCCGCTCATATTACTGTGAGGGACAGAATGAATCAAGTGGGAAAGCCTTGAGCTTTTCTGATCCCTCAGAACCCTGCAAAATCTCCTACTGCCTAGTGCATGATCCGAGACTCTGTTCAAGGATGTGAGCTCTTCTGTGCTTGGATTTTGTAAATATTGCTGGCAAAACTGGAAGACATTAAAGCAAAAGGAGTGAGTGTTTCTTTTACATCAATTCATAGATTAGATTAGGAAAAGAGTAAAAATGAAAGTGTCATAAAAGTATGTAGGGCCATAAAGATACAACCCTCAGTAGGACATGGGGGTATTTCCAAAGGAGAACAACTACTAACTTTATACTGTTCAGTAAACTTGTCTTGACATTCATTTAAGCCACTTTTAAACATAAGTTCAACCACAGAACCATTTGCAATCAATTTAAGCTAAACCAGTTTAACTGAAATACAGTCCCTTGTCCCCAAGGCAGAGCTGATCTTCCCATGACAACCCCCCCCCCTCCACCCAACTAGATACACTTCTGGCCATGGTACTGTACCTGCCCAGCTCCCTATGCATGGACTGTGCAAGGTCTGCATGCCATGAGAAGACCTCTAGTGGAAAAGGGCACACCCTCCAAGTTGACACCCAGAGCTGGTGTCCTTCTTACCACACCCTAACTAAACTATCATTTAACCATGTTTTGAACAAGTTTTTTACTTGCTTGTTGATACTGTTTGATGTTCAACACAACAGTATCTCTCTGGTCTCCCTGAAATAAAAAAGACTTGCAATTCAAAGACTTATTTAAAACTTTTGGCCATGTCCAGATGAGTGAGCATGTGCCTGTTGTGGCATCTAAAAGCAGTTTGAGATAGTCACAGTCATAAGGCGTGTCCACACATGCAAACATGCATGCTTGCAGCAGCTAAAATAGAAGCAGTGCAATTTTGAGTCATGGCTTTTTGCCTCAGTGCACGTGCTTGGGCATGCACATTGTTGTGGAGAATATTGTGCTGCTCGGGGCAAAACAACCCTGCCTGGCTCTTCCTGGATTTGTAGCCGGGGGAACTAGATCCTGGGGCCAGCACCTGTGCTCTCCCCAGCAGTGTAAAAAGCTGCCCTGTCTTAGCCCCATACATAGAAAAAGCTGCCCTGGCAAGTGGCTCAGGGCTACTCATTCTCAGGAGCTTCTAGGGGAGGAGCCTCTGGAAGGAAGCTCGCTACGCCCCTTCCTGTCCCAGGCTGCTGCTGCTCTGGCTGGTTGCTACAAGCTTGGTCTTAGGAGCTTCTGGGGAGAAGATGGCCAGGCCCTTTCCTGCCTATGGCTACTATTAGCTGCTGGATTCAGGTGCAGGGGCTGGTCCTGAACCTTCTGAATGTGTACAACCCTGAATGTGTACACCCCTGTGAAGGACCCTGTGAGGCCCATCCTGAAGAAGCCTCTGGGAGGAGGCCAAACTGACAGCCCAAAGTGGAGGGGTCAGCTTTGCAGAACCCTGAGGCCATGGGATAATGACCAAATGCTGATCTGCTGCAAATAACAGAAGGGAAACTGCTTTGAGTAAGTAATGGCATTGGAAAAGTACCCGAAATAATGGCTCTGGAAAAGGGAACTGTGACAAGGCCTGAGCTAACCCTGCTTTGGAGCATACAATGAGGCTTGCTCTAACCCATAAAAGCTGATTAGGCTAGAAGTTTTGTGTGATTGGAGGATCCCTTGGGGATGGGAGGCAGAAAGATATAAAGCTCATAAGAACAAAGCCTTGGGAGGAACTACTTTGGGGAGGACAAGGCTAAGGACCCGATTAAAGGAAGTAGTCTCACCATCCTGGACGCAGGGTGGAGTTCCTGAGATGGAGCAGGTAATACATGGGACAGAGTGTGGAGTGCCTTTCCTCCAGCCTGATGCGCTAGCGGGTTGTAGTTGTGCTGTACTTATTTAGTGTGTGTGTATTGCCAAAATATTTTTCTTTTGCAACAAAGGATTTTACTTGAGTTTTACCTTAGCGTGTGACTTGTGAGTTACTCACCTTCCCCCTTGGCAAGGGAGGGAGCCCCTATAGACCCAGCTGGCAGATTTCTTCCACCAGGCAGCCACATACATCAGTACCCTCAACCCTCATGAATGCCTGGTCCTTGGCAGGGAATTTAACATCACCCTAGATATGTGAGACTGATCAGGCAAGGAGCAGAACCAGGTTGCCATGGGTGTCCTTGGGGAATTCCTGATGAACTACTCCCTGGTGGAAATCTGGCATGCCAGTCAAACCACCAAACTCCTTACCTTCACTTATGTGAGTATGGGGGAAGAAGCAGGCATGCCACTCCCAGTTAGACTGGGTTTATATCTCTTTGCTGCACTTTGCCGAGGTCCACTCCTCTGGAATCTGGCTGACTCCTTTCAGTGATCACCACCTTGTCTGGGCACATGCCATGCTGGGCCTGTGTGTCTGGGGTTGGCCTACTGGCATTTCAATGCCAGCCTGCTGGAGGATGTGGGTTTCAGGGAGGCTTTCCAGGAGTTCTGACTGGCCTGGTGGGAGTAATGGGCAGCTTTCCCCTTGGCTCAGAGGTAGTGGGATGTGAAGGAAGGTGTGAATCTAGCTTTTTTGCCATGGCTACACTCAGGGGCACACCCAGCAGAGGGAGGCAGTCCAGAAGCAGCTCAAGCAGGAAGTGCCAGATCTGGAGAGGTGCCTGGCCACCAACCCAGCCAGCCCATCCCTCTCCAGAGAGTGTCAGGAGAGGCGGGAAGAGCTTCATGCTCTGGATGACCACTGTGCCTATGGTAGGACTAATAAAGGACTAAGAAGTATCACCTGCCTTCTGCAGGGTGATGGCACCCTTTCATGGATCCAGGCAAGATGTGCTAGCATGCGCGGGCCTTCTATGAAGAGCTCTTCTTTCTGGATCCGACTGATGCCCAGGTCTGTCAGACCCTGTGGGAGGGACTCCTGCAGGTCAGTGTAGGTGACCAGGACCAGCTGGAAGCTCCTCTCACTCTGGCTGAGTTTTCAGCTGCCCTCCACCTGATGCCCAGTGCCTTTTGTTTAGATCATCAAGTCCAACCCTCGACCCTTCAATGGGCTGGTCATGGAGTTCTACCGGGCTTTCTAAGACATCTTTGGCCCAGACCTTGTTGTGGTCTGGGCTGAATCCAAGGGAAGTGGGGAACTCCCCGTCATGCTGGAGTGGTGTGCTGACAAAGAAGGGAGATCCCCATGACTTAAGGAAATGATGTGCTGTGTCTCTCCTCTGCACAGACTGCAAGGTGGTAGCAAAGGCCATCTCGCTGCACCTGCAGTCTGCATTGATGGACATTATTCATCCCGACCAGATGTACATGGTGCCCAGATGTTTCATCTTTGACAACCTGTACCTGGTTTGGGACCTCCTGGAGCTAGTGCACTGGGTGGGCCTGTCTTTTGCCCTCCTATCCCTGGACCAGGAGAAGGCATTTGACAGAGTGGATCACAGGTACCTCACAGGCATGTTGTGGGTCTTTGGCTTTGGGCCCCACTTCATGTGGACTCTCTTGGTGTTGCACACCTCTGCAGAATGTTTGATCATGCTCAGTTGGACCCTGATGGAACCCATCCCCTTCAGGAGAGGGGTGCATCAAGGCTGCCCACTGTCAGACCAGGTGTACACCTTGGCCCTGGAGACCTGCCCCATTATCCTGTGGAATTGGGTGGCAGGATTGATGCTCCAGGTGCTGGCAGTGCAGTTGGTCCTGTCAGCGTATGCTGATGACATACTTCTTATGGTCCAGGACTGTCAGGCCCAAATCAGGCCTAATCCAAAAAAGCCTCTGGGAGGAGGCCAACCTGACAATCTGGAGGGGGGATCAGTGTCATGGAACATGGAGGCTATGACCTAATGCATCTGTTGCAATTTGTCACCAGAGAAAAGGGGAACCGCCCTAAAATGACCCTCTGGCCCGGAAAGTCCTGGACTTGGCAGGATGTGAAGATTGCAAAATTTGAAATTGGAAAATAACTGCTTGCAAAATGAAATAATGGTTTGGCTCTAATCCCAGAAAAGGCAATAAGGCTAAAAGTGAACCCCCCTCTTAAAAAACAAGGGGGAGAGGAAGGGTACTTAAGTTGAAGGGAGTTGGGTCCCAGTTGAAACTGCTTTGGGGAGGACAAGGCAATAAAGAAGACAGTCTTCCCACCCTGGATGCAGGGTGGGGTTCCCAATACCCATCAGGTAACAACTGGGGATAGGGTGTGGAGTGCCTTTCCTCCAGCCCAACACGCTTGCAGCTCAAAGACTTGTTATGATGATTTCTATGTATGTTATTGATTTTTTCTTTTAATAAAGAGTGACACTTGAGTTTTACCTGGCGTGTAATTTGTGAGTTACTCACCTATCCCTGTTGGGAAGGGAAGGAGCCCCTAACAAGCGGTGGAGAATGCGGGCAGAGAACCCTCTTTGAGACAGTCTGGCCATCTGTCTCAAAGGAGTGGGAAAATATATTCCCACACCAGGATAAAACCACAAGTCTCTCTGAACTTAGTAAAAAGATGTATCCGTGATCCCTCTCCAGAAAAGGGACCTCAGGTCCCTTGCTGCAGCCTGGAGGGCCCCTCCCAGGGTCCCCACTCCACCCTGGAAAGCCCCAGTCCCCCTGCCCAGGGCCTGCAATTAACCTTTCACAGAGGCAGCAGGGAGACTGTGAGCTGAGCCTAGCTGCATCCTGCTGGCCCTGGGGCTGCTCCTGCCACCCAGCTGGGCTGCTCTCATGACAGCAGGACCCAGAGCAGCAAGTGGGTGTGGTGGACCTTGTTGGGGGGGGGCTGCTGGGCCCAGTCAGGTCCTGGGGCCCCTCTGCCACCCAGCCAGGCTAGGCCCACATCAACAAGATCTGGCATGGCATGCAGAGACCACATGCTGGGCCCAGCCAGGTCCTGGGGCCCCTCTGAAGTCCAGCTGGGCCTAGCCCATGGTGACAGGACCCAGTGCAGCACTCAGTCCCCATGTGCCAGGCCCATCCAGGTCCTGCTGCCCTTGGGGCCACTCTGCCACCTGCCCAAGCTGTTCCTATAGTGTTAGGACCCAGCTCAGGTCTGTGCAGTCACCACGTGCTGGACTGGGACGGGCTGGGCAGCTTGAGCATCCCGGGGACCGTGCGAGTCATGCTGCCTGGTTTGGCTCAGCACACAGGGACCATGAGCAGCCAAGCCGGGTCCTGCCAGCCCTGGGGCTGGTTGTGCTGCCTGGCCCAGCTGGGTTCGATGACCGGCCTCAGGGCTGGTAGGACCCGGCTTGGCTCCATGTGGCCCCATGCACCAGGCTGTGTCCTGCTGCTATATGAAAGGCCTAGCCAGGTGCCAGAACCTGGCGTGGCATGCTGGGTCCTGTCACCATGGGCTGGGCCCCAGGGCCAGCTCCCACCTCTGCCCTCTGTGCCTGCAGGGGGGTGAGGACCTGGCCAAGCCCCATGTGGCTCTCTAATCTGGCATTGCACCAGAGCAGGTAACAGGGCTCCAGGAGGCATGGCTCCTGTGCATGCCTCCTGGAACCGTGAGACCCGCTCCCAGTGCAAAGCCGAACTAGTGATCCACAGGGATCTGGACCAGGTCTTCCCCACTGCAGCCCCGGGGACATCCACCCCACCACTCCACAATCCCCCCACATCCCCCTGCCACACCTCACACACCCACACCCATGAACCCCCCTGCCACTTAACTTGGACAGTGTTGGGGCTGGGGGCAGCAGGAACACCAAAGAGAAGCTCTGGCCAAAACCAGAGCATCTTTTTTGGAGGACCAGCTCCGGGCATGGTCCAGAACCAGCTCAACAAGGTGCTTATCCTCCTTTTGAACACCTCCAAGGATATTGACTGCATCACCTCTGCCAGGAGTGTGTTCCAAGTTCTAGTTACCCTTACAGAGAGTTACCCTTTAGTTTTTCCTTTATGTTCAGCCTAAATCTTCCCTTTATTAGTTTGTGTCCATTGGTCCTCATCCTCCCAAGGGTTGCCCTCCTGAAGAGTTGCTTCCCCAGATCTTAGTGTTCCCCCCTGACATACTTGCGGGTGGCTATCAAGTCACCTCGCAGCCTCCTCTTACCCAGACTGAACAAGCCCAGCTCCCAGAGTCACTCCTCATAGGGCCTATCCTCCAGGCCCCTAATCACGTGGGTGGCCCTTCTCTGCACCCTCTGTAGTTTATCCACATCCTTCTTGAAGTGTGGTGCTCAAAACTGGGCATAGCACTCCAGTTGTGGCCTCACCAATGCTTAGTAGACAGGAAGGAGCACCTCCTTGGATCTGTTGGTGACACATCAGCTGATGCAGCTGATGCATGCCAGGGTTCTATTTGCCCTGATGGTGACTTCCTTGCCCTATTGGCTCACATTCATCTTCCGGTCAAATGCGACTCCCAGGCCCCATTCAGCTGTTAGGCCAGCCAGTGGGCTACTGCCTATCCTATAGTTGTGGTGAAGATTTTTCCTGCCCAGATGCAGGACCCAGCACTTTTCCCTGTTGAACCTCATCTGATTCTGATCGGCCCATAAAACCAATCTCTCAAGGTCATCCTGGATCCTTATCCTATCTTCTGGTGTGCCTACATTTCCCCACAGCTTGGTATCATTTACAAACTTAATGATAGAACATTCCACCACCTCATCCGAATCATTAATAAATGTGTTAAAAAGCTTGGGTCCAAGCACTGATCCTTGTGGGACACCACTGGACACAGTCCTCTAGGACAGTCCTCCAGGATTCTGGTCCCATCAATTACAGCTCTCTGAGACTGGAATCCACCCACCTCACTGTAAGCCAGTTATCCACCCACCTCACTGTAGGCTGGTCCAGATCAGGACCCTCCAGTTTAAAGGAGAAAATTTCATGGGAGACAGAATCAAAGGCCTTACTGAAATCTAAGTAAATGATGTCTACCTCATGCCTCTTGTCCAATTGGTTAATTACTTGGCTGTAAAAGGACACCAGGTTTGTCAGGCATGATCTATCCTCCACAAAGCTGTGCTGGTTGTTTCCTGTCAGTTAGAAGCCTGTAATTGATGGCTCCTTTAACAATTTTTTTTCAAAACTTTTTCCTAGGATTGAAGTCAAAATGACTGACCAGTCTGTAGTTTGCAGAGTCATCCCTCCTTCTTTTTTTAAAGATGGGCACCACATTGGCCCTCTTCCAGTCATCCAGGATGACCACCAAGTTCCGTGACTTTTCAAATACCTTTGCCAAAGGCTCTCCTATAAGTTCAGCCAGTTTTTTCAGGACTCTTGGGTGTAGGTCTTCTGGCCCAGTAGACTTGAAAATGTCCAATTGTTCTAAGACTACCCTCACTTGTTTCATAGGTGACTGATTTTAATGTTTAATAGATTCATAGATGTTCAGGTCAGAAAGGACCTTAGCTTATCATTGAGTCTGAGTCCCTGCCCTGGACAGGAAAAAGTGCTGGGATCATATGACCCCAGCCAGGCGTATGTGTAGCCTCCTCTTAATGACTCCCCAAGGTAGGGGAGAGCACCACCTGCCTTGGAAGCTCATTCCAGATTTTAGCATCCCTTACTGTAGAAAAGTTCTTCCTGATGTCTAACCTCTAGGTGGCCACGAGATCACCTCTCAGCCTTCTTTTGTGGAAGCCGAAGAGATTGAGGGCCCTCAATCTCTCCTCATAGGGGTTTTCCTGCAGGCCTTTAACTATACGAGGCCCCTCCTCTAAACCTTCTTGAGGTTGTCCACATCCCTCTTTAAGTCTGGCACCCAAACCTGGACACAGTACTCCAACTTACTGATCACTTCATCACACTGATGACTCATGTTCATCTTGGAGTCAAAAGTGACTCCAAGATTCCTTTCCACTGCTGTGCTGCTGAGAAGCTCCTCCCTCGGCCTGTAAGTGAGCTGGTGATTCCTTCTCCCTAGGTGCAGCACCTTGCATTTTTCCTTATTGAATTGCATCGTATTCTGTTGTGCCCACTTTTCCAACCTGTCCAGATCTCACAACCTTCCAGGCTGATGCTGAACCACCCACCACTGCTCTCTCAGTGTGACCCCCTAAGCCAACTTGCCACCCACCTCACTGTGTAATCATATATGTCACATTTGCTCAGTTTATCTATAAGAATATAATGAGATACCATACTGAAGGCCTTCTTAAAATCCAGGTAGATTACATCCACCTTGATTCCTGCATCTAAACGTTTTGTGACCTGGTCATAAAAAGAAACAAGGTTAGTCAGGCAGTATCTACCTGCTATGAATCCATGCTGGTTGCCCTTTAGCATTGCTTTCCCCACTGGACTCCCACAAATGTGTCCTGATGCCCTTAGAACTTACATGGACTGTTCCAGTGCACGACTCATGGTTTGTTGGTACTAGGTTTTCACTGTTGTCTGCATTCCTGTCCCCCAACAAACCAAGTTCAAAGCCCTACATAGGAGATCAGCTAACCTGTAAGAGAACAGAATCTTACCTTTTGAAGAGAGATGAAGACCCAGGATGATCCTTTCATAGAAGTGTGGGTCATGGTCAAAGAAGCCAAAACATACTTGATGATACTAACTCTGGAGCTGCAGGTTGACTTCTCTGATGCAGGTCCTTTGATGCTGACCATGCCTGCTGACCAGGAGGATTGATGAGAAGACTACCTATGCCCCCATCTTCCTAAGCCTGGCCCCCAGAGGCCTGTAGTCACTCATGATACATTTTGGACTATTCCTGGCCACATCATTTGTGCCCACATGGATGAGGACCATTGGAGGGCCAGAAGAAGTCAGGAATCCTTGCAGTGATGGCCCAGATCAGGGCTCCAGGCAGGCAGCATACCTGCCATGACATGGGATCAGGGCAACAGATGGGTTTCTCTGTTCCTCTCAGGAGAGAGTCACTCACCACAATGACAGAGAATCTCTTCCTTTAGCTGCCTGGCTGACCCTCAGCCTTCATAGTGGTAGCTGTGGCTGTGGCTTCCTCCACTGCACTCTCTTCCTGTCCTACCATGGCCTCATATTTGTTCCGCAGCTGCACTGGGGAAGCTCTCTCAGTAGCACGATGTCTGGCTCTGAAGGTGACCATCTTCCAGTCCTCTGCATTGGGTCCCTCTTCTGTAGACTCTCCACCAAATGACTGACTCTGCAGAGAATGAAAGTACCCATCAATTTCATTCACTGCAGCCCTTATCCCCCACAGCCTGCTAACTTCTGCCTGGAGTTCCCTCACCTACCTCTCCAGGGCCTTAGACAGGGCACACATGGGGCAGGTGAGGAGACTCCTGGCCCCCCCAACATCCAGGCCCTAGAGGCCCCACTAATCAACCCCCACAGACAGGGGGGCAAGGTGACACTGACCCATACAAGGGTCCTCAGCAGAACCCCAGGTAGGAGGCAATGCTGAGTCAGGGTCCCTGGCTGCATGCCATGTCATAACCCCCCATTAAAAACTCCTTCTTTTTTACTCACCTGAAGTCTCTGTCCAAAGCTGCTGCCTCTAGCATTCAGGCCCCTCACGTGTGTCTTCCTGCACAAAGTCCCATGCAAACTCTGGTGCATCCCTGAAGAATGTGCCTGTTTGCTCAGCCTGTTTGTGTGGCTCCCTCCTGGCACCACTATATGGGGACAGGAGGATGGAAAAACACTTCTTGATCCCTTACAGCTGGCCCCACTCTCTTCCCCTCTCTCACTCTCTCCCACTTACCTTGTCCTCATCCACCAGAGATCTGCCGCTTTCGTGTGCTGTAGTCAGGGAAAGCCAAGGGCTTGCACATGCTGCTGCACACATGTGCCTCCTTCAGCATCCAGACCCATTGTCTGTAGGCTTCCCTATGTTCCTTGCACCTCTTGATGGGTGCACAGTTCCTATTAGCTTTATGGGATACCAATCTGAAGTATTCATCTAAGAGCACTGCCTTTTCATTGGGATCAACTGTGAGCTGTCCCTGTGTTCAGTAGAGGTTCCACAGTGGAGCTCAATTTTTTTGTGTTCCCTATGTACCTGTAGAAGGACTTTTTGTTGTCCTTTATTGTGGATGCTAGCTTGATCTCCGTGCCAGCCTTGGCTTTCCATACCTTGTTACATAAGTGAATTCTTTTCTGGTTGCTGAACCTTTTTTCATTTATTATATGCATCATTTTTCTTTTTCAAAAGTTCTCTAATGTTCCTATTGAACCAAGCAGGTCTCTTGGCTCCTTGTCTGCTTTTCGATCATGTGTGAATAGCTTCTTTTGGGGCAGTGAGAATTGCTCTCTTGAAGAGGCACCATTGCTCCTGAACTCCCAAATCATCCAGTCAGTGGTCACAAAGGGCCTTTCTAACTAGCCTCCTGAGTCTGTCAATGTCTGCCCTTCTGAGAACTGGGACTTCTGGTCTACTAATTGGGATCCTAGCCTTCCAATGGATGGTGAACCTAATCAGATCATGATCACTGTCACCCAGAGAACCTCCAATCCTCAGGTCCTCTACCATGTCCTCCCCTTTGGTAAGCACTAAGTCCAGGGTGGCTTTACCCCTAGTCAGTTCTTTGACAATCTTTGACAGGAACAGGTCATCAATAGCTGCCAAAAAATGGCTGACTTGCTGGAGCTGGCTGAAATTGTCCTCCAAACAGATGTAAGGGTAGTTGAACTCACTTTGGCTTTCTGGACCATGACCCTCACTTCAGAAGAAGATACATGCTCGGGTGGGATGGGCTTCACTTCTCCCCCAAAGGTAAGCATGTGTTCTCTTCTATGTTGGCTGATCTCCTACGGCAGGCTTTAAATTAAGCACATTGGGGGAGGGGGTGGAAGAGGACCAAGGGAGTCACAGAATACCAAACCAAGAGAGACACCCACAGGAACAGCCCAGCCAAGTCAGGTGATGAGCACAAGAAATACCCAGGTAAGAGACAGGGGCCCGGATAGTCTGGGGATTGGGGGAGGAGGTGCATACACCCTCAGGAGGCTTTAAATGCCTCTACACCAATGCTCACAGTATGGGGAACAAACAGGAGGAACTTGCCCTCCTGCTAGCTAACACAAACCCAGACATAGTGGGGCTCACTGAAAGTTGGTGGGATCCAACGCATGACCTGGTGGTAAACATCTTGGGTCATCATGGAAAGAGGATTCATGTACAGCAGTGGATTCATATATAACAGTGGGACCTCCCCCCTCCCCCCCAGACATGCCTAGTTCAAGTAACCCATGACAATCAGGTCTTTAGTTTTGGCTGCCTCAGTCAATTCCCTGGAGAATGCTGCAAGAGGCAATTCCCTTGAGGTGCTGCAAGATGCACACTGGGAATACAAATCTGGTCCCTTCACTGCATGCAGTGTGGGCTCTAATTTTGATACCAAGAAATCCTGGTATCCCAGTCTGGCCCAGCCTGACAGAGCATGGGGCACATGGACCCAGTCAGGACCAAGTCAGGTCCAAGGTCTTCTGGCTTCTGCCTATGATGCTGGAATCTGTGGGAGACAGAAGGAACTAGCCCAGATCTGCCCAAGGGCACACAGGATGCACAAGCACTATGTGCAGCCACTGGTGTAAGGTGGCCCCCTCACCACTTGGGGTCTCTGCCTGGAATGGGCATGAGCACCCCAATGGCCACTGCTGCTGCTGTAGGGGAGCAATGCACTGTGCCAGGGGTCTGGGACCCAGACCTCCTGAGAAGTCTTACCCACCCCCACAGTTCCCCCACAACCACAAACTGCCCCAGAATCCACCCACAAACCCCACATAACCAAAACAACCCCACAACCCCCCCACCCATGAAATACTACCCACAAATCTCACATAACCCCAAACCCTCACACAAGCCCCATGCTGCTCCCACAAACATGGGCGACTGGTGCATCCAGCGCTCTTACCTGCCGCCCCCCCCGCCCATCACCTAAGCGTGGAATGCTGATTGTCAGGGGTTGTGTCACCCCTATGTGTCACCATTGCCCACAAACCTTCGCCCCACAACCCCTACACCTGCCAAGCACCCCAGAACCCCCACCCCCTTTTCCCTTCAAACCCCACATCCCCCCATACATCTCACAGCCTGCATGCCCATCTGCCAGACAAGACAGTACCTGCTGGTAGGAGCTGCAGCTGCAGAGGCAACTGCTACACTCTAGCCCTGCCCAAGCCCACACCAGTGCTGGGACCTAGGAATCCGGCTTGTGGGGGCCTCAAGAACTACTTGTGTATGATGGGTTGGGAGGAGGAGTGGAGGTGTTAGAAGGTGTATGAGAGAGAGAGAGAGAAAGATGGGGGTCAGAAGTTGGGGAGAGCTATAGCATGGAGAAATCATCAGATCCAGGCTTAGAGCTCCTCTGCCCCCACCCCTAGAGCAGCCTATGCAGGTGGAGGCTTGCTTGGAAGGGAAGGGACTTGCTTAGCCCAGACTCTGAGACCCAGTTGAGGGCTTCTGAGGAATGGCACAAAGAGCAGAACAGAAAGGACTGGCACTGCTCAGAGCTACAAAGAAGTGAATGGTACAGCTGCAGCTGACACATGTCCTGATGCTGGGATGGAGCTATGGTTGTGAGGGAACTAGTTGGGTCAGGCAGGGACTCCAGGTCAGGAGTGAGGGGCAGTGGCGGGGCTGTGGGTTGGGTGTCAGGGGCAAGGGCAGGGGCAGAACACTGGCATCCCAGTGCTACTCAGCACCCCACATCCTGGTGAGCAAAGGGGGCAGGAGCAGCTCTGATTTTTTCTATGATTAAAAAACCCCAAAACAAATGCCAACGTGTATAGATATTTAGATTTATTTTTATGATGATGATAGTGGCACTGGTAGGATTCCAAATTCCTTTAAACTTGTAAATACATCAATAAAACATTGCTGTACTGATCTCTTTGTATATAGTGGTGTTTCATTTTAATTTTGGAAGAACATGGATTTTGGGTATTTTAATGAGAGAATTTAGGGTTTGTTTTTTATCAGAGAAACTGAACTTTTTAAAAAGGGAACACCAGGATTCCTGCTGGTGAGGCAAGAGGTGGGACCTGGGCAGAAGAGCAGATCCCCAGGGCCAGCACTGGGGATGCAGCTGGAGGCAGTCAAGGTGGCAGACCTCCTGATGACTAGAGGCCAGAAGGCCATGCTTTGACAGTTCAAAGTGGACCATCTCAAGGATATCTTCTGGCTGATAGCTGCCCAGATGGAAGAGAGGAGACACCACAAGACACTACTAACATCTGGCCCAGCAGTACAGGAAGCTCTGCTGAAGTGCCTGTACCAAGCCCAAGCACCTGTGTAGTCCCCATATAGGTCTGGCAGGCATGTAGCCATCAGGTGACAGATCCAAGGGGGCAAATCCTGTTACAGGTGACAGCAAGTCACAGATAGGCAGCAACCACCACAGCCAGACTGCTGCAGTGGTAGAGGGTGCAGGAGCCACTCTAGGTTAGGGATGCTTTAGCAGTCCAGCTGGCAAAAGGAGCTATTGTCCCAGATACCAACTGGCTGGGCCTCAGAAGCTCCTGAAGGCAAGTAGCCCTAATCTGCTCACCAGGACAGCTTTTTATACTGCTGGGGGAAGCACAGGTCCTGGACCCGACCTCTAGTTCCCCCTGGATGAAGATCCAGGAGGAGCTGGGCAGGGTTAGTTAGCCCCAGCTGGCACAAATTGCCCCACAGCTAAGTGCAAGTTCAGGTGCTGAGGCACAAATCTCTGGCATAAATTTGTGCTACTGCTGTTTGAACTGTTGCAAGTGCATGTGCCTGCAAGTGTGGACATGCCCTTGGCTGCATCCACACATGAAGGCACATACTGTTTGTGGCACCACAAACCTCTTTGTGTGGCTACACAAACTGCAGGCATTGAATGTTAAAATGTGTGCCACACTACTAATTTGCAGTGTGGGAACAACATTTGCTACCAGGATTTCCCGGTAGGAAAAAAGTACCAGAAAAAAAAAAAGTGGTTCAAAGTGTGTGAAAAAAGCACTGGGACAAATGGGTTGCATCCAGACCAGCACAGCTATGTGGCACATTCGGGCATTTCCTGCTATGCTACCATGCAGCTTGGTGGGGTGGGGTTGGACCCCTGGAAATATAGGTCAAGGGCAGTTTGCCCAAAGCAGTACAATGTATCCCATGACAAAACACATGTTCAGGTTTGTATGCTGAGGCATACATTACTGGCACACATTTGTGCAGCTACTACTGGTTCCACTACAAGTGCAAACCCCTGCATGTGTCAGTGCATCCTTGATGTCTATTACACATCATTTAGAAAATATCTGCAAAAGTAATTAGTGGTACCAAGAACCTTGAGAATGAAAAGTGCTTTCTATTAATAATGTATTGCATTGTTTGATGATTAAGAGCTTTTAGGTCAAATGGCTTTTGCAGAATACCTAATTGTGTCCTTTTCCCAGATGACTGGATGTAAATGTATTTAAAAGATTCTGTCCTTTTCCTTTGATTTGAAGCAAGGTCTCACTTCTAAAACTCTTTTGTGCTCTAGGGCTATGCAAGAAGGAGTCTGTCGAAAACTAACCTGAGCAGTATTTTGTGAAAAGAAAAACAAAACAGCTATGTGAAATGTTTGTACCAAACCTGAATACATACAATTAGCAAGTATTAACCTTTGTTTAAAAACTGGAATTAACAGAACAAAAACATTTTCAGAACCGAAGTTCTGAAAATGTAAGTTGTATATCCAGTTTTGCTGTCTTAACTTTCTCCAATAAACATTACTTTCATACCACTTGTCCTTCTCCCTCTCTCAGTTTATGTGTAGTCTGGGATCCTTTCATCCTTACCACTAGGGATCCTGGTTTTCTGTGATAATAATCACAAATTCTCTGATAAAAAATTACAAATTCTCTGATAAAAATCCCAAAATCAGTGGTTAAAATTAAATGCCCCCAACAGCCCTGCCAGTGTCTTTCACCCACTCCTCACAGTCCCCCAGACCTTCTTGTGTCCCTTGCCCCCCACCCACAGCTCCTGCCCCCATCCCTGCCAGAGGAGACCCCAGCTGCCAGGGCTATGGGGCCAGGGGCTGAGGTGCTCAGACCCCTGCCCCCAACAGAAGGCAGCAGCTGCTGCAGCAGGAGCATGAGTTGTCTGTTTGCCTGCTGCAGTGTGAATTCCTGGGGTTCAGGAGTAACTCATGCCCCCCAGATCTGTGGGGGTTGGAGGCAAGATGGGTGCATGCTGCAAGCTCATACTCCCCACTCTGATACCCAGCCCCAGGCCTTCCAGAGTGCAGTGTGTGCAACCTGGCATGGCAACGCATGGTGGGGACACATATGAAAGCTCCCTGCTGCCCTGGCCATGCTTCCTCTGCAGGTGGGGTGCAACCCTGCAGTGCCCCCATGCACGCAGAGGAAGTGTGGCCAGGGCAGCACAGAGCTTGAAGTAACTTTCTTGCATGGTTCTGTCGTGCTCTGCTGTGCCAGTTGCACACACTATGCTCTGGAGGGCCTGGGGGAGGGCAGCAGGGTGGGGAGTGCAGTGTTTGTGACCTAGGGTTTGCAGCTGGCTGGGCACTCCCAAAGAGTGCCCAAGCTGGCTTGGGGGATGAGGGAGTCTTGCGGGGGGAAGTGTTGAAGCCAGCTGGGCACTCCAGCTGGGAGAGGGGAGGCTGAACCCCTGCCTCCCAGCCAGAGTGCTTAGCTTCCTGCAAACCCCCCTGCTCCCTCAGCCCCCAGCCAGCTTCAGAACTCCCCGGCCAGGCACTCTGGCTGGGAGAGGGGGTTTTCAGCTGACTGGGAGCAGCAAGGGTTGCAACCGGCTGGGCACTCTGGCCAGGAGCAGAGAGGCTGCACACCCCCTCCTGGCCAGAGAGCCCTGCTGGATGCAAACTTCAACCCCCAGCCAGCTTCCCCCATCAGTCCTGCCCCAGAACTCCAAGGCCCCACTTACCTCCAGCAAGAAAAGTGAGCCAGAAGCAGCCTTAGGAAAGTGCCAGCATTGGGCCTTGCCCTTCCCCCTCTCCCTTTCCCTCCAGGCTGGGTTGCAGGTTTCCTCAGCCAGCCTTCAGAGTTCTTTGAAAAGGGGGGAAATCTTCAGGTTTCTCTTCTAAAAGGAAAAATTGGCATTTTCTGTGATAAAAATGGGAAAGCTGTAGTTTTCTCTATTTTTCCATGGGAAACAGAAAACCCAGATCCCTGCATTATCACAAGGGATCCTGGGTTTCTTTGATAAAAAAAATCACAAATTCTCTGCTAATCCCCCCCTAATCTGTTATTAAAATTAAAAGCCCCCTGCAGCCCCTCCTAGCCCTGCTGGTGCCCCTCACTTGTCCCCATTGCCTCCTGCAGCCCTGCTGGTGCCCTTCACTCATCCTCAAAGCCATCTCAACCCTGCTGGTGCCCCTCATTGTCCCCACAGCAGCTCCCCACCCTACTCATGCCTCTTCTCCCACCCACAGCCCCTGACCCTGCTGGAGAGGGCCCCAGCTACTAGGGCTATGGGGCCAGGGCCCCAAGTTTGAAGCTCCCTGCCCCCAACAGCAAGCAGCTGCAGCTGAAACAGCATCGAGTTGGCTCCCCCACTGCTCTGCCTGCTCAGGTGGGGTTGGGATTGGCTCTTGCCCCCCCGTCCTTCCAGTGCCCCCAGATACGACCCCCCAGCCCTGCCAGAGAACCCCCTGAAAGCCCCACTTACCTTAGGCTCCAGGATCAAAGAGTGAAGCTGAGTTGAGCAGAGCTGGACTGAGAGCCTCATTCCCTACCCTCCCCCTCTCCATCTCCCGCTCTGGGCAGGACTGGGGATTTCCTGCCCTATTTGCAAACAGGTTTTGCAGGCTGGAGCTCAACCAGCCTACAGAGCTGTTTGTAAAAGGAGGGAATCCATGGGTTTCTCTGCCAAAAGGAGAAATCCATATTTTCTCTGATAAAAGGGGGAAATCCATGATTTTCTCTGTTTTTCTGTGGGAAACAGAAAACCAGTATCCCTGATTATCACTGGCCTCTTCTTGATGGCTGCCAAACTTGAAAATCTCCTCACAAGCTATTCCCCTATTTATTTCTGGGGTTCTTTTTTAGAGTGAGCCAGGCAAATTTCCCACATTTTCTTGTGCTGCTAAGCCCGGCAACTCCATCCTTATCATTCCACTTCAGGATAAAGTCATCAAAGGTTTTGGGTGAGAATGAGTTTTTTCTAACTATGTTTTAAGGGTGTATGTGTCATCAGTGCTCCAAAACTCCCAAGCAGGAATTTGAAATAAGATTAGATATGGGTATGCATGAATACAGGTTTTTTTTTAAACACTGGGTGAGAGAAGTATCCATTCTAGGAAGTCTGCTGGAATGAAACAGCAGTTGATTAGTTACCAGTGGCAGTGGCAGCAGCACCAGCAGTGGCAGCATCAGTACCTTGATACAAGGATAACAGTGTTCCAGTAAATAGGGAAGTAGTCAGTGAGACCACAGATTGCTGAAGAAGCTGATCTGAGATCCACATATTTGGCTGCATATGTGACAAATAGTTCTGGGAGGAAGGAATACTTCCTGGTAATTCTGGATAAAGTTGTTTCTCTGTCTCATCATTCAGCCTCCATAGTGAGCTGATTTTGCTCAAAAAATCATAGTTTCATAGTTTCTAGGGTCAGAAGGGACCTGAGTAGATCATCTAGTCTGACCCCCTGCCAGGGCAGCAAACAGTACTGGGGTCTAACGACCCCAGGAAGATGTACATCTAGACTGCTCTTAAAGACCCCCGGGATAGGAGCCAGCACCACTTCTCTTGGAAGTAGGTTCCAGATCCTAGCCACCCCGACTGTGGAGTAGCACCTC
>NW_017728886.1:243145683-243185395 GCF_001723895.1 Crocodylus porosus | reverse complement strand
ACTCCAGCTGCGGCCGGACCAGTGCCGCATAGAGGGGGAGGATCACCTCCTTGGACCTGCTCGAGATGCATCTGTGGATGCATGCCAAGGTATGGTTGGCCTTCCTGACTGCATCACCACACTGCCGGGCCACGTTCATCTTGGAGTCAATGATTACTCCAAGATCCTTTTCCGCCTCTGCACTGACAAGAAGGGAGTTCCCCAGCCTGTAGGCATGCTGCCGGTTGTTCCTCTCCAGGTGCATCACTTTGTACTTGTCGGTGTTGAATCCCATCCTATTCTCATCTGCCCACACTTGTAACCTGTCTAGGTCCAATTGCACCCTATTCCTCCCTTCTAGTGTGCCCACTTCCCCCCACATCTTAGTGACATCAGCAAATTTGAACAAGGTGCTTTTTACCCCCTCTTCCAAGTCACTGATGAAGATGTTGAACAGCGCGGGCCCGAGGACCAAGCCCTGCGGAATTCCACTGCCCACATCCCTCCAGGTTGAAAATGACCCATCCACCACCACTCTCTGGGTGTGGCCCTCCAGCCAGTTGGTGACCCAATTGACTGTGTGGATGTCAACACCACAGCCCCCCCAGCTTCTTAATGAGAACAGGGTGAGAGACAGTGCCAAATGCCATCCGAAAGTCCAGGAAGACTATGTCCACTGCTACTCCTGCAACTAAGGATTTGGTGCAGCCAGAAGCCCACCAGGTTGGTCTGACAGGACCTGCCGCTAATGAACCCGTGCTGGTTGGCCCTAAGCATAATCTCCCCTGCTGGCCCCTCGTGGATATGCGCCAGAATAATTTTCTCAAAAAAGCTTGCCCAGGATTGAGGTAAGACTAACTGGCCTCTAGTTGCCTGTGTCCTCCTTCTTCCACTTTCTGAAGATAGAAACCACATTGGCCCTCTTCCAATCCTCTGCCACCACACCAGAGCACCATGAGTGCTCATAAAGCCCTGCCAGGGGTCCTGCAATGACCTCAGCCAATTCCCTCAGTACTCTAGGGTGGAGATTGTCCGGACCAGCTGACTGGAATACAACCAGTCCCTCCAGAAGTTTCCTAACTACTTTCTCACTAACCCTTGGCCTAGGTGAGCCTCCCCTGGGGTCTGAGGGAGGCCCAGTGAGGGGGGTGACTGTTCCGGTCCCTGGTTAGGAAAATGGAGGCAAAGAAATGGTTAAATATGTTGGCATTGTTGTCTGGTGTGACGACCAAATTTCCTAACGTGACTTGCAGGGGCCCCACATTACCCAGAACTGTCTTTTTACCCACTATGTATTTAAAAAAGGACTTCTTGTTGTCCTTAATCCAGGAAGGTAGTCCCAGTTCCATCTCTGCCTTGACCTTCCTGACTGCCCCGCTGCATCCCCGAGCAACTGCAGTATAGTCCTCCCTGGTGATGGCCCCTCTCTTCCATTGGGTGTATGCCTCCCTTTTTGCTAGGAGACATTCCCAGATGCTTTTGGTGAGCCACAGGGGCTTGTGTGCCCTCCTGCTCCTTTTTATCTGTATTGGAACTACTTCCGCAACTATTCTCCTTAGCTCATTGAAGTCCTCCCTCCTGAAATCTAGGGCTGCTGTCTTGCTGTAGGCCTTTGCCACTATGTGCTGGATGATGAATTCCAGCAGGCAATGATCACTGTTGCCCAGGTGGTCGAGCACCCGCAGCCGCCTCACCAGGTCGTCTTCTGTGGCCAGCACCAGATCCAACAAGGCGTCTCCCCTGGTGGGGCTGTGCACCTTCTGGGTTAGATGGAGGTCCTGCATTCTGGCTAGGAGTCTACCTGAGTGGTCAGACCTGGCTGACTGCTCTTCCCAGCAGATGTCCAGAAAGTTCAGGTCCCCCATGATGACCACATCCTTTGACTTCACTACCTCCATGAGATGACCTAAGAATTCCTGGTCGAGCTCTTCCCCTTGTTTGGGAGGTCTGTAGTAGACCCCCACTGTTAAGTCTCTTTCCCCTCGACTGCCTTGTATTCTAACCCAAAGCACTTCAGATTGCCCTTCCTCTGATTCTTTGTTAATTGTTGAGGATGTGTATTCCTCCTTAATATTGAGTGCCACGCCCTCACCTTTCCTTCCTATCCTGTCCCTCCTGTACAGCCTATAGCCCTTGCCATTCACTGCTCAGTGATGTACCTCTCAGGATGGAGTTGCCTATGACGATCACTTGAAGCTTTTTCGTCCTGGCCTGCTTATCTGCTTTGGCCTGCTCAGAATGTGGAGAACATGGAGTTGCGTCCTCCCTGGTTTCCTCCTCTCCTTCATTATCCTCCAGAGGATAGGGCCTCATACCTGTTCTCCAGCCGGACTGGAGGAACTGATACTGCTGTTTTATGAGCAGACCTGGTTCTGGAGGTGACCGTCTGCCACTCTGCAGTAGAGTACACTTCCTGAGGTGCTTCTTTCTTGGGTGCATAACCTGCAGGGAAAGAAAATAGCTGTCAATTTCCTCCTCTGCCTCCCTAATTCCCCTCAGCCTGCTAACCTCCTCCTGGAGCTCCCTCACCTGCACCTCCAGGACCCTAAGATGGGCACCTGCAGGACAGGTGTAGGGCTCCCCAATCCCTGCCCCCTCAAGCCTTGCTGCGTGACTCCCACAGGCCAGGGGGTGGGGGGACATCAGCTCCCCCGTGGGCTCTGTTGGGGTGGAGGCCTCAGACAAGCCCTAGGAAGGCTGCACCCCCCGGGCAGGGGCCCTGGCATCACACTGTGTCGACACCATCTTAGGAGTTGCTGCCTGTTTCTGGCTGAGTGTGGCGCCTTCGCCCCACACTAGCAGAAGTCTCCCTCCTGGCCCTTCCTGCTTGCCCACCAGCACAAACGCTGATGCAAATGCTGGTGCACTCTTACAGAACACGCCTGTATTCACGCTCTGTTCACATGGCTCCCTACCGGCTCAGTTAAGAGGGATCCAGGGGGGCTTCCCCTCCAGATCCGGCTCAGCTGCATCGGTCTCTCTGCCTTAGGGGGTTCAGCTGCTGCTGCCCCCGCTGCTGCTGTGTTTGCCTCTGCTGCTGCTGCGTTCGCCTCTGCTCTGGGTCCGGTAAGGGGGCACACGTGCATGCGGAACACACATGTACCTGGATCCCTCCTCTCCCCACCGCTCCTGGCTCCTGAGTGCCAAGAGCTACATCAAACCGCGGCTTTTAAATGCCACAGATTGAATTTCCTGCCACTGTCCCAACAGCCAATCAGGTGCTCTGGTCTCACCAGAAGTGCCAGCTGGTGATCCCGCCCCCTATGCTCCTGCACTGGGTGGATCCAGTGCTTCCTGAGCCTGCTCCCCGAGGGTTAAACCCGGGGATGCTCCCTGGCTTGGGGGGACAATCCTCCCTAGCCCTCCCCCTTTTGTGCACTCTGTTTGTGTGGCTCCCTATTGGCTCAATTAAGAGGGATTGGGGGGCTTCCCCTCCGGATCCAGCTCAGCTGTGTCATTCCCTCTGCTCCACTTACCTTAGGGGGTTCAGCTGCTGCTACCCCCACTGCTGCTGCATTTGCCTCTGCTCCGGGTCCAGTAAGGGGGCACACGTCCATGCAGGACACACATGTGCCTGGATACCTCCTCTCCCCACTGCTCCTGGCTCCCGATACCTTGTGATATATCATGGCGTCATTGGGAATAATTCAGTGCTTGAGTCCCCCCACATATTGATGTTAATATTGCATTTCTTTAGGTTGGCCTTGAATGTTTACTTGAATCTCTTCTTTTGCCCATCACTAGAACAGTGACCATCAGTAAGTTGAGAATATAGAACTGTTTTGGGAGCTAATTTTCAGATATCCTTAGAATATGTCCTGTCCAATGGACAAGGTAGTATTTGCTTGAGCCAGAACTCTGGCATTTATTCTTTTCTCCTTCCAAATGATATGGAAGATTTTCTGAAGAAGTAAACACAGAGGCTGATATTTAACACTGGATAAAATTCCCCAGTGCTACATCTCATCATCTATGTTTATTTTTTAGGAAAGATGGATAACCAAGTTGGGGAAATGCTCAGTATTCTTCAAGGATTCCTCCCTAATTGTAAAATGTGAAAGAGCAGCTGGTTGGGGAGGGCTGGTAAAATATCTTGGTTGCAGACCAACCTGCAGGTGGAAGCAGACCCAACCAGGTGGCCACATGACTGCACGAGGGCCCCTGGATTGGAGGAGGGCAGCCTCAGTATAAATGCAAACCCTAGCAACTGAGCTGGCAGTTGCTGGAGGGAGCTGAAGGATGAACATTGTCCAGCTGGATATCTGCCTTTTCCAGAACACCTGGAGGTTAAAGGTAGGAAATATGGGGATGGAGGAGGTTCCTGGTCCTGGGGTATGACCTACAGCTACACCCTGCTGGGGTTCAATGCTGTCATGGGACTCCCTGTGGTGAGGCAGTCTCCAAGAAATGCTACACCTGTGCTTTCCCAGTAAAAGGTGAGGAGGGGGTGCCATATAGCCTCAGCCTCCATGATCTGGTGAGTAACCCTAGAGAGGAGACAAGCTAGGCACATAGAGACCTAGGGCCCAGGAGCCCCAGTGAGGGAGCAGAGTATTGGCCCCAGTGAGTGGGCATAGAGTGAGTCAGTCCAGTGAGGGTGTAACAGGGGGGCCAGGATGGGTACAGAGTAACTTTGTAGTCCACAAGCTTACAGAGTGAAAATAGTGTTTGGAGGGGCCCAAGAAGGTCCCTGTATGGGAGACAGGGATAGCTGCTCAAGAACCTAGCCAGAGAACCTTGATTGACCCATGCTGGGGCAAGACCATGAGGGTCAAAGCCAAGAACACCCACCATAAGGGATGGCCAGAGCCAGGGACCTGGAGCCCTGACTGGCCTAAAGTTAAGACCAGGGCCTGTGGGACCAAATTTCCTGGATGGGCCTCTGCCAAGAGGGAAAGGGGTCTAGGGAGCTTGCAGCACAAGATGATGGTGGAGTTAGGCTGCCTGAATAGGAGGGATCCAGGTTGGGGTCTGAATGTCAGTAGGGAATATAGTGGAGCCCAGTATTGGGTCAGAGCCATATAGTGATTCCATCTGTGAGGCACGGGACATACTGTAGGGATGGTTCAGACCTGTTTATAATGCCCTTGGAATCAGGGCATTAAATGGACAGCCTTCTGCCTAGGGATAACTTTTTGGTTCCATCCAAGGCATGGCAGGTGAGTTAGGTGGGCAGATGGCCCTATAGAAGTGGACAAGCCAATGGTTGGACCGGCCCCAAGACAGCCCCCTGTCACATTAAGCATTCCATATCCTTCCAAGAAGCAATCAAGAGTGACCTAGAGTTCTTCAGATGAGTGGGCATACATGACATAATCAGTGTATTAAATATCAGTATTAGAGATATTGGTTAACTTGGATTTGTAATGTAACCAGTTGATAGAGAAATTCCTGTCCATGCAGTACTGGATGCTAACTCCAGATGGAGATCTAAAAGTGCTAAGATGTGGAATAGCTGCAATATAGGTGGGAAAGTGTTGATTAGAACTATACATCCTTCCTTGAATACAGTTTTAATAATAAAGGGGTTCATTCCTGAGCTATTGCTTAGGATGGCTACTGTCATGTCACTGTAAAGGAGTGTGATAATGATAACAAATGGGTATCTAAATCTCATCAGGATCTTCCTTAAGGCCTCTGTTGAGTGAATCAAAAGTTTTAGTCAGGTGAAGGGAGTCCATGTAAAGACCTTGGAATTGCTACAACTGCTGCAAAAAAAGTGCCACATGCAACTAAAATCATACCCATTGTACCTCTGAGTGGTCTGAAACTGCTTTAGAGAACTCAGAGAGAATCTTCTCAGTGAGGAAAGTGAGTCTATTGAGGAGACTGCCAGTGAGGATCTTTCCAGCTATACACAGGAATGTAATACCATAATAGTTGTGGTGATCCAATCCTTCTCCTTTTTGAATATAGTTACAATTCTGGCATCTCTGAAGTCACTGGGAATCTGTGATGTTTCCATATTTTCATAATAACAATGTGTAAATAGTGAGAGAGCTTTTTCCCCACCTTGCTTGTATATTTCAACTAGTATTTGTAACACAGGACCCTTCCCCATGTTATATGGAATAAGTGCAGCTTTCAAGGAAGGAGCTCTGCTACCTATATCTGCTGCAAGTGGATTGCAGGGCTTAGGCTTCAAATAATAGGCTACAAAACACTGAGCTGCTCAACAGGGGATGTGAAATATTTGGGTCCTATTAAGAAACCAGGTCAGGTAACTGGAAGGGGGAGGAACAAGGACCACATATATCTGAGCATGAAGCCTAAGAGACACAAGCTCAGCTCCTCACTATGGAAGGAGCTCTATAGGCAAGTAGCACAGGATAATATAAGTCCTATTTTTTTTCTGTTGTTTGGTGTTTGTGTTATACTGGAGGACTTGGTTATGGCTATGGGGTAGGTGTGGAGGCCATGGAAAGGTGCCTGGTAGGGTAATCTGATGTGATGGCAGTGCAGCCTGGGGCAAGGGACCTATAAGGTTGAGACAGAGTCAATGAGAATGCTGATAGAACAAAAGAAACCCAGCCTGGGAATCAGGAGCCCAGAGAGCTGAGGTTGGGAGCATGAGAATGTAGGGCAGGGCAGGAGCTAAGGGGCCCAGAGTTCATGAGGGTGAAACAGAGACTGAGGGACGTGTGAGCCTAGGGTCCTGGGATGGTGGACCTCTGTTGGAGGGGCCCAGTCAGAGTAAAGTGGATTGAGTCTCAGGGACCACAGCCCAGACAAGGACCTAAAACCTGAAGCAAAATCCCTTAACTTTTAATTGGCAGCCTCACAGTCCAATTATAACATCAAGATGTGGCAGACAAGACAAGACAATGGGATGGAACTCTGATAGGCCAGAAAGTGACATGGGTGGCCCAGGGCCTCACTACTGTATTCCATCAGGACCACATAATTTGTTATTTTTTATCTGCTTAATGGCTTTCAAGGCCTATTGATATGTTGGTAAATCTTCAGTGTCCTTCCTTCGTGGGCTCCTGTGCAATGGCTTCAGTGGTATTCCCTTTGACATTAGAATCTCAGATCAAGAGCTCTTGAAAATGCTTTTTCTACCATGCATTGATAGTGGAGGTACCATTTAATAAATAGTGTTGTTTCATTGGTAGATCTCAGGTGGATGGCTCCTTCTGGGCTTGGACCAAAGATAGCTTGGTTGCACTCAAGAAGCTACGTATATCATAGGTGTCAGCTAACTTCCGAATGCCTTTTGCATTTTTCTCCCACCACATGTTCTTTTGCTCTCGAATTTTCCTGTGGGTCTTGACTTTAAAGTGTTGATAAGTGCCATGTTTCTGTTTGCAGTTGATGGCATTCTGCCAAGCTTTGAAGGGTTTCCTTCTTCTGTGAATGAAAGCTTAAATTTTGCTATAATTTTCATCAAACCAGCCATGATTTTTTTGTTTTGTTTTGTTTTTTTGTGAAGAAACTTGGAGATTCTTTGCACACCTCATGGATACCTTACCTGAGACTCTCCCAGTAATCAATGTTGTCAAGACCATCAGAAAGGTTGGAGAGTTTCTCACTGAGGCACTGCTAGAGATGATCACATTTAGCATGGCCTTCAAGTATTTAATATTGAACCTTTTCCTTGATTGCTTTTTTTTGTTTGTTTAGGCTGTTTTGGTGAGATGGGAATGGACATGATGGAATATATAAAACAATGATACATCCAGCAGTTGTCTGCACCAGTCATAGCTCTGGTGATACAGACATCACAAAAGTCCCAACTACATACTATGACATAATCAATCAGGTGCCAGTGTTTTTAGTGGGGGTGCATCCATTATGTCTTGAATTAGATGCTTTGATGGAAAAAGGAGTTTGTGATGATGATATCAGGGGAAAATATTATTTGAATTGGATTTCCCCACCCTTTCCTTTCCAAGTGTTCCTTTCCATAGTTCAGATTATGGTTTCTAGCACTGAAACAATGAAGAATAATGATTTTATCTTCTTTGGGAACAGATGACTAGACTTGGTGGAGTCAGTCTTCCTTTTGTCATCTGCATCACAGATTGGGGCACATGCATTGATGACTGTGACCATGAGAGTGTGGACATTCAAGGCTGAAAAGTTCATTACTTGATTTGGACTACAGATAGGGGCACATCTACATGTTCAGTAATGCACCGTAGTTACTACACAGTTAGTTTAGTACGTGCTTAATGAAGTACTAACTAAATGTGTAGTAACTACAGTTAGTGCACAGTAATGTCACCACTTGGTTTTCTAGTGATACTTACTCTCAGTAGCCTAATATTAATGCACAGTAGTGTATTACTGTGGCTTTTCTCCAGCATGCTACTGAGCATTAAGCATCTTGTGTAGATGTAGTTTTCCTGTCAGATGAAATGAGAGACTGTTTAGAGCATTTTGTTCATCCCATATGGTAAGGGCATTAGAAAAGAGTGCTCAGCCATGAATGACTTTCCTTAGATGTATTAAAGGACTCATGAAAACAATGTAGGACTTGGAAGCATGTTGGAATGGTGGGAGCTACCTCAGACTTGAACAGTATGATATTCCTATGACTATACTCTTTATTACAAATTGTTAAATTATTTTTAATAGTGTTATCCTTACATGTGGGGGTAACTGATCCTGATAAAATAAAGCCTGGATTCTTCACTCCAGTTTTATACTAATAGATTTTTTGTTTTTTGGGGTTTTTTGGTATAAAACTATACTACAGGTGTCCCTCGCTTTGTGCTGCACATGCATTCCTGGAAAACTGCATAACTCAAATTCACATAGAGGGAACTCACTTTACAATGTAACAAATAAGGATATGTTCCAAGACCCTGACTGTACTGAGCCCCAGACTCATTTCTACCACTTTTACAAGACAATTTTAGTGCTCACCAATAGCAGACAGTGTACACAAGCACAGGGCACTATCATATTGGGGATGGTGACTACAGAAACACGTTGCAGACAGCAAGTAAGGAGCACAGATCCACACAGAAGACTCAACTTAGGTGTGCATCACTCCCACAATGCACCACACAAAACAGCTGACTGCAGGCTTCCACCACACCAGTCACGTAAGAGTGAATTTACCTCACATATAACAATTTTTTTGGTATAAAAAGGGTCATTGCATAAAAGTGAATTCACACATACAGAACTTCATAAAGCGAGGGAAACCTGTACTGCAATATGAGCCCATAGACATGGTAGCTCATACCACAGATAGGAATAGACTTAAGGGCTCCCTGACTGTTCAGATGTCCAGGCAGTTTTGGTGCTGTAAGACTATATACTAGTTTTTGGTTTGTGTTGGTCTTGTCTCTCAAGCTTATTTTCCCTCATTTTGTGAGCAAGATCCATTATCTCATGATTATTTGTGCTATATTGTGGGAAGTGAGTAGGAGCACACATACAAGAGCATGTCTAACACTTTTTTTACTGGCAGACTTCTAGCAATGTGGTAGAACTGCTACTGTACTGACTGACTCTACTACCTGTGACAAAATGTTCAGAGGGTGTGTCTACACTTGCAAATGCTCCAGGGTGGGTTTACTGTGGAGTAACTTACTCTACAGTAACCCCACTTACCCTCCTCCCCCCCACGGAAATATGTCTACATGTGTGGGTGAGTGGGAGTAGGTTTGGTGCTCATGGCAGCAGTCTGCCTCCATCTCCACCTGCCCTGCACCAGCCCCTGCAGGAGTCAAGGGGAGATCTAGGCTCCCCCTGGGTGCTAGCCCGTTGGATGCCAGGGAGTATAGGGCCAGGAGACAGCTGTCTCCTTGCGGGGCCTGGGAGATTGCTCCATGTCCTTGGGAGCTGCCTGATGCCAGGGTACACTCCACCACCAGAGGCTTGGTGCAGACACTGTCACCATGCCCTAACAGCAGGGAGCCCCCAGTCCCTACTCCACAATTGCAGAGCCAGGGCTAGAAGATTCTTATTTCCCATCTCCCACTCCATGATGATGGAGTGGGAGCTGAAACAGTCTTGTCTTATCTCCCAGCCCCTGCTTCCTGATAGCGGAGTGGGGGCTGGGATTTCCCTAGTGCTGGGGCAGGGGGACATTGTACCTGCCTGAACTCTGGTAGAGCCCACTGCAGCAGCAGGCATCTCCCAGGGCCAGGCAGCAATCTCCTGCCTTGTGATGCTTGGCTGATCAGGAGTGCATTTGCTCCCCATCAGTGTTATACACATGCTGAGCTGTGCATAAATTACTCCTGAGTAAATTAATTACTTGTGTTTACAGCTACCAAATTTACTTGTGAGTAGAGCAAATTACTGCACAATAAGCACTTGCACATGTAGATAGTGATGCTTACTGTGCAGTATTTTGCTTTAATCTTGAGTAAAGCATCTTGTGTAGATGAACCCAGGGTGTAGCAGGAGGTTGTCCTTGTTAAAGGGACATCATGTTTGACTATTAGCAAACTTCCAGTTCTCCTCCTTTGAAACTACTAGCACAGAGTATTTCAAAGAATGGATGCTAAAGCTTTCCTTCCATTATTTATTACCGGGCTGTCATTATTCTCTCTATGTAACGGTTGGATAAAGAATCATGCATACCACTTTTTTTTTTTTTCAGTCAGTGTTACTCTATCTTTGCTTATTCATACAGTTGTACAGCATTGTTTCCTATAATAAATGTGCACTAGATACAGTAATTAAGACATGCATCATTTTTCCATACAGGGCTCTACTTGTCATTGTTTGTTCTATATGTACCAGTGGTTTTGCTTACTTCTTAAACATATGTTTAGATATATTTATTAGTACTTCTGCCATATATTTCTTAAGCTTAAATTTAATGACTAGCACAATGAGAAATGAAAAGAAATTAAATGAATAGTAGAAAATGTGAAGAAAGACAACTCTGGGGAAAAATAATCACAATGGAAGTATTATTTATTAAGGTTCAAAAATAATATTACTTATTTTAGTTTTTAGTTAAAATATGACTCCTGAATGGAAGCATTATGAATATATTCAGCAATTACTTAAAAAACAGAAGGAACTCTGCCTTCTGGAAAGATTCTTTTTTTTTTTTTTTAAATGGAGGAAAAAATCGCTACCTCACTAAGTTGAATAGAAACTGACTTTAAGAACATTGCATAAATCTATGAAAACAATATTGAAAGGTCACTGCAGCGGCTGTCTAAAGCAATGCATAGTAAAAGAGAAACATCTGTTCTTTCTGTGCTTTAGATAGCAGTAACTGGTATGACCCACAAATACACATAATAAACACCTCAGAGTAGTTGCCTTCAGGATTTATAAACTTAAATTTGTCATAGTAGAAAGAAGATCAGTGTCTATAGTGCTTCACAAAAGGAACCTAGTACATGTACTCCTTAAAACAAATCTACTAGTTCTGAGGGAACTGGGGACAAATACCTCTAATATTTGCCTCTTATAAAAATAGATAATTTCTACATCCACGTGTTGTAGCTGAGCTGTCATAATCAGATGATAACATTTTCTAACTAGTGAACCCACCTGTACCCTAATGAATCTCTCTCTGAATCCAAGAGCACCCCACTGCACACAAACATATTAGAAACCCTCCCATATAAGAACCCAAATCACACAAAAAATGCCAAAGCAACATTTTAATACTTTGGATCCCAAATTTACAATTTCTGTTGATTTATTTTCTACAGTGAAATACAATCATTCCATAAGCACTTTAGATTTGTTGAAATAAAATTATTTTGAAATAAATATTCACCATTGAACTTGAAACTTTGAACAATGAAACTTATTGACAGTTTTCTGAAGGGGCTAAAACTTGATTCTTAAGACAAAATGTTTAAAACAAATGCTGTCAATTTTTTGTCCCCAGTGATTGTCAAAATATACATAATACATGAGAAAAATAAATAACTGCAACTGCGAAGTCTGTCCCTCTAAGATGGAAAAAACAGTTCTGATGAGAAAGCCCAGATGTGGGACAGTTGGATAATGAGGGCGTATCCACTGGGAAGTTAATACCCCAGAGGAAACAGCAGAAAGGAAGCAAATGGTGAGACAACAACTTGCAAGAAGGAAAGAAGCAGGCTGTGAGCTGAACTGCTTGCTGTACAGATGAGCCAGGCTGCTGTGCTGGAGCCAGAAAAAGAAGGGATTCCCTCCTAGGGCACATCCACACATGCAAGCATAAGCACTTGCAGCAGCTCAAATACAAGTGGTGCAAATTTGAGCCGGGGCTTTTTGCCTTAACACATGTGCTCGAACATACACTTTGTTGTGATGTGAATTGTGCCACTTGGGGAAAAATAACCCTGCCTGGCTCCTCCCAGATCTGCAGCCAGGGGGAGCCACAGCCTGGGGCCAGCACCTGTGCTGTCCCCAGCTATATAAAAAGCTGCCCTGGCAAGTAGCTCAGGGCTACTCACTCTCAGGAGTTTCTGGGGCCCAGCCAATTGGTACCTGGGGACACTACCCCTTGTGCCAGCTGGACTGCTGAAGCAGCCCTGAGAGTACCCTGCAACCTCTACCCACTACAGCAGTCTGTCAGTGGGGGCTGCTGCCTGGCTGCAACCTGCTGCACACCTGCCAGACCCAGATGAGGACTGCACAGCCAGTAGAGGCATATGCCCCTTTGGGCCAGCTGCCAGTGGGCTGTGGCTGCAGAGTTGGCCTTTGTGTGGCACTACTGCCATGTGTGCCCCCTGCCCAGATATCTGGGCAGCTATCACCCAGAAAGTATTCTGGGTGTGGTGGCCTGCTTTGAACTGTCAAAGTATGTCATCCTGGGCCCATTTGGCCAGGAGGTCAGCCACAGCCAGATGGGTCCAAGGTGACAGCTCTGAGCAGGTAGGGTCTTGACACTGGCCTCCCTAGCAAGAATTCTGGTGTTCTCTATTTGAAAAATGAAAAATCCCTGACATCCTCCAAATCCATGTTCCTCAACAATTAAAAACAAAAGATGATGACAGAGAGAGCGAGAGACAGCAATCAGTTGGGCAATGTTTTGTTGATTCTACATTGTTAAAGTAATTTGGAAGACTACCAGTGTCTCTGTCATTATAATAAAATGAATTCTAAATTCATGTTTCATGAATACATGAATAAATGTTTTGCTGCCCCCCACAAAGGTTACAGCCCCCCCCACAGGACCTATGTACCCCACCCCCACTTGCTCCCCCAGCCCCCTGAATTGCATCCCTGCCTGGTCCATCCTCCTCTGACTCCTGCAGACCCCCCCAATGGCTTCCTTGCCTGGCCCATTCATCCACTTGCACCCCCAGCCCTCAATGGCTTCCCCCACACCCTGCAGCCCCAGCTTCTGGCACTTAAAACAAATTTTAAAAAGCCTCTACTCACCCAGGAATGGGGGCTTTGGGGCCTCCTGATAGAACCCCCCAGGCAGCACAGGGCAGTGAGGGGGCAGCAGTGCCTGAGATGGGGCTGCTGGGGCTGTCACCCTGCCCAGTGATCAGGGAGCAGGTCAGGTTGGGGTCAGGTGGGGAAAGGATTGAGGGAGCTCAGAGGGTTGGAGCCAGGCAGGGAAGGGATGGTAGGGCTCAGGGGACTGGGGGGGATGGGGCAGGACAGGGATTGGGGGGACTGGGGGAGTGGGCAAGGCCAGTGGGTGTCCCCTCCCCACTCCTCCATCCCCCTGACCCCTTACTTATCTGCATTGGAGCCTGGGTTCAGCCCCCTGTGGCTGGCACACTCCCTGCCTATGAGAACAGGCAGCATGCTTCAGCACCAGGGTGAGGGCTAACCATAGAGATGGTCTGGCAGCCAGAGCATCTCTATGGAGGACCCAGCCTTCAGTTGACTCAGGGCATGGTCCCAGACAACTTTTTTTTTTTTAAGGGTTTTTTGACCCTTAAATATCCACAGGTTTAATTTTGCTGCCGTGCTGCAAATTTGCAGCATGGGGAACATTATCTCTTTCCTACACATGCCTCTTGCAGCATCTCAAATGAGTTTGAGATGCTGCAGGAGGCACATGCAGGCTTGTCTGGATGAGTCCCTAGTGTTTAGGACAGAACAGCAGTATTTTATTTTGCTTGTTTTGTTTGTTTAAGAAACTTTTCTATGGGAGGACTGGCTGAGGAGCTCCTCAGGGAGCAAAATCCATTTCCATAAGCCAGTAAACTAAGGAACCCATTTTCAAAATCCTCTAAGATTTCAGAGTTGTATGCCAGATATTTCATGAATGGTAAAATAAAAATGCTGGATTTTCAGGGAGACAGCCTGGGAAGAAGAAAGTTTCCTTAAAATGCCCACATTGCCATCCTTCTCTCTGGAAGCAGAAGGGATGCAGGGCCCCAAACAGGAATACCCCAAAAGGCTTATCCATCTGTGTACTGATTAAATAGCTAACAGTGATTCTGTCCAACCACTGGAATTTCTTTGAGACTATTACTAAAAATGTTCCATATAGAAATCAGGAGCTCCCACCATTAAAAGGGACTACACTGAAAGCTGCAATACACTTCGAGTAGAATTAACTTTTTCACAGGTATCACATGGGTTTTTGGGAATTATTATTTTCGCTATGCTGTTGATTATCCCAGGCTGATTTCCTTCTTAGCCCAATAGTCAACTCTTCACAGGATACGAACAGAAGCTCTTATAATGTGGGAGATGCCAGGTACACAGTGGGTGTGTCTACATGTGCCCCTATGGCATTCCTGTTACTTCCTTTTGGAATTATTAAATGACTGCTCAGTAATAGCCCGTACTGTACCATGCCACACTGGCCTTTTAGGCTTGCCCTCTCTGGTGCCAGGCCTGTGCCCCTGAACACTGTGCCTATGCAGGTGCCAGAGTTCCCATGCTATAGTGGGGCTCCAATGAGGCCTCCTCCTTCCTCAATAGCCTCACCCAAACCACTGGTTTTATTCAATAACAAAAAAAGAAAATATGAACAGTCCTGTCCATGGGCTATAACCACCACCAAGAAAATATGATTAAAGAAGGCAGCATGCCAGCTTACAGTTTCTCAGGGATCCGTGCTTCTGCTCCATCACTAACTGCTACAGTTCTTCTGGAGTTCCTGCCGCTTCTCCAGGAGTCCTCATTAGTTCCCCTCCTGCAGCCACTGGACTACTCTCCAAGCCTCCCCAGGGAGCTCTAGGATGCAATACTTCCCCCTTTGGCTACTGGCTCCTACTGCTGTCCAGGCCAGTATTTTTATAGTCCTGGCCTGCTCCCTTCCAGTCAGCTGACTAGCTCACCAGGCTCAGCTTTTAACCCCACCCTTACCAGCACGCTGTGCCCACAAAGTTCTGGTTTTAAAGGGGCCGACCTGCCTTCCGGTAACAGGCCTAGGGTTCCCTGTTACATACAGCAATATAGCATCTCATGTAGGTGTCCCTAGTGTTCTTAGAGCAACAGTGTTAATCTATAATTTTTTTCTTACTGTAATTTTAATTTGCCATGCAGTGTATCACAATAATTTAGGGAAAAGCTGAAACAGTTTAAACTGTCCTCTAATCCTTCAGTCAAACAGAACCTTTAAAGCATAATTGAAATCAGGCAAAGTTTGAACAAGTTACCTTTTCTCTGTCTGAGCTTTGTGGAAATTCACCTCAATCTCATTCATGCTTTTTAATGCACTACTTGGTACATTACATATTTGCAGCCTTGATTTATGCCCTGAATTTCCAAACTATTATATCATTAGAATTATTGGATGGAGCCCAACAGAGATCCTACTAGATATGACATTTAATATGTCATGTCAGCATACATGGTCCTATTCCTAAATGAAATAGGAAATAGTTGGGTGCAGGAAGTTCAGAAAGAGAACCCTGGGGACAGAAATTGAATTGTGTTTTGTTGAAGAAGAACACTTTAGAGGGAGGGCACTCTCTCACTTATGGATAAGTATAAAGAAAAAATCTTCAAAAGTTTAGTTTAATTTAGCTAACTTTTAAAGTTTGCTTGGCACACATTTTTTATGGAAAGCAAACTTGTCAAATAGTGTTGTAGTTTGGTATGTGTGGTTTACCCAGACAAAAATGCTAGTTTAAATTAAAGTTGCACAGGTGCCATTCATGCAGAGAAGGGGATTGAAAAGGTGGGTTGGAGCCATGTTCTTCCCCAGAATACATAAGGCTCCTTCTTTCATCTCAGTCAATCCAGGGGTATTTTCATTCCCACTTTATTTGAAGATACTTATTTTTATTTAACTCCAACTGCATAATCTTCAGCAGTACAGGCTTTTGGCTTAGACTTCAAAGAACAACTATAAATTTACTTTCATTTTTTTTCCCCTAAAGCAGCCCAGTTTTGTGTGTGGAGATGGAGAAGGGTGCAAAGGAGGAAGGGAAAGATGATTGTATTGAAAGCTAGTCCATTGCAATTAGATTGTATGCAACAAATTGTTGTTGTTTTAATTGTTTATTATTAAATATTGGCACAGTGGCTGTAGATGCCTGGGACACAGCCACTAAGGAATCACAGTACTGGAAGGTTGACAGAGACTAGAGGCAGGGTTTATTCAATATTGTCAATTAACTTTTATAATTTTTAAGTGGAAAAACAAAATATTTGGTGCCTGGGGTTGGTCAGAAATGCTGGACATCAGTGGCATAGAAGATGAACCTTGAATGGCATCTAATAAAAAATGGTCATCTAATGCAATGCTGATTCTGGAGCAGTGTCCTTCTTTAAAATCTCAGTGCTTTTCAGGGCTAAATATATTAAAAACAATGCAACCTCCCTCCAGATGGATATAAAATTATATTGGGAGTACAGATTTCACTGGTAATTTTAGTGAGAGTTTGACTCCAAGAAAACTTATCTACTAGTGGCCTGGGTTCAGTTCCATAAGTTAGTTTCTATCCTCACCACTGAGAAATAATAATTATCATTATCACTGCAAAGGATAAGAAAGGAATCTTTCTGTGATAACTTTGGCTCTTTTATGTGTGCTCCAGGGATGGAGGGGGGCAGCTCTTTAATTAGTGGCTCTGAAAGCCACTGTAATTAAAGAATCACCAACTCTCATGTATGAGGATCTCCATGCCTAACAATGGCAGCAGGTTGGTTGAATTAAAACTCATTCAATGAGCTTTAGTTCAAGTGCCCCAGCTGCCAATTTTAAGTACAGGGACACTGATACGCAAGATGTAGGAGGCTACCGAAGCATGGTAATTGCAATGATCCGGCAGACTTGATTTAATCAAATCTGCTCCAATGTGATGGAAATCCAGAATGTCAGAGCAGCCTCAGCACTCATGTATAGGTGTCCTTTAGACTTAAGTCTTCTCAGATACTTTCCTTTAAGGTCCTTCCTTTCTCCTTAACACCTGCTTCTCTATTGTTTAATTTTGCGCATTACGCTACACTCTTTCATATCTGTGTGGATCGCTTGCTGGAAATAGTGAACTATCAAGACCCAGTATTCCAGCAACAAGATGATAAACACTGGCTTTTTAAAAGATTTCAATCATAATACCATATTCAGAAACCTGTGAATGTTCAAATCTAATATTTAGATAATTATGTATTCACTAACATCATATTTGGACTAGATGGATGTTATACTGGCACAAGAAATGAAACACTTTGTATTTCCTATTGAAGGAATCCTGCTTCATGGCCTGGGCATTATTCAGGATTCTTTACTGGTACTTGACATTTAAATAGCTAGTTATGGTTGTTTTCTGTTATCAACTTACAGAACTTCCTGTGGGCAATAAAAAATATCTTAAACTTTTGTCTTAAGCTCAGCAACAGCAAATACACTTCTGGCATCAACTTGTATACCCCAATGCTTGATGCTGACATCAAAGAACAGTTCTACTCCAGTCTTGACCACATTTTGACTAATGCTTGCCAGGAGGACAAGATCATTCTCCTCAATTACTTTAATGTCAGAGTCCAATATGACCCAGAACTCTGAGGTAGGACCATTGGGAAGGAAGGAGCACGGAAAGCCAACTCCAACAACATTGTCCTCCTGAGCAAATGCACAGATCATGGCCTTGTCCTCAATGACACCATCTTCAGACAGAATGACAAGTACAAGAACACATAGAGACACCCTCACTCTGATAACTGGCACCTTCTCAACTATATTATTCTTAGAGCCCTTTGTATGATCAAATGGATGTTCTTATCACATGAGCTATGGAAGGAACAAATAACTGCTGGACTGATCACTGTCTTGTCAGATCCAATATGAACATCCAGCTTGCTCTGAAACACTGAAAACAGCCAAAAGCATGCCAAATTTCTATACCAAATACCATAGATCAATAGATTTATAGATGTAGCGTCAGAAGGGACCTAAGTAGATCTTCAAGTCTGATCCCTTGCCCTGCCCTGGGCAGGAGAAAGTACTGGTCTCATATGACCCCAGCTAGGTAATTGTCAAGCCTCCTCTTAAAGACTCCCAAGGTAGGAGCCAGCACCACTTCCCTTGGAAGTTGGTACCAGATCCTAGCCGCCCTGACTGTGAAATTGTACCTTCTAATGTCCAGCCTGAACCTACTCTCAAACAACTTATGGCCGTTATTCCTTGTTACTCCAGAAAGTGCTCGGGTGAACAGGGCATTCCCTGCTAGTCCTCCTTGGTAAGTTTATAGATGGCCACCAGGTCCCCTCTCAGCCTTATCTTGTGAAAGCTGAACAGGTTCAGGGCCCATAGCCTCCCCTCATAAGGCCTGCCCTGCTGTCCCTGGATCGTGTGAGTGGCCCTCCTCTGGAGCCTCTCAATGCTGCCCACATCTCTCCTAAAGTGAGGCATCCAGAACTGGACACAATACTTCAACTGTGGCCTGACCAGTGTCATATAGAGGGGGAGGATCAACCATTTGGACCTGCTTGTGATACATCTGTTAGCATTACCTACTGCATCCTCACCTTGGCGACCTACGTTCATTTTGGAATCAATAATCATTCCAAGTTCTCTTTCTGTCACTGTACTTTCGAGAAGGGAGATCCCCAGCCTTTAGGTAGCCTGCTGGTTCTTACTGCCCAAGTGCAGTACCCTACACTTGTCAGTATTGAATCTCATTCTATTCTCATTCACCCACTCCTATGACCTGTCCAGGTCCTGCTGTATCTTGTCCTTCCCTTCTAGCATGCCCACTTCACCCCAAATCTTGGTGTCATCAGTGAATTTGAACAGGGTGATTTTCACCCTGTCATCCAAATCGCTAATAAAGAGATTGAACAGTGTGGGCCTGAAGACTGAGCCCTGGGGACCTCCACTGCCCACATCCCTCCAGGTCAAATGACCCATCCACCACCACTCTCTGGGTGTGGGCTCTCAGCCAATTTGTGACCCATCTGACTGTGTAGGCATCAATGCCACAGTCGCCTAGCTTTTTAATGAGAATGGGGTCGGAGACAGTGTCAAAGGCCTTCCTGAAGTCCAGAAAGACTACATCCACCACAACACCCATGTCCAACACATGATTTTGTGACCTGATCATAGGGGGTAATCAGGCTGGTCTGACAGGACCTGCCCCTAAAGAACCCATGCTGGTTGCCCCCGAGCATTTTCCCCCGCACTGGTCCTTCCTAGATGTATTCCTGGATAATCTTCTCAAAGAGCTTTCCCAGCATTGAAGTAAGACTAAGAGGCCTATAGTTGTCTGGGTCCTCCCTCCTCCCTTTTTTTGAAAATGGGGACTGCATTGGCCTTCTTCCAATTGTCTAGCACCTGGCCAGAGCACCATGAGTGCTCATAATGCCATGCCCAGGGCCCCTCAATAACCCCTGCCAATTCCCTCAGAACCCTGGAGTGGAGAGCATCTGGGTTCTTTCTTTCTATACCAAATATCTTCAAGACCTGAAGGTCTGTAAGGATCTCCAATAGTGTCTCCATGGAAAGATCTCTGCCCTGTCCACAAATAAGGATAATGTTGAGGAACTCTGGAAGGGGTTTAAAACTACCATTCACATGGTCTGTGCTGAATCTATTGGCTATACCATCTTTAAACATCAGGATTGGTATGATGAGTGTTGTTGAGATCCAGGCCCTCCATGAACAGAAGAAAAGGTGTCTACCTTATCTCAGTAGAAGATGTATCAGTTCCTCTGAACTAATGCTCAAAGGAGGAATCAGGAAATGAAATATAAGTAGTGGCAAGATAAAGCCAAGGAGATCCAATTCAACACTGGCAAATATAACATGCATAGCTATTTCCAGGCAAAGAAACCATGTACAGCCCAACCACCCATGGTCCTACTTTCCTATGATTGCAGGTTGGCTCAATGCTCCTCAAAGACAATGAATCCATCCAAGATAAATTGAAAGAGCACTTCGAGGCACACCTGAACTGGGAGCCAACTGTGGTGAATATCACCATTGAGTCCATCTCCCAACACCTTGAAAGGGGACCCCTCACAAACCTTCCTATGCTATAAGTCTGGCATGCCATCAAGCAAAGCAGGAACAACAAGGTTACTGGACTGGATGGTATAGCTGATGAAATCTACAAGGCTAATGGCAAGGAAATGGTACTGAGCTTCTATGAATTTATTCAGTGAATTTGGAACAACAAAGAGATCCTTGGGGATTGGAGGTATTTCAACATCATGACTATTGTCAAGAAAGGGGATAAGTTTGTGTGTCAGAACTATTGTGGTATCACCCTTCGTTCCACAGCAGGGAAAATTCTTGCCTACATCTTCCTGAACCATCTTCTGCATCTTTCTGAGGAAGTCCTTCTAGAATTCTCTGTAGCTTCAGACCATCCCATGGGGCAACTTGGACAATAGTTGTTGCCTACTGGGTACAAGAAAAGTGTCAGGAACAACATCAGGACCTGTATATGGCCTTCATTGACCTTAGTAAGGCCTTTGTTCCCATCAATTGCAAAGCCCTGTGAAAAGTACTGTCCAGAATGGATGTCCTGAAAATTACACCAACATACTGAGGCTTCTTTTTGACCAGATGACTGTAACTGTGTTCTGTAGCAGATTGGAGACCTATCCTTTTGTCATTCAAACTGGGGTTAAGCAAGGACGTATCATCACCCCAACTCTGTTCTCCATTTTTATTTAACATGTATCTCAGTTCGCATTAACGACTTCCTTTCTTGTGAAATTGACATTGAATATTGAATGCATAGAGGAATAGTCAATCTTGGACCTTTTTGGTCAAAGACCAAAGTACTTGAAACAATTTTCCTTGCCCTTCAATACACTGAAGATTGCACTGTCCTTGCACCCGATCAGGAAAACCTCAAGACAGTGCTAGATATTTTCAGAAAAGCTAACCAAACATTTGGGCTCCCTCTCAACATCAAATATGATCATCATGGGTGACTTCAACTACCTAGATATTTTATGGGATGAGAACTCAGCTACACCAAATCGCTCACAAAGCTTCCTCACTTGCATTGAAGACTTCTATCTAACACAATCAGGGTATGGGATGACCCATGGCAAGGCACTCCTAGACTTAGTTCTGGCCAAAGGGAATGATCTTGTGAGCAAAGTGAGGATCAAAGGGAAACTGAGTGACAGTGACCATGTTTTACTTCTCAGCTCTGTGTTCTTGGGGAACCCTGGCACAGTATGCAGCCTGTCTGACTCACAAAGAATTCTCCCCCTCCCCACCTCCTTACTGAACAAGAACTGATTAGAGGAAAGACAAAAGACAGGGAAGATGCAGTGGGAGACGCACCTAAAGCCCTCCAGACAAGGGTGATAAGAGTGAAGCAACTCCTCTGGTCTCAATGGCATCTGAGATGGAACCAGATGACAAGTCATTTAAATGGGACATGGCACCTTCATTAGCATTCAGGATGGAGAACTGAGATTCCAAAGCAAGGACTGCACTGAATTCTGGGACCTGAGAAGCAGGGGAGCACTGCATAATAAGGGGTCCCTGCTCCAAATGCTAATCAACCCTTATCTACACACACCCAGCTCAGCAGTTATCAGACCAAATCTAGTAATGACTCCTTTATTGGTATCCAAAACACTGAATCTGCCTGTCTGCATCATGAGCTCCCTCAGAGTAATACCACCCATAGCCAGGAGTGATCAGTTCCTAGTATCCAGTATGAGAGCCATTGTTTACCCCTAAACAAACCTAGTGTTCTCCCTTGAGCCATTGTTAGTTCTCTACAAAAATGCTTACCCGAGCTCAATTTTTTGTCCTGGTGCTTGGATCCAAAGCTGTACCAGTTCCACTTTTTTTCTGCCTGAAATCCCTCCAATGGTCCTGCTCAGAACTCTGCCTGTCTACTGGCTCCAACAACACCTGGGAACCTTGACTGGTTCAAGCTTCATTGAGTGATGAGATCCCAACTTTCTCTCTCTCTTTCTCTCTGACTCCAGGACTTTTATTCTCTTACTCCAGGCACAGCTTTCTAAGCCTGACTTTTGATAATTAAACTCAAGCTAGACTTCCCCAAAATCCTAACTGAAACTATTTAATATTGTAACTGTTTATGTGTCTCTGTCTTGTATGGCTACTATTACTGGTATCATCATAAGTTCATATACCTGGCAATAAATAGCTTTTATGGTCAAGCCGGTTGCCATACCTCCTCTCTGAACCCCACCTACTCTTCCTTACCCTTGACCTCCCCATTTGCTCTGCAGCAATGCTTCTTTTACCTAAGCCAAAGATCCCTGTAATGCCCAAGACCACAATGGGATCTGCTCATCAAGGGCATTCCTACCAGAACCATTGTGACAAGAGATTGTGATGTGCTGAGTTTTGAGGCACATGAGGATATTAGCTGAAAGTGCTGATCTGACCCAGTCTGCTCAGACATACTCTGTTAGTGTGTATGAATGTGTGCCTAACTGAATTTATTATTGTCCTGCTGAAATAAGGGATGAACTGAGTTTAAGACACATGAGGGTGTCAGCCTATCAATGTTGAATAGTCCAGCCTGACTCAGATATGCTCTGTTAATCTATGTGTTTGTGTCTGACTGCATTTTATTGTTTCCCTGATGAAGTGAGTTCAAGGTATATGAGGGTGTTAGTCTGTCAATGCTAAATAACCCAGCCTGGCTCAGACATATCCTGTTGATCCATGTATGTATGTGCATACATGTGTTTGACTGAGTCAGTGGTTGGAGGAACCCAGTTATATTAAAACTGAGTTCTGCAAGATATCTCCATTGGGGGTGAGGATTTACAGAAGGGAGAGATACAGCTCCATATAGAAACACAAGTAACACAAGTAGCAAATTGATAGAATTACAGAGACCCCCAGAAATCTACCCATAATAAATGAGCACCCCCCAGAGTGACGGGCAAATCTGGTAACACATGAGATGATCACTTTCACCATCCAATGTAAGTCAGGGAAATTTGGCAGTAGGGTAGAAGTCCTTGATTTTAGGAAAGCTGGCTTTCACAAGAGGAGTACTTAGCAACAGCCGGGACATGTAGGGAACAGATCAGGACAGCAAAAGCACAAACTGAATACAGATTGGCAACTGGATGTAAGGACAACAAAAAGTCCTTCTTTAGATATGTAGGAAGTCAGAGAAAAAATAAGGGAAGCATAGGGCCCCTCATGATTGAAATGGCATGGCTGATAATGGACACTCAGGACAAAACCAAACTCCTGAATGAATACTTCACATCAGTATTCCACCAGTCCAAGGGTGTTCACCTGCTTGACTGGATATAGGATAACCATGGTGGGGGTGGCCACCCTCCCATAGTTGGCAAAGAAGTTGTGGGGAAGCATCTAAAAAGGCTAAATATCAACAAGTCAGCAGGACCATAGATTCATAGATGATAGGGTCAGAAGGGACCTCAATAGATCATTGAGTCCAGCCCCATGCATAGGAAAGAGTGCTGGGTTCAGATGACCCCAGCCAGATACCCATCCAACCTCCTCTTGAAGACCCCCAGGGAAGGGGAGAGTGCCACCTCTCTTGGGATCCCATTGCAGACCCTGGTCACTCTAACTGTGAAGAAGTTCCTTCTAATGTCCAGTCTAAAACTGCTCTCTGCTAGCTTATGGTCATTATTTCTTGTGACTCCCAGGGACGCCTTGGTGAGTAGAGCCTCACCAATTCCCTTCTGCGCCCCCAAGATGAATTTATAGGCAGCCACAAGGTCACCTCCCAACCTTCTTTTGCGGAGGCTGAAGAGGTCCAGGTGCCCTAGTCTCACCTCGTAGGGCTTGGCCTGCAAGCTCTTAACCATATGAGTGGCCCTTCTCTGGACCCTCTCCAGGTTATCCACATCCCTCTTGAGGTGCAGTGCCCAAAACTGTATACAGTATTCCAACTGCAGTCTGACCAGCGCCCAATAGAAGGGAGGTATCACCTCCTTGGTTCTGTTTGTCATGCATGATAAAGTGCAGTTTGCTTTTCTGATCACTTCATCACACTGACAACTCATGTTCACCTTGTAGTCCACTAGGACTCCAAGATTCCTTTTCACTTCCATGCTACCGAGCAGGTAATTTCCTAGGTAGTAGGTGTGCTGGACATTTTTCCTCCCTAGGTGCAGCACTTTGAATTTCTCTTTGTTAAATTGCATTCTATTGTTTTCTGCCCATTTTTCCAACCTGTCCAGGTCTGCCTGTAGTTGTTCTCTGCCCTCCGATGTGTCCACTTCTCCCCACAGTTTTGTATAATCCATGAACTTGGACAGAGTACACTTCACTCCCTTGTCCAAGTCACTGATGAAAACATTAAAGAGTATCGGTCCAAGGATCAAGCCCTGTGGGACCCCACTACCCACTCCCTTCCAGGTTGATATCGACCCATCCACTACCACTCTCCGGGTACAACCCTCTAGCCAATTTGCCACCCACTGGACTGTGTAATCATCCAAGTCACAGTCTTTTAACTTGTTTACCAGTATGGGGTGGGATACCATATTGAAGGCCTTCCTGAAGTCTAAGTAAACGATATCGACCCCTACTCCTGTGTCGAGGTGTTTTGTAACCTGGTCATGAAAAGAGACTAGATTAGTCAGGCATGATCTACCTGCTACAAACCTGTGCTGGTTTCCACTCAGCATAATTTTTCCTGCTGGACTCTCACATATATGAGCCTTAATAATCTTTTCAAAGACTTTGCCAAGGATGGAGGTGAGACTGACTGGCCTATAGTTGCCTGGATCCTCCTTCCTCCCCTTCTTGAAAGTGTAAACCAGATGAACTACACTTGAGGGTGCTAAAAAAACTGGTGGATATCATTGCATGACCTATGGCACAGTTATTTGAGGACACAACCTGCTTGGGATAGGTCCCAGAAGATTGGAAGAAGGCCAATGTGGTGCCCATTTTTTAAAAAGGGAGAAAAGAAGACCCAGAAAATTACAGGCCATTCAGTTTGACCTCAATCCCTGGTAAAATCCTGGAGAAAATTACCAAAGAATCCATTACAGACAGGCTAGCAGAAGGTAGCATTCTGAAAGATAGCCAACACAGTTTCATTACAGGTAGTTCATGCCAGACCAACCTCATTTTCTTCTACAATCAGGAAACACCACCTGTGGGAGGGAAATGAGGTTGATGTTATATACTTAGACTTCTAAAAGGCCTTTGACTTGGTCTCCCACACAGTCCTCATGGGAAACTGTGGCCTTGACTACTTTACAGCCTGGTGGCTAGGTAACTGGCTCTGTTGTAGAACCCAGAGAGTATTGATTGATGGAACTGAGTAATCATGGTAGAGGGTAACCAGTGGTGTCCCTCAGGGTTCAGTACTTGGACCAGTGCTTTTCAACATGTTCACCAACAATTTGGATTCAGGTATTAAAAGTGAACTAGAAAAGTTCACTGACAACACCAAACTACAGGGAGCATGGTCATGCTTAAAGGCTGGCAATACAGGCCAACCTGGGTGGGCTAGTGGCATGGGTGGACCTCAACTTGGTGTCGTTTAATACAGATATGTAAAATGCTCCATGTGGGGAGAAATAATCTACAGCACACTTATAGGCTTGGCAGCTTGCTAACACCACATCTGACTGATACCTGGATGTTGTGATGACAAAAAAATGAACATGAGCTACCAATGTGATACCGTAGCTGGCAGAGCTAATCAAACACTGGCATGCATCTACCAAGGCATCTCAAGCAAAGCTAAGGATGTCATCCTCTCTCTCTACTTGTCCCTGGTGAGAACGCAGCTGGAGTACTGTGTCCGGTTTGGGGGGCCACACTTCAGGAAGGATGTGGAGAAGCTTAAGAGAGTCCAAAGGAAGGACACACACATAATTAGAGGCCATATGTGGAGAGGCTAAAAAACTTGGAACTGTTCAGCCTGGAGAAGAGAAGTCTCAGAGGGGACTTGGTGGCAGCCTATAAGCATATCAAGGGTGTACATGAAGGCCTGGGGGAGTAGCTGTTCACCAAAGGCCCCCAAGGGAGGACAATCAATAATAGGCACAAAATACTACCAAGGGGAAGACTCTGGAGGTAGACAAGCAGTTCCCCAATCTCAATAGCTACTTCTCTTAGAGTGACCATTGAGGAGATCCAGCACAAGATGTGGCATTCAAGTGCCTCTTTTGGGAAATTGCTTTGGCATGTCTTTATTCATTGTGGGCTCCAGAAAGACACCAAGATCCAGGTCTACAATGCAGTCATCATCATCCCCCTTCCTATACAGTTGTGAAAAATGGGTGATCTAATGTTGTGTTCTATAGAGCCCAGAGAGGTACCACCAACAATGCCTTTGGAAAATCCTCCACATCAAGTGGGACGATATCTAAACAAACATCAGCATCCTTACTAAAGCCAATATTACCATCCTTGAGTTGGAATTCCTGAAGTTCTAACTTTGCTGGACTGGATATTGTGTGGATCTTCAACTCCCAAAACAAGTGCTCTACTTCAGCTTAGTAATGTCTTGAGATCTTGCATTGGCCAGAGAAAATACTACAAGGACAAAAATCCAATGCGTACCTCAAGAAAATGGATGCTGACATCAAAAGCTGGAAGGAGCTGACAGTTAAACAAGTCCAATAGTGCTGCAACCTCAGCTAAGTGGCATCCCCTTTCCAGATAAAGTGTCTTGCCCTCAAAGTAGAGAAGAGAAAAAGAAGGAAGGAAAAAGGAGAGAAATCCTAGCCTATGGCATATACTCCTCTGCAGAAAGACCTGCAACTTCTGTGAACAAGTCTGTTGCTTAAGGTTTGGGATCTTAATTCACCTCAAAATCCATTAATGCATCATGGTAGAGATCATTCTTGTATAGCAGTCCTCCTTGGGGCATTGCCAATGATATAGAGAACAGATGGTAAAAAGTGGGATTAATGTTATTAAACTATAGATTATTCACTATTTTTCCCCTAGAAAGAAAAAAAAAATCCTTCCTCTATCAACACCTGAGCCCCAGCCTGGGAGATGGGGAAACGTACAGTCTTAGAACTGTAAGTCACTTCCTCTCATTGAGCCTTAACAAGCTGAAGTATTGACCTTGCTTTTTGCCCAATCAAAAAACAGTTACACTGCTGATGTTCAGAGCAACCCTTACAGTTATCCTTTAGGTGACACTAATTAATGCTGTGACATAAAAATCAAAACCACTTTAGGGAAGAAACATACTCACAGTTCAGATCAAAGTTAATAGTGCCAAAGTAACAGCTAAACTTAATCAAATTAGGAGTTAAGATACACTGATCTCTAACCAGTTTGGTGGGTACTATATCAATTACATCTTAGACATCTATTAATGTATTTCACTAAGTCCAGCCTAGAATTTAGACTAAGTATTCAATTCTTCAGTGCTCTAAGCTATGCATATCATATTTTAATTGGCTAAGAATATGAATATATTTGTTTTATCTTTCTGTGGTACTACGAATGTGGGAGTGATAGCTAGAAAATGATATTTAGAGATTTGCTTTTAAGAATTGGCTTATAGGTAAAGTAGATATTGCATTAGAACAATGGTCCGGGGAAGCAGCAAGGGTTAACTGGTTTCTATCTGTTTGTGATAAAGTTACATGTTCTCAGTTTTCCAAGGCCCACTGTGTTGGAAACTAACAGACAAACAAGCTATGAAATTCAAGATATAGAACACATTGTTCCCTGAAAACCATAACAAAGATAGGCTTGCCATGTTGGCATCAAGTCCCAATGTCCATCTACAAAGCACCTGAGATTTCCAGTTTTTGTGAACTGACCAAATTAAGAGGCCAGGCATGCCCAAATTAGCATCCTAGTAAATTACCAAATTAAGATGTATGCATGTGATGGGTTTATGGGAACAAAGAATTATGGTGACAGAACAGAATGTGGATAGCATGATGACCACTGGGAGAGCAATCAATGATGCCTGGAAACAAAGACTCATCAGAGCATAAAGAAGACAAAAAGAAGGATTTCAGGGTAACAAAGGATCCCAGGGGGGTGGGGATCTCAAGGCAACCATAGACAGGGGGCACACCACCAGCTCATCTCACTCACCCCATGGGGGTGGGGGAACAGGGTCTTGGCCCTCAACCTTCAAGACTTGGGTTATAATATTTAATTAGGTTTTGTCATGAAACTAGTTCTACTTTCATTGTAATGACAGAGGATTCTATGTTAAAATTAAGCTTATTAGAAGAAACAGGTAATATGCCTACAATGTATGTAGGAACCAAACTGCACTGTAAGATTAGTTACTGGAACAAAGCTCTACTATGGTCTATTTAAAAATGATCACTCATTAATTCAAATAATTTACATAGGACCAAATTTACATGCAGAAAAAAAATTTTTTTTGAGAATTTGTCTACAATGGTGTTGAATATTAATAGGTAGACTTGAAGTCTTTTTTGGCTTGACCCTTGTTTCAGTGCCATCAAATAGAAGCTTTTCTACTTGCCTCAAAGTGAACATGTTCAGGGCCCAAATTGGTACTTACCATAAAAATGCATATATTTCTCTAGTGGTCTGCTTGTAGTTCTATACCTGAGGCATGCTGAAAATTTTGGATATACTATTAAAGGTTTAAATTAAATCCGCTTTATTAAAAATTATCTAGGAATATAATATCCCAGAATCTAATCTGGGACATCCTATTAATTTAAAATGCAGCTCTACTAGAAGAGAATATTGACCTATTAGCCTATGTGTTCTTAAGCATCTCTACAAAAGGATTTCTTCATGACTAAACATAGATGAAACCCTATTGGTTACAACTTGCAAATTAACATACATATAGCACAGGAGGAAAAAACAGCAGAACTGTTCATTGCTTAATGTGAATACAATATTCACTCATCCAAGGTGCATTGAAATCCATTTGAACTAAATAAAAAAAGGAAAATAAAATTGCACTAATAGATGCAGTTAGACATATCTGGTTATGAATGACATACTGGCTTGTCGCCAGACAGTGCCTGAATTCTATACTTCAATATAAATAAAAGGTAAGAAAATCTCATAAGAGATAAAGTGCATCTGAGTTTGTAATTGACCCCAGTTTAGTGAGGACTAACCTTTTAGTGTTAGTTAACTTGCTATTGACTGGGGTTGGTAACGCACATTATGGCTAAACTATCATTATTAGTAACTTTTTGTTTGTCTAACTTCTCTCTCTCCTACTGGTTGCAGGAAATGGTCACACAGATCTGTTAATCATCCTCCCATTGTTTGCATCCGATGCGTCATGGCTTGTGATGTTCAAAGCCTGGATAAGGCAGATGAGGTTAGATACCAGCTGTGCTACTTCAAAGTATCCAAAGAAAATATTAAATTCTACATGTAGATGTGCAAGGAGAAGTCTTGGGAAGGGAGGAAAGCCTGAGGGTACCTCCTCTCTGCAATTTAACCAGGTGGAATAAGGAGCACCCTTGGGGACTGGAGCACCTTGCTGTTTTTCTGAAGTCAGTATTCACCCTGGATTGGTGGTAGCTGAGCCCAAAGAAATACTGGGGAGAGAGTGCAGCATCCCAGCAGAGGAGATGCTGAAGGATGCTCCTGCCTTCAGCTGATTGAGGCGAGAGGGTGCACAGCAACCAGGAAATGTTGTTGCAGAATCACCAACCTATTGACCTTTGCCAAAGCATTGGGACAGTCCCCTTCAGTTGCAGGATTCCCAGCCCTGGGTAGGCATGGTGTACCCCTGCAGCTAGGAGGCCTTCCTACATGTGCAATTTAAAGTTCAATGGTAACCAGCTATAAAGTTAGTATGCATTTTTGAGTTCCAACTTTACAGTTGGTTGGAACTTTTTTACCCTGTGATCTCTACTTTGCACATGTTAAGTAATAGCTCTTGTTTTTTGCCATGACAAGGAGTAAAGTGATCCTTTCCCATAGTAGTTTAAAGTGATGTTCTAGCCATAATGGTCTAGGAATTCTGTAGGAAGCATTTTTTTGGTTTTTTTTTTTTTTTGGTGATTTGTTTTATTGAATCAACCTCATAGTTAGGATAAAGTTAGATAAGCTTTCAAATGCACTGCATTTCTTTTCAGGTATGAAGCTTGATTACTGGAAGATTGGAAGATCAAGACCTATCAGAAGGCATAAGGTTATCATCCCTTGTATTGTTTAGGATTTTTTTTATTTTTTTATTTTTAATTTAGTGATATCTTTTATTGGACCAGCTGTACCATTGGAATTTTTCCTGCACACTACAGGTGATGATGACCTTCCTCCCTTCTGCTAGACCTTGACTTCCCAGAAGATTTTTTTTCCCTAATTGTTTGTGGCCTACCCCTGAGACTATACCCACTGTTCTTACCATTCCTTTGCTTCCTTTCCTCCTCAGACCTGCAGAAGAATGCCTTGCATTCAAAGTTTTTCACCTGGTTTAATAAAAGATATCCATAATATCCTTTGCTCTCCATATGGTACTTGTTCTTTCACATCAACTTCAAGTCTGCCCTACTAATCTTGCTGAGTAATTAATGGAATTTCACTAAATCACTGTATCTCTGAATTTTACTCATGTGTTTATTAAGCTTTGGATCATAAACAATTGAAAGCATAAATAAAATGTTTCTCAATCCCAATTTTATTCTTTTTAGTCAACTTGTGTATTAGTTGTTCTCCAATATCAACAATTTCAGCACATTCAAAAACAAGCTCTATTGAAATTTAAACTTTTGGCTTGCTGCTCAACATCTCTGAATAACATCTCTGAGCTAGTGTAGTTGTTAGGGCTGTGCAAAGCTTCAGTCTCTGATTCAATTTAGTGGAGATTCACCCAGATTCAGTGGCTGAATCTCCAAATCCAAATTGAATCTGATGCCCCTTTAATCTCTCCAAATTGATTTGCAGCCACCTGAATCAATTCAGAGAGATTCAGACATAAAGACAGCTTCAAATAGTTTTTCTACATACCTCTAGGTAGCGGAGGCTCATGAATGCTGTGATGCTGGGGTAGATGGAGCACCCCACAGAAAAAGGGGGGGGCTCCCCAGCGTGCTCAGCAGCAGACCTGGAAGTGGACCAGAAGCACTTTCGTTCCATTTCCAGGTCCACTGGGGAGTGCGCTGGGGGCCCCCCCGTTCCACCCCCCGGCTCAGTGACTGGTGCCTCCTGAGTCTGGGGGGGCACCTGGGGTCCTCCTGTGGCTGATCACCAAGATGGGAGGGGCACCAGGGAGGGCCCCCAGCACGCTCCCCGGCAGGCCCAGGAGTGAACTGGAAGTACTTCCAAGTCCTGGAAGTACTTCCAGTCCACTTCTGGGTTTGTTGCCGAACACACTGGAGACCTCCCTGCATTGCTGTGGGATACACCATCCACCCCAGCACTGCAGAAATCATAAGCCATGCTGCTACCTCAAGGTATGTAGAAAAAAACTTTTAAACCTGTGCCTGTGTTTGAGAATCAGCATCGAATCGTCAGATTCAGATTCAGCTGAATCAAATTGGGGACAGTGATCTGAATCAACAGATAGAATCACTGTCCCTGATTCGGGCCGAATCCAAATCCAAAATGAATAGGGCCCATTTTCCATACCCCTAGTAGTTGTGCATTGCTCTGCAATACACTGTACTTTTATTGTACATTTTTTTCAATAAAAACTAAACTTTATTTTTTGTTGTCATTTCATATTCTTTATTGCTACTTTTCTTCACTGCCATTTTTACTGTCTTGGAGGCTAATCATAGTGAAAACAATAAAACCATAATAAAATAATGTTTCATAACATTAGAAACGTAAAATACAGTATGCCACTTTTGGTCCTCAGGCCAGGTATAGACATTACACATAAATGAGTCTACCAATGTAAACCACAAGCACATCACACTTAACCAGAAACCAACCTAAACCTGTAACAGAACAGAAGTTCAGTGCACATGGGCTAGTTTAAAAATAGCAGAACTTGGTGTAAGATAGACCGGCATGGATGTAATATCCAACTTTGTTGGTTTAGGTTAGGCCAGTGTATTGAACTTTTGTACCAGGTCGTCTCCCAACACAAGTTAGATTGCAGTCCGCTGGCATACCAGGTGCCTTTGTCACTTCCCCACTTCCTCCCTCACATGAGATGTCAGCCACAGGCAAGGAATAGGAGAAGTGGGGAAGGGACCAGCTGTACCTCTGTATTTTTCTATGTTTATACAATATCCCTAGAGAGAGGAGAGTGGTGATCTGCAGAAGAAAGGAACAGGCCCCTTGGAGCTCTGGCTTGCAGTAGAGCAGGGTAGGGAAGGCAGAGCAAGCAGTAGCTGTGGTCTGCTGTGCCCTGAGTGCATGAGGCTGGGTTGAGCCATGGCATGGTGGGGCAGGGAGAAGAGCTGCAGCCACCTCCTCCTCAAGCCGCTGCTGCTGGCACTGGTGCTCAGTGGGGTACAGGACACTGGTGTATGAGCGTGCGTCAGTACTGCTGGCATAGGCATTGTTTCCTAAGGTCACTCAGCCAGCTCTGCTGCTGTGGTGGCTGGCTGTGTTGCTCTCAACTTGTTATAGTTATTCACAGCTCTCCATGTGACATGGTGGCTGCCCACAAAATGCAGAGCTAGTATGCCTGCTACACCTTGGCTAAGACTCAAGAACAAGAACGTGCACACACACGTTTAAGCTGTTTAAGCCCTTGTCTGTGTGGCAGAAGGCCACCTCTGTTTCTCCCCAAAAACTCTGCTCTGTAGCAATTTGGTTAAGATGGACCCTGCAGAGGGTACACACCTTACCCTATCTCTTTAGGTAACCTGAGCTGGATACTTTTCTGAGGAAAGGGGGGAAACCTGCTCCCTCTGCCTTCATGACTGGCATCACATACCTGGGTGAGGGGCTTGGACACCCTGGGGAGCTAGGAACTGCCAGTCTGCCCAGCAACTAGTTATGCATTTCAAATTGGTGGCTGACAGCCAACATGTCCTGGCCTCCATTGGACCAGGAAAATAAGGGCATAAGGGCTATTTTAAGGACTGCCCAGGAGGAAGAGGCAGCAGCCATGAGGAAGACTGAGAGAGAGAAGAGCTGAGCCATCTCAAACTTGTTCTCTGTCTCTCAAAACTCATGATCAAGCAACTGCCCACCACCAGAAGGAATGTCCACCTGCCTCTGAATGATACTTGTGAGTAAGCTACCTGAGCTCTAACTAGATATATAGCTTGCAGTAACTCAGATGTGTGATCAAAGGATACCCAGCCATGCCAGTTTGCTCTATGGGATTGCTCTGATATTGCTGTACCCTGAACCCTATTGCAACCCTACCCCTTATAACCAATACAGTCCTCCTTTGTACCTAGCATGGGAGACTTATTGGGTGTGGGTCTAGATTACACCTTGGGGTCCCCTTGGTTTGGCTGAATAAGGAATTTCACTGCTTGTGCTTCTGACTGAGAAAAACACCCCCAAGTGCTTGAGGGCTACTAGGCCTGTGTTTCCCAGGGTACACAAAGCCAGAATAAAGCCCAGCCCTGAATGATGGCAGTTTTTACCCCAGGCTAGCAGGTGTGCTTCAGAAAGGGGGTCAGCCAGATGTGAGGCAAACCCAGGGAGGCACTTGGTGGGTGGCTCAAAGCAGGAGCACCACCTACTGGCCCACCACACATCTTGGCAGGGTGGGATCCAACAACCTGCTGTATTGAAGGCATAATCTGGGGAAGGGAATAGTCACTGAAAACCCTTGAGCAGATAATTTCTAATTTGGCATCGGGTCAACTGGACAGTGTAGATAGCTAGGATGGCTGATGAGTATGACCACCTGATGGTGGCCTACTTGAGAGAGCTGACGAAAGAGAGAGGCCTTCAAATGAGGAAGGAGGGAAAGAGAGATCCTGTGTGATAATGACCGGGCCGTAAGATCACCTCCAGCCATCCATACAGAACCCACAGGGGGCACTGAGGGGCCACGCTCTGAGTGGGAGTTCTAGAAATTCCAGCTGCAGTTAGAAGGTGAGGAGTGAGAGTGCAAGCTCAAGCATGAGCTAGAGTTGAAAAGGATGGAGCTGGAGGCCCAATACCAGCACAAGAAGGAACAGCATGAGGCTAGAGAAGCTCAGCACCAGTGTGTGGCGAAGGCCAAAGAGGCAAGACTCAAGCACAAGCATGAGCTTGCAGTACTCCAAATGCAGGCAAAAGCTGAAACAGTGGGTGCTCAGTCCACACTAGAGGCATCCCCCAGACTGAACACCCCAATCTTCTCTTGCTACAAAGACGGGGATGATCCAGAAGTGTTCCTAAGTATCTTCAAAAACCAAGTGTGCCGATGGAAGTTGCCAAAGGAAGAGTTCATGAGACATGTGGCTGCTCTGGTCGAGGGCGACATGTCTGTGGTCCTGAACAGCCTGCCCTTGGAGTCAGCAAATAACTACGATGCATTTTAAAATGCTGTATGTTCAAGGTTCTGGTTAGGACCAGATTATTTCCAGAAAAAATTCCGGAACACCATCCCACAACCAGAGAAGACAATGGTTGATTTTGCGGCCCAGGTGTGGAATTCAGTCCTTAAGTGGGCAGACAGAGAAAAGGCTGACAGTAGAGAGAAGGCACTAAACCTCATAGCACTGGACCAATTTTATCACCGCTGTCTGAGGGAGATTAAAACCCTAGTCAAAGACATGGTCCCCAAAACCATCCAGGAAGCCGCTGAAATTGTGGACCAGCTGTTGCTAAATTGTGAGAGGCTGGAGAAGAAACCTCTCTACTTTGGGAAGAAACAGAAAGGGTTTCAAAAAGGGAGGAAGGGAGGGCCAGGCCCAAAATAGGAAAGAGGACCACCTCCTGCTGAGAGCAAGGCAGCCCCAGATTCGGACAAACTACACAATTCAGAAAAGAGGGGGTGCTATAACTCTGGGGAGCTGAGCCACATCAGGCCCAACTGCCCAAAGCTAAGCAACAAACCCAAGGCAGTCAGACATGCAACAGCTGTAAGCAGTGAGGAGGGAGACCTGAGCCACTCTGAGGGGCATACCTGTTGCTACAGGATTGATTACAAATCCAGAGGAGGTGATGGCCTTCCACCAGACTAAGATAATGGTAAATGGGAGAACCCTTGTCGGGAAATTGGACACAGGGTCCAGTGTGTCGTTAATTAATGGCAACCTTGTTACACATGCAGCTATAGTCCCAGGGAGTACCTTACCATTCAAGGGGTGGGGTCCCCGTCATTTGACGTACCAGTAACTCAGCCTCCCATTGAGGAGAGGCTGTGGGATGTGCATAGAACTGGGGGTGCTGGAAGGGGCTTCTGTCCCCATCCTGGTGGGACATGATATTATGGAGCTAGAATACTTGCAAAGGGAGGAGGGCTACTCCTAAAGCTAGAACCTGTCGAGAAGGGTCCGTGCAGCTGGCTGAGCCAAGCTCACGGTCTTCTCTGTTATGATGGGTTAGCCAGATGGGGGCAAATTGGATGCGAACAGGTTGGGATTAGCGGCTGTTGAGTCGGGGTGGCACAAAAGCTTGATGGTTGTACACAAGCAGATTTATTGACTTACGCTTTGGTGGTGCAGGTACAGCTGCTTCTTCTTGTTACAGTTATACAACAAACAAGGGGGTCTGTCTACTCACGAGGTTCGGCAAACAAGCCCTTGCTCTCTACCCCTGGGACTTGCCCAGGGATAGATGCGACTGCCTGATGCCTAGTCCCAGAGTTGGGAGACAGCTCATGAAAAGGGATAACAAACAAACAAAACTGTAACTGAACACGGAGAGAGTTGGTGGTCCAGTGGGTAGCCGAAGTCGGTAGCCAGTCGAGAGATAGCGGGAGTCCGATGAGGTGATCCGAAGTCGTAACCAGGTCGAGCGGGCCGAAGGTCGAATGCCAATAGGTCAAAATGAAGAAACGGTATCAATGCGAAGCGAGAGGCAGGTGAGGAGGAGACCGGTAGGCCTAAGGGCCTAGCTAAGAGACAGCACTGTGATGAGCAGTCACTATCTCTAGCCATGCAGGTTGTCTCTGAGACAGTCTCTGGCAAGCCAGTCTCTGTCACAGAGTTCCCGGGTCTCTCCCCAGGGAGGGGCTCAACAACTTTTAAAGCAGTCCTGTGGCCAATCAGGCTGCTTGACTAAGTGAATTTTCCAGAAGGGTGACCTCATTCCAGTTAGTCTCTGAGCACGCCCAGCTTCAAGCTGTGTGAGGCAACTGAGTCTGCGCCAGAGAAAAACTAGGTCAGGCCTGAGTGACAGGCTGACAGGTCATGAAAAGGGCACCTGCAAGGCCCGTCGCCATGGCGCATGCCTAGTAGCGTCTGTCTTGGCAGCACACACAGAGCAAATTTCTCTGACAGAGCCCTACTGTGTTAGTGTGGTGCCTCATCAACAGAACAGAAAGACTAAAGCAGAATGAGTGGAAACTTCCCAGGGCCTGGTCACCCATTTAGCTACTGAGGCAGATAGGGAGGAAGGAGACACTCAGGCTCCCTCTTACTGCAACCAGCCCCCGGCCAGTAAGGAAACCAGTACCCTTGAGGTTTGGTTAAGTGACAGTCCCAGGAAGGAGTCCAGTCAGTCAATGGCAGAGGAAACTGAGACTCTTGGGGAGAAGTTACAAGAGCACCAGAACTCTCTGCTGATTGCTTAGCTGGGCAAAAGGAGTTCAAACAGGAGGTTCTAGAGGACCCCACCTTGGAGGAACTCCAGCAGATGGCTCGGGAGCAAGAGACAGAGTTCACCCCAGATAAGAGGGAACAGGTGGTCTGGGGTAAGGGATTTCTCTATCCGTGGTGGGTACCAAAGAACCATGCTGAGACCTGGAAGCTCCATCACCAGCTCATAGTACTTCGTAAGATCAGACAACAATCGCTTTCCATGGCTCATGGTTTACCATGTGCTGCTCAGATGGGCAGGGAATGGACATGCCAGCAGCTGCAGGTGAAATTTTATTGGCCCAGAATTGCCCAGATGTGACAGACTACTGCAGATCTTGCAAGACATGCCAGCTTGATGGGCAAAAATGGGGACAGGAGAAAGGCTCCCCTACAGCCCCTCCCTATCATTGATAAACACTTCCAAAGGATGGGTATAGACATTATGGGCCCTCTGAGGCATAAGACTCATAGAGGGAAGAAATACATCCTGACTCTAGTGGATTTCGCAACTCGGTACCCAGAGGCAATTGCCTTGACCTCCACTGAGGCACCTGTAGTTGCTGATGCCCTAACAAAGATCTTCTTTCAGCTGGGTTTTCTCTCCGAGATCCTGACTGACAGGGGTGGGAACTTCCTGGCAGAAGTGAGGAAGTGCCTGTGGGAGTGCTGTTGGGTGAAACACCTCAAGACCACAGCCTACCACCCTCAGAAAAATGGACTTATAGAAAGGTTCAATGGGACCTTAAAGGTATTTCATAGATTTCATAGACATTAGGGCTGGAAGGGACCTTGGGAGATCTATGTGGACTCTAACCCCAATGACTGGGATGAGAAACTTCTGCATTTGCCCTTTGCCTACCAGGAGGTGCCCCAGGAGTCCACTGGGTTCTTGCCCTTTGAGTTGATGTTTGGAAGGTGATTTAGGGGTCCTCTTGATTTGGTGAGAGAACAGTGAGAAGGGGAAATCTCTTCCATCAAGACCTCTGTGGTAAAGTACATGCTCAGCTTTTGTCAGAAGCTAACTGACATGATGAAGGTGGCATTTGACTCCCTGGCCCAAGCTCAGAAGAAGCAAAGTGCCTGGCATGATGAAAAGGCTTGCTTATGTATCTTCGAATGAGGTGACAAGGTCATGGTTTTCCTGCCACTGAAGACAGGCAAGCTGCAAGCAGCTTGGGAAGGTCCTCATGTCAAACTGGACAAGCTGGACAATGTGATCTATGTAGTGGCCAGGAGTGGGAAAAAGTCTAAGACAGTTCATGTGAACTTGCTTAAACCATACTTTAATAGAAGTGATAGGGTATTCTGGATTTCCTCAGTAGAAGGATCACCTGAGGATCCAGAGGAGTTGGTCATGTATGGTGACTGGGATGGAGAGGCAGGAATAGAGGAACTAAGGGGTGGGGGTGTAGCTCTCTATGTTAAGGAAATCTACGCATCCTTACAAGCTGATGTTGGTGACCCGGGTGGATGACTGGAGACCCTCTGGGTTAAAATCCATGGGGAACACAGCACAGGGGACACAGTGGTGGGATTCTACTACAGACCTCCCACCCAAAGTCAAGAGCTTAACAAGGAGTTCACCCAGGAACTGGCTGAGGTCGCATGCTCCAGGACCATGGTTGTCATGGGTGACTTCAATTACCCGGACATCTCGTGGGAGGATCACTTAGCAAAATCCGAGCAGTTGCAATGTTTGATCTGGTACTGGCTATTGAGGATGACCTAAATCAGTGACCTAGTGGTTGATGGGAAGCTGGGTGACAGTGACCATGAGCTGATCACCTTCACCATCTGCTGTAAAACTGGCAAGTCAGTCAGCAACATGGAAGTCCTTGACTTCAGGAAAGCTGATTCTGACAAGCTCAGGAGGCTTGTCAGTGAGGAAGAGTGGTTGCTCCTCAAGGGAGCGATCCTCAATGCACAAGCTAATTCTATTCCATCTTGAAGGAAAGGCAGCAAGAGGGCACAGAAGCCCCCCTGGCTCTTCAGGGATCTAGCAGACCTCCTGAGGCTAAAAAGAAAAGCCTATAAAGGAAGGAGGATGGGATTCACCTCTAAGGAGGAGTATTCTGCACTGCTCCAGTCCTGTAGGGAACAAACCAGGAAACATAAGGCTGCAACTGAACTCCAACTAGCTTTGAGCATCAAGGACAATAAAATGTCCTTTTTCAGATACATGGGGAGCCGGAGGAAAAGCAAGGGCAACATTAGACCCCTGCTGAACCAGATAGGACAGCTTACAACTTCCTGAGGGATAGCCAGCACGGGTTTGTTGTGGGGAGGTCTTGCTTGACCAATCTCATTTCCTTCTACAACTAGGTGACCTATCACCTGGACAAGGGAGAAGAGATTGATGTCACATATCTTGACTTCAGAAAAGCCTTCGATCTGGTATCCCATGTTCACCTCTTGGCAAAACTGGCCAATTGTGGCCTTGGGTCCACCATGATCTGCTGGCTGGAGAACTGGCTCCGTGGTCAGATGCAGAGGGTGGTAACTGACGGAAGTCAATCATCATAGTGCCCTATGACCAGTGGGGTCCCCCAAGGCTCTGTCCTAGGACCCATATTGTTCAACATTTTCATTAACGATGTGGACATTTGAGTCAGAAGGGGACTGGCCAAGTTCGCCAATGACACCAAAATTTGGAGCAAAGTATCCACGCCAGAAGACAGGAGGGCGATCCGGGCTGACCTGGACAGGCTCAGCAAATGGGTGGATGAGAACTTGATGTTGTTTAAAAATGCAAGGTTCTCCACCTTGGGAGGAAAAACCTGCAGCATCCTTATAGGTTCAGCAGTGTTACGCTGGCTAGCACTATGGAAGAAAGAGACTTGGGGGTCATCATTGACCACAGGATGAACATGGGCCTGCAATGTGATGCTGCGGCTAGTAAAGCGACCAAAATGCTGGC
>NW_017728886.1:243088748-243145179 GCF_001723895.1 Crocodylus porosus | reverse complement strand
CCCCAAGGTCTGGAAGAGCCTGCCATCGGAGGTGGTTCAAGCACCTACTTTGAACACCTTCAAGAGTAAATTGGATGCTTATCTGGCTGGGATCCTATGACCCCAGCTGACTTCCTGGCCTTTGGGCGGGGGGCTGGACTCAATGATCTTGCGAGGTCCCTTCCAGCCCTAATGTCTATGAAATCTGCCTTCCCAGGACAAGGACAAGCTGCTCGCAGCACTCAAAGACTTTGAAACAGTGCTCTTCAACAAACCAGGTAAAACAAACCTGGCAGTGTGCTGTATAGACATGGGCACCCATCGCCCTATCCAATCCAGACCTTACCCAGTTAATGAGAAGGTGAGGCAGAAAAAATGTGAGAGATCACAGAGTTGAAAGAGTTAGGGGTAATCGAGCCTTCAATGAGTCCCTGGACCAGCCCAGTGGTACTTGTCTGGAAGCAGGATGGATCCATCCAGTTCTGTGTGGCTACTGGAAGCTGAATGCTATTACCACCCCTGTAGCTTACCCTATGCCCAGGACAGATTCTTCACTTTATCACCTCGGCCTAGCCAAGGTTATCTCCACTCTCAATCTGTCCATAGGATTCTAGCGAATGGCACTGGCTCCAGACATCATAGTCAAGTTTGCCTTTACCACACCTGTGGGACTATATGAGTTTTTACAGTTTTACCTATTGGTATGTGCAACTCTCCTGCATCTTTTCAAAGACTGATTAATAACCTGCTACAATGATGTTAGCAGTTTGCCATGGCTTACATTGATGATATCACCATCTTCATTAACGAATTGCACCTGATTCTTCTGACCACCATGTCACATGGAGAGCTGTGAATAACTATAACAAGTTGAGAGCAACACAGCCAGCCACCACAGCAGCAGAGCTGGCTGAGTGACCTTAGGAAACAATGCCTATGCCAGCAGTACTGACGCACGCTCATACACCAGTGTCCTGTACCCCACTGAGCACCAGTGCCAGCAGCAGCGGCTTGAGGAGGAGGTGGCTGCAGCTCTTCTCCCTGCCCCACCATGCCATGGCTCAACCCAGCCTCATGCACTCAGGGCACAGCAGACCACAGCTACTGCTTGCTTTGCCTTCCCTATCCTGCTGTGCTGCAAGCCAGAGCTCCAAGGGGCCTGTTCCTTTCTTCTGCAGATCACCACTCTCCTCTCTCTAGGGATATTGTATAAACATAGAAAAATACAGAGGTACAGCTGGTCCCTTCCCCACTTCTCCTATTCCTTGCCTTTGGCTGACATCTCATGTGAGGGAGGAAGTGGAGAAGTGACAAAGGCAGCTGGTGTGCCAGCGGACTGCAATCTAACTTATGTTGGGAGACGACCTGGTACAAAAGTTCAATAGACTGGCCTAACCTAAACCAACAAAGTTGGATATTACATCCATGCCGGTCTATCTTACACTAGCCCATGTGCACTGAACTTCTGTTCTGTTACAGGTTTAGGTTGGTTTCTGGTTATGTGTAACGTGCTTGTGGTTTACATTGGTAGACTCATTTATGTGTAATGTCTATACCTGGCCTGAGGACCAAAAGTGGCATACTGTATTTTACATTTCTAATATTATGAAATATTATTTTATTATGGCTTTATTGTTTTCACTATGATTAGCCTCCAAGACAGTAAAAATGGCAGTGGAGAAAAGTAGCAATAAAGAATATGAAATGACAAAAAAAAAAAATTTTAGTTTTTATTGAAAAAAATGTACAATAAAAGTACAGTGTATTGCAGAGCAATGCACAACTACTAGGGGTGTGGAAAATGGGCCCTATTCATTTTGGATTTGGATTCGGCCCGAATCAGGGACAGTGATTCTATCTGTTGATTCAGATCACTGTCCCCAATTTGATACAGCTGAATCTGAATCTGATGATTCGATGCTGATTCTCGGACACAGGCACAGGTTTAAAAGTTTTTTTCTACATACCTTGAGGTAGCAGCATGGCTCATGATTTCTGCGGTGCTGGGAGGGGTGGGGATGGGTGAGAGAGAGCTCCCACCACACATGCAGGGGCTGGCTGGCTTGTCTGCTTCACACATATTTGCATGGACCAGGGCTGGCCAAGAGCAGGGCATTTTGTGGGATCCACTTAAGAAGCTGGGAAAACATGGGGTAGGAGGGAGGGGGACTTAAAGAAAGCCTTCTGGTGAGGCAGTGGAGCCAAGTGTAAGGGAACAGGAAATAAACCCCCAAAGACCTGACCTCCCATTAATCAGCATTGCTTTGGATCAGGCCCAGAATACTTTGGGGGAAAGGTAAGTTTAAAGGCAGGGAACTGAGAGTGCAGGACCACAGTGACTATGGCCACCAGACACGGTCAAGTCACAAGGATGCGGGTGGCAATGTGAAGGTGGGGAAGGGGGTGGAGGGCTGAGGGGGAACCCCTCCTACCCACAAGACAACCACAGCCGCTCTCAGCCCTCTCGCTCCGTTTTCAATGAAGCCACACTGCAAAGAGGTTGAAAGCATGTCAGAAGTAAGTGCAATTGGGCTTAAGAGGTTGCCCCCCCCCATGCTCCCACCCCAGACAAAGCCCAGGGACCTCCATGGCATCCCATATGGGGACAAGCACACCTCTTTCTGCTGGCTGCCTGTAGCTGCCAGCTGCCAGACAGATGACAGGGCAGTAGGGGGAGGCATGTCAGGCAGCCCATCCGGGTGGCCACTCTGCTGCATTCAGCTGCCCTTGGCAGTCTTCAAGATGCTGAGATGTATGCAGGAGCACCCTAAGGTGCTGGCCTGGCCAGTGCAGACAGCTTTTGCAGCCCTCCTTCCATGAAAGAGTACGCTTGTGTTCTGTTTGGTCCTGAAATAACATAGTTGGCTTAGAGAAAACCATGTAAATTAGTTTGAATCTGCCTCAGGGTCTTTGAATGTCTGTACCTCACCTCCCTGATCAGGATGGTTTCATTCCTGTATTCCACCAGGTACATAAGATATTTGAAAGTTAGCAACTGTTTGTGCCTGTGACTTCTTTACCATTTATACCACCTTGACTTTTTTTTTCTTTTTTTGCTATGACTATGGCAGGTAATGTGCTATGTAACTTTACTGTTCCATGCTGTTGTTTCAACTGGATCAAAAGTACCAATATACTTAAGGCTGAGATCAACACAATCAACTCTGGTTAGAGGACTCTAAGTGCCTCAACCACTTCAAATTGCATCAGTTTGAAACTTGATAAATGAGCTGTCATCCTAAATGCATTTTGTTTTCAGAAACATGGCCCCCAAATCAATAAGCTATTAAAAAAAATATGGAGTGGCAAACACCTAATTGTATATTCTAGTTTAGTCTCATATTTGACGAGACCTACCTAAACTTGTCAGATTTTTTTTTAAATGCTAGCACTGTATAAATATGTGCTGATGCTTTTTTATGTATATAAAAAAAATCTGCTTGGCATAAAAACTATTTTGATATGCGCAAAACACTAAACTATTTTAAAATACATTACATGTTACAGTGTGTAACAACTGTGTTCTAACTATGCTAACTGTCCATTCATTTAACTACATTTTAATGGTGCAATTCATATCTATATCATAATCAAATAAATACATGCTTATACATGTAGCAGTCTATTTTCACAAAGAAAAGATTTTGGAATCAGCTGGCAATTTCTCAAGGTACCAAAATCCTATGGTGTAAAGACTATTGCCTTCCTTTGAGGGTTTTGGCTTTTTTAAGGGGGAGGGAGGTAGGCATTGAGAACCAGGAATACATGCATGGTTCTACAAACTTCTCAATTTGCAGACCCTTAGAGTTTCTACACAAAGTCCTAGTAGGCAGACATTTTCTGAGAAGACATATCATATTATACTTAAAGACATTTTATTTCATTCTACCCATATTTGTAGAGATTTATCCAATCTGAGACAACTTTGTAGGTGCATATATCTCTATTCAGCTGTCCACAAGCAGTATTCTTACCCAGCCACCCCTTTGTCATTGTTGCTGTTGTCCTCATCAGGTGTTATTGATATGTGGCAGTGCTGAAGTCTTAAGAACTACAGTGCCGGCAAAATTCACAGCCAGGAGATCTGAACACTAATCTTGTTTTAAAGAATTGCCATAGGCTTGGCTTGGTGGCAAAGCCTTGGCCAGGTTTTTTGTCTATAAGGTATGGCCCTAAATCTTGTGATGCAACAGACAAGATGTTAACATATGTATGCCTGTGACAAGGTACTGGCACAATAGCACATAGGCTCCCCTAGGCCAATACAAAGTTCCCATATTTCCAATTCTTTTACACAATGCTCAAGAGAAATTACCTACTATATTATACCTGTATTTTGAATATCTTAAACCATCCTGTGCCAAAGCTTGTTTCACATCCTGATCTGGGTGTTCCCATTCCAGCCTTATTATCTTGGTACTAGACTATCCTACACCTTGCCTAACCATCTCCCCTTCCCATCTTCTGGCAGGAAGGCACATATGGCCCACATGCCAAGTTTTTTTTTTTAATGTAATAAGTTGATGAATCAGTCAGGTTTGTAGGTCAGGCCTACTAGGGTGGACACTTGCATCCTCAGAATACAGGACATCACCTTGGTAAGGGGCAGGACCATCCCCCTTCCCCCACCATCACCATTGACCAATCAGCGGTGAGGGGCAGGGCCACAACCTCCTCGGTCAATCAGCAGTGAAGGGTGGGACCACTAGGCCCCTTAGCCAATTAGTAGCAAGGGGTGAGGCCACCACAAAAAAACCACTGAAAGACTATTCAGTCCATGAACCCCACACTGATGAATGCATGTCACCCTCTGAAATGGGAGAGAACAAGTGCCATTCTGTCCAAACAGTCCAGCCTTGAGAGAATATGGCATAGCCTTGAGAGAATATGGCATAGCATTTGTTAGGCTCGAGCACCCCTCCCCTCCACTGCAATTTGGCCACATTGCAGCCCAGCTTCATGCTTGGGAGCCAGCAGCACACACTGAACAAGGACCTCACATCCCCCCATCAGCATTCAGCACAGACACTGAGCCCCTGGGAATCTTCCCTGGCCACATTCTGGACAGAGCTGGGCTTAGTGGAGTCGGAAGGTGCTGGATGCCTGTGGCAGACCTCTGACATTGGTGTGGCACAGGGAGAGCTCTCAGCTGCCAAATAGCACCAGAGCCACGGGTCTATAGCTGGATCCAAAGTTCTGTGGGCCAGATCCCACCCATGAGCAGAAGGTTGCCCACCCTGCTTTACATAGTATACTAGGTTATATTTATCAAGCCTAAACTGCATTCACTTTAGATCCTTATAAAGTTTCCAAGAGTCTTCTTTCATATGTACTTATCTAAATAATTTCACTATCTCATATGGCTTTACACTTCCATTCAAAATAATCATTAAATGTCAAAATAATCAGCAACTGTCCCTTTGGCATCTATAGCAATTTTTTCCTACATTGGAAATGGACAATATATGACTGAACATAAGAGCAATTATTTATAAAAGGAAAGGGGAATTTATATTTAACCATTATTCTTGCCAGGACATGGGATGGAATAGGACAAATAGAAATAAATTGCTTCCCTAGGAGGAGCATAAAGACAGAGTTTAATAAACTACAAATTAAATTATAGCAGCTGCATGAATTTTACTTTGTTCACAGTCCTCTTAATCTTACTCATTTTACTAAAATGAAGGATTTGATGAGGCTAATAGTGATGCACAAAGTATCCTAATCAGAGAAACTGCTATATAATTGAAAGTAGGAAGATGCAGGTGTCAATTCGCTATTTAAAAGGCAACTGTAAAATTTAAAAGGTCAAAGCACTGCATAACAAGATTTCAAAAACACTTTTAGAAAATGCTAAAATAAGAGTGATTTTGAGAACTGTAAATGATAATCCTTGGGTTAATATAAATATTTATATATTCATTATTTAGCACCCAATTTATAACAGAAACTTTGCAAATTAAAAAGAAAACAAGATGTTAGGCCAAGGTTCTTACAGGTGAAGGCACAAGCCAGAGGAGTTGTTTTTCATGCTGTAGTCTTTGTGCCCATGTCAATAAGGAGCCCTATTGAAGTAAATGATCTGCTAGCAAGAAACATCTCATAGGATTGGATCAGAGACTGCACAAATAAGAGGGACATGAAGGACAGAGCAAAGGATGTTATGAAAATCAAAGAAATTGAGCAGTAAAAATTAATATATATACTATTTGTTCCAGGACTGTTTGTTGTTTTCATTTTCTTCTATGTTGACTGTATAACATTGATTGTGTTAGTACTTCAAAGAGGGACAGCTAGGTTCATAGGTTTATGGATAGAAGAGAGGTTACATGCCTCCAGTTCTTTGAGTCAATTGACAGCATATCCATACATTTGCCAGCAGCCCATGTGCTTTCCAAGCATGGAGATCTATGCTGTCAATACTTGAAGGAGAAATGTGCTTTAATGATCAGCTTAAAGAAGCAGAGTGGGAAGACATGTCAGATTGGGTCAAAGTCTGCCCTTTAAGGCATACAGGATAACATAGATGAAAACAATGAGACAGGAAAAGTTCTTAAGTCTCAGTGGCAGCACAGAATGTAGTTTGTGAAATGTTCACCTTGTCACTACCTGAAAGTAAAAGCAGTTACATGGTACCAAAAGTTATAGGCATTTTTTTCTTTCTATGTTAAAATTTTACAGCTTTAATGTAGCTGTAACTGTAAGAAACCACAATATGTACTGGCCTGGCTAGGAAAAAGATATTCTTTGTCTATTCACTATACCTTAGAAATTGATGATTAAAAAAACAAACAAACAAACAAACAAACAAACAAACAAAAACTTGTCTCGGTAATGATTTGGAAATGGAATATTAGTACTACACATCAGGACTTGCTACCATCTGGCAGCTGAAAGAAAATCACTTCTGTGCTACACAAACTTCATACTAAAAGAACAGTCTTAGGAACTTTAATGCAGCAGTAGGTGAAAGTATGGGAGTATCTTCTGGGCTATGGAGCAGTCTGCTTGAGGTTTTTTGAGGAAGCAAAAAACACAAGAAGAAAAAAAAGACACAATTTCTTCCAACATTATCTCTACTATTTTATGTTTGTTGCATCTCTCTGTGTATTCTTGGTTTTTAATGGAGTGTCTGAGTCACATTTACAGATAATTAGGCATATCAGAATTTTTTACTATTATTAATATTTAGTACAGCAATATACCTTCTGTTGGTGCTCATTAAATAATAATATCTGGGATACCATAATATCTAAGGTAAGAAATATAAATATTATAACCAGTACAAACAGAATGTAAATAGAGAAAAGCAGCATTTTGATTTTGAAGTTTGGTAGGGCATCCCACATATATCTCGTCCAAGATATCGTAAGTAAAGAAAGAGATTCTTGTGGGGTAAAACACTGGCCTGGGGCTTATGAAATATGATGTAATTTCTAGTTCTACTAGTTCTCTGCAAATCATTTCATATGTCTGTGCCTCTGTTTTTCATCTTTAAAATTGGGAATTGAATGCTTTCCTAATTGAATAGGGTGCTGTGAGGATAAATCCAACAATGCAAGGCAGGCACTGAGACAGTGGAGTTATGGTTACTGTATGACTACAATCAAAAGGTTATAGCACAGACAAGTAAGCAGTGATGAAAACATGTTACAATATATTTCCACTGAATACAATAACAATTATTTTTTAAATTATACATATCTACATTTCATGATATTTCATTATATACTTCATAAATATCTTCATTACAGGTATAGTATATTTTACATTAGCATATGTATTTGATTTCAAAGAAGAAATAATAACATTACTGCCTCCTCCTCCACCCGCAGTTTCAAGCATTTTGTTCCAGTATATATGCATGGTTAGACTCTTTATTATGGAGAAAGTAGATTTTTTTGTCCATGGCAAATTAAAAATAAAAAAAAAGAAGTTAAAGAGACTTTACTAAAATGCATGAAACAATTGATGCCTTTTAAACAGAGAACACAACTAGGACGTTATGGACAGTGATAGTGTCTTCCTATTTGTCTTCATAGCAAATACTGTGGTACCAAAGAGCCCTGAATTTGACTGAATCCTCTGGATTTTACTATTCTAATAACGATGTGTGAAAGAAAATAGATCTAGCAATATGATGTATGGCAAACCTTGCAAAGAACATCCTGTACATTCTGGGCATGTCTACATGTGCATTTACTCCAGCCTAAATTAAATGCACAGTAAATTACTGCACAATAAGTGGGAATAGGCCAGCATCTACACGTGCAGGAGTTAAAATGCATTAACGCTATGTGTATACTGACTTGAGACTAAAATTAGTTCCAAGTCAGTCCAAACACAATGTTACTGTGCAGTAAGGCATCTGCATATGCACTACCATGCAGTAACTAATCAGGCATAAATTTGATACCTGCATAATATAGATATCAAATTTACACTCAAGCCAACGTATGTCACCGTATTTACTGCACAGTATGGGCATGCACATGAAGACACATGCCCATACTGTTCAGTGATTTTGTGCATGTGTAGAGGTGCCCTCTGTATTCAACACTGCTCCTATGTTTTTTGTCTCAGTGTAATTCTCTAAGTGGTCTCCCAGTATTGTTTATTCTTCTAGCCCATTTTTCATCTGCTACATTAGACTTTGAATTAGCTTTTGAATTTAATACCCAAAGAGAAAATATGCACATACATAATTTTTATGTACATGTATCTGTGCATGTATGCACATGTACGCATGTGTGCACGTGCACACACACACACATACACTCACACACACACAGAGTTGAAGGTCTACTGACATCTCTGTTTAAGTGTTTATAACAATCTTTTTTCAGTTATTAAGGGCTCATTCTCAGGGAAAAGGTGACTTGTTTTGTTTAAAATGTAGATCAAGTAGTGTTGCCAGGATTTATCTTTTTTTTATTCCAGCATTTTAATTACTCATCTGTCTGTGGAAAATCTGAGAGCTATGTCTGCCAGCAAATAAACCCAAATTTGTTCTTTTGATTTGCTAAATAATTTCCATATTAATTTTATTGTGATGTGTCGATACTGTACCTGATTTCTGGCAGTACCCTGATTAAATGTGGTTCAGCTGTAATGTTTTTCTAAGTAACTATCATAGTTACTGAAATATCCTTCATTAGCTCAAGTGTGGTGAGGAGTCTTTAAAATTTGAGGATAGAGAAAGGCTGGAAAAATCATTTAAGTATAGTATTTTTTGTCTTAGTAAGTATCTTTGGGTGTTTTAATGATTAAATCAAAGGAAATGGAATCTGAAGTACTTAATGAAATTCCTGGTTATCTACTCTCTGTTGTAGCTTTTTGAGAAATTCATTTTTCAGAGATTCATGGATTTTAATGTCAGACAACCAAAAAGTTAAAATTCCAAAATACTAAAAGAATACAGATTATGTTCAAAGCTAATTTTATAGTTGAGAAGTAAAAGAACAAGTTAGAAATAAATAAAAACAGCAAGCAGAAAAGAAAAAGAAATAGATTGGGGTGGCAAACTGGCAACAAAGATGCCGCAAGTGGCACAGGCAGTCTTTGTATATAGTATATGGCAGTTCAGGGTAGAAGCAGACAGCACAATGGGAAGAAATAGAAAACAAAGCAGCAAATCAAGCAGGGAGTGCAAGACTGGGAAGAGAAAATAGAGCAGCAAATTGGGCAGGGCAAGAGAATCTCAATGGGATTTAATGAGGCTGCAGGACTAATTTGTAGCATACCTGCCAAAAAGCATGGCCCCCAGTGGCATAGAGAGTGACCCAAATAAATTAGAATGTGTGAAGTATAAAAAAATAGATAAGTGAAATTTAAAAGTTCATGGAAAATGCATATTAGCCATGCTATGAACAGCCAATAGACCTTTTTAAGTATATAAGGAATAAAGGAAATCCTCAATAGTAGAGGCCCATTGCTAAATGAAGTACAGGTCCATTACTACAAGTTGTAAAACTGTTTTAAAAGCTTCAGAAAAGAAAGAAGTGTTCGGTAATTACTTTTGTCTTACCTTTGGAAAAATATGCATTCATAGCATATGACGATTTTAACATATCCATGACTTAGTTTCATTTTCTGGGAACATAAACAAAGCTTTATGACGGTCAGTTCATCAATGCCTTAAAAGTACTTTCAGAATTTTAAATAGAATTTATCAAATAAATTCAAATTCATAAAATATGCAAGCACTTCAGAATATATTGATTCCAGTAATACTGGTGGCACTGAATCCAGAAAGTGATCACAGACAAGATATAGCTATTTTTTGTCCTAACTAAATATATATCTTGTGGTACTAGAATGTGACTGGTAAGCATCTATCATTACTTAAACCTGATTCCTTAGGTGTGGGATCTCTTGGGAAAATTTAGAAACCTGGTCAAGTTCTGTTCTCTGTTTCACACAGTCCAGGGCAATGTTTATGTTAATCTGCTTTCAGAAAAGCAGGGAAGGGAAACCATTTTCATTGGGAAGTGTCACTCATCAATTTTAGCAGTAATCAACAATAAAAACATGTGTCATGGTGAGGTGGGAGCTGACAGACCCAGAAGACTTGCTGCTTTGTATTTATATGAGTTGGACTGTAACCATTTAATTAGTATCACACACACAACAAGGAGTTATAGAAAGAGACAGCTGACATGAGTATGTATAGACAAAAAATAAGGATAATGGCTGAAATGTTAAAGTAACGAGGGAATATAAAAGATTCATATTTACACTATGAATCACATTATGGTTTTACCTGATATCCAAGAGTTCAATCAATATGTTTCAAGAGCATAGATTTTAAGGCCTTTAGGCTTATGGTCTTGCCTGTCTCCTGTCCTCTCCACTGTTTTATTAAAAAAGATAAATTATCTTTAATCTTTTTTTTTTGGTTTTTTTTTGGATGGAAAGACACTACACAACAATGAGGAAATAGGATGGCCTAGAGTTTACACAAATCAACTGAAAATATCAAAAGGAAGAGAAGGGAAATTCATTGTTAGTCTTAGACACAAAAAGAACAACAGTGATGAAGGGTGGAGGGGGGGGATGGGAGGGATTAAAATATTTCTGAGCCAAGCTGAGACATTTGTATCTAGTTTGCTTTCTTTTGTATGATTTCTCCCCTTTATTAGCCAATTCATGTAACATACTTGTATTATAAGTTCAGGCTTAGAAAGATATAACATTAAAAATAAACTAGTGATTATTACAAAAACTGAATTTTCAGTGGGGAACCAAAGTCTAGTACAGCTATATGTTAAGCAAGAACCATAGCAATTATCAGACAGAACACAAAGGTCACCTAAAAGATGTTTCAGAATTTATCTGACTTGAAATTAATAGAAATGGGCTTGTTACCTTGTAGTAATCAATAAAAGTATTTTAAAATAAAAGTTAAAGAAATAATAGGTACAACCAAACTTATTCCATGTCAAAACAGCTTAAAATTAAATGCTTGTACAATGGGGGAGTGTGGCAGGGCACTGTTTGGCCTCCTACTCTAAGAGCCTGGAGCTGGCAGCTGCCAGGTGCCTGATGAGGGCAGCCATTTTGAATCTGGGGCTGCCCATATAAACAGGGCAGCTCTGCTGCTGGAGGCCAGGCAACAATTTTGCCTGGCTGGAGGGCTGCTGGTATCATCTGGAGGTAAGAGAGGAGCTGTAGGGGATGGTCAGGAGGCTCCTGGTCCTGGGTACACCTAAAACTGCACCCTGACAGCAGTGGGTGGTCTGGTGAGGCTCTCAGTAGTGCGGGAGCCCCCAGGAAATGCCAGGCCAGTTATTACCCTGGTGAAAGGTGTGTTGGGGCACCTTAACCCATAGCCCCCACAACCAGTTGGGTTACCCCTTGTTGGGAAGGTGGAACCCCAGAGAGAGAGAAAAGGCTACAGACTCACACCTGTCTGGACTTCCCTTGACTGGTCAATGCTGGGGCCAGGACTGGAAGAGTAAAAGGGCCAGGGGCCCACCGCAAGGAACACCCAAGAGCTGCATGCCTGGCATTCTGACTGACCTGGAGGTGGGCCAGGGCTAGTGAGCCAAAGGTCCTGGGTGGACCACACCTGAAGGGGAATGGTTCAGGGAGCTATGCTGCTTAGTATGAAGGTGGATGAGACTGCCTGAGGAGAGGAATCCAGGTAGGGTTCAGTTAGGAAGATTCTGGGGGCCAGTGATGATGATAGCATATAGATGCCATCTGTGAGGCTTGGGTTGTGGTGTAGGGGAGGAGTGGAGCTGCAGATAGCAACACCCCCAGCATCAGGGCAGGAAATGGGCAGCCTCCCACTTAATTACATCATTTAACTAATTAACAACAAGGCATGGTGGGTGAGAAGGTAGGTGGTTAGCCAGAAACAGGTGGGTGGGCCACAGTTAAATCAGCTCTGAGAAGTGCTGTCTTACAGGAGACATTGGACATATCTACATGTGCACTTAAATGCACACTATCCTATTTTAATGTGCATTACAACATTATATAAAAGCATGTTCTTTATCATTAAAAAGGCTAATATACATTTTTCTGATATCTCACAGTGGAGGTGCTAAATTTAATGTGCATTACCTAAAGGTCACTAATTGATCGTGTAGATGACGTACCTACTCGGCACATCTAAGTGATGAAAAAATCATGGAACATTTATTGAAAATGGAAAAAGTATATTTTTCTCTATATAGTTTCAATAGTGGTAGAGTCTTTTAAGGCTTTCTTCTCTCTTCAGGCTCTTTTGTTGCAATTCAATAAAACTACTGGTTTTACAGGATGCATTGATTGTTTTCTCTTCTTTGCTGATGAAGTTAGTGATAATGTCTCTAAAGGTTCACTTCATGCTCACCCAGAAGGAGACTTTGGGCCTTTCTGCTTTAGCCACACTCAGGGAAGTGTAGGCTTTTGAAAATGACTAAGAGTGATAATAGCCCCACTAGAAGGCTCTTCAAAATTATAGTTTGGATCTCCCAGAAATCATTCCCCACAAAACATCCACCCCACAGAATGAAAAATGTTTTAAAGGAAGAATTACAATATTTTCTCACATATAATATTTAATTTTTTCCCAAAAATCAACCCCTCTCCCCTCCCCCACAAAAAAGAAGGTGCATGTTTTAAGCAGGGAAGCTTTTTTTTTTTGCTAGATAAGAAGCCTTCCTGGTGACACAGTGCATATCCATGCAACTGTGAAGATGGCTATCACCTGTGTGCTTTCAGCGCACTGAAGGGGTGGAGTCCTGTGTTAATTTTCTCCCAGCTGTAGCCATTGGCTAAGTGCTGTAACATGGGACTGAAGCAGAAAGTAACATGCAGCTGGTAGTATCTTGATAAAGCTTGTGATCTGGAAACACCATTTTATTTTCATGAACTTTTTATATAAAGAACTACTTGCAGTAAAGCACTGACCATCTTGCCACTACTGCTTTACATGGGCCTGGGACTTAACCTTGTGTGTACAAACATCCTCTTGGAAACAGAGTGTCTAGGAACTGTGATACTCTAGGAGAAATCGCATAGGAAGCAGCTGGCACTAGGAAATACCTGCTGCCTCCACAGTCTCCTGGATGCCTTGCACATTTGATAACAGGAGGACTTACTCTATGCAACACAGTTAGCCACCATTCTGGAAAAAAATATCTTTTCCCCCAACATTTTACCTTCCCAACGCAAAATTTTATTTGGGGTTGTCTTGTATGCAAGTCAATATGGTATTTTGTGGAACAGCTTTCCCATTTCCAACTAGCTCAAGTATTTCAAACATGCACCATCTTTTTTTTTCATGGAAGAGTTATGCTGAATTAAAGAAACTAAAGCAGTTGTTTTCAACTTCTCTAGACTCAGAGTATGCCTCTGAGGCACTCCTCAATAGCCTTGAGGCACACCTGGGAAAATGCCAGCTATTTTTTAATGACAGAAAAATAATACAGCATTTCTTCTGTTACAAGAACTTAGAAAAATCGTATCAGGCCAAAATGTTTCTAATGCTATGGATTCCTATTTGAAAACTTTGGGTTTAGCTTGTTTGCACATCTAATGGTGCTAATGCGTCACCCTTGGAAGGATCACCCTTGGAAGGATCACCCTGGCTGAGAATCACTTAACTAGAGTAAGACCACCAAACTGATTCCATATACGCTTGATGAATACTCATCAGATAGTGACTTTCAGTATCCCGCTGACCTGCTTTGCGTCTGTATCTTCCAGTGCAATACTTTTATCATAAGACTGATCTCCTGAGTACTTTAACCCCCTTTGTCATGATTTCAGTATAATGTTGTTGATACACAACTTTTGGCAATGCATTTATAATAAGCTTTCAAAGTATGAAGACAATTGATTTAGTGTTACAGTTGCACCATCTTTGTCCCATTAGTTACAGTTCATTATAAAACAAGCCTCTAGGGATACTTTTGCCTTTCCAAATGCTAGGAATTTTCTCATTAGCAAGCAGGAAATAGATTCACTTCTGAAGGATAAAGGACTCTTTGGCGAGCATGTGTCTTCTTCTTGCCAAAAAAAAAAAAAAATAGAAAGCAGTTTAGATTAAAAGGATGAATGTTATACTGTCTATAAATAAAAGCAGGATGGATACACACATACATTTGTTGTGAATGCATTGACCTTTCTGACGTGAAACTTGCTTTACTTGTAATCAGGGCTTTTGTTTTTAGTCTGCAAGGCATAAAGGATCAAAGTCTCTGCATCTCTGAACACAGGCGCAGAGATTAATCCAGATTTTTGTTATGGTATGCTGTTCAACAAGCTCATTAAATATTCCACTAGATTTCCTTTCTTTATAATAGAGTTGCCTGATTCCATCCTCTCTTAGTACCTTAGATGGTAGCCAGGTTCTTGAGAATGATGCTTTGCTTGCTGCAGGGTTTCTCTATTCTTCCCAGTCTGAATGACCAGATATCAATCAAGCAGGCAGAAAGGTCAAGGCTGTTTATGAGACTGCCATAGCAGACACAAGCTTTTTCTAGCTTTAAACTGAATTCATGGAAGTCTAAATTATTCTTTGCCGTTATCCATTGGTCTCTGAATGGACATAGTCAGGTCAGTTCCTTGTCATTCAGAAAGTTACCTGCATAGAGATTTGGATCGGAAAAGCACTGTTTAGACAATAGTTGTGCATTATTTAGTCTTGTAAACAAAAAGCAACTGAGAAGATAGAAGAGAAAGATGTATCCGCATCTTTCTCCACGGAGAATATAAGTATAATTAAAAAGGACCCTTTGGCCAGATCATATTCTACTTATTATGCACTTAAATGGATTTAGACAACTATAAACCTACCATCTGGTTCAAGCCTGTAAAAACAAAAACTAAACAAAAAACCTAAAAAACAAAAACTGTTAATGAGTCTACTTTTATAATATGTCATCAGCCTGGAGTAAAGACCAGGTAACAAAACGCAGCAAAAAGGAGGATTCAACCACACTTTGCTTTAGTGCTTTTTTCCAGGATTCAAGAAGGGTGAAGTAGGACTGTATTTAGGTGCCTAATAATAGGTGAAAAATGACCTGGCCTTATGGCTCAGATCCAAAGTAGAATTTAGGTGCTGCAACACCTCATGGGTTTTCATTCCCTTGAAGCAGGCTCTAGAGCCCTGACATGGGCATGTTGGTACTCTGTAGAATGCATAGGGAGAGTTCAGTGCCTCAACAGGACCTAAAAGGAAAGAACAAACACAGAAAGGGGAACCAACAAAGTCAGGCCACAGGACAACACAAAGGGCAAATATGCATTTAAAATGTCACTTCTCTTTTTGGAGGAGGGAACTGAGGATTTGCCTGTCCTGAAGTAGGTGGCTAAACCTCTTCTTTGACAAACAGAGCAAGAGGTCACTATTTAATTTAAAAATCTAAATAAAAAAAGGAAGCACTCATCCATCCCTATGCCTCTACTTTCTGCACAAGTCTGACCTGGTAGATGTGCACCAAGAATACCTACTGAATCATGTCCCTCAGGCAACACTGGCATAAAAACACCAGTGGGGATTAGAGTGAGTTGGGCAACAGCCTGTTCAGCCTCTCTAGACACAAATGCCTATGGACATTTAGGCACTTACTGAAAAAAAATTTACTTCTACTGTCTCCAGGGGTAGATGAGTGGGTTTTCAGGACTGGACCTTATGAACCTAGCTCTTCAAAACTGTTTAGGGATGTACTACCTGCAGGAACTAATACAAAATGAGCATTTAATAGTTTTAAGATGTTTAAGGTTCTCAGCCTATGTATTTTTTTTTTTGAGTGTCTTGAGCCTTCGGACACTATTGGGATCTCCACCATTTCCCGACAATCTCAAAGCAAACCAGTTAAAACAAAAAATATGCATTCAGGATATAATTAAAACATTACCCCTCTGACTTTATACCAAAAATTCCTACCCAGCCGGGCCTTTGTCTGCTGCTAGCCCTCAACTTGCTGCCTCCAGGCATACCATGCTCATAGTACGTCTCCCAGCAATGGGTATCTCACTGCACAACTCTTCCCTCTTCAGCCTCCAGGGCCAGATTGACTTCTCTGGCTCTGGCCCTGACTTATCTCTCTTCTAGGCATTACCACTTTCTGGTGAGGTGATTCCATAGGACTAGCTGCAAGCGTCCTCTAATTAGGCGTACTATCTGGTCTACATGGCAGCCTACTTGTAGCAGTGCCTTGTCTTCCCTGCAGGGCTCTGGCTTACAGTCCTACTGCAGAGCAACTAGAACTGTAATAGGTTTTCTACTGCTCACATGGGCATTGTTCTATTGTTCTACTGCAAAGCAACTAGCTCTGTAGTAAGCACTCATAGTCCCTACTTCCCTAAGGCCTGCCCTCCTGCTGCTTCTCCCTCCCAGTCTTTCCCCACTTGGGGCTCTCTGTTACACTCATATTATTATACATAATTTGTGTCCAAATATTGGTGATGGAAATGTTTGTGCCATTAACATTTCCTATTGTCTTTATGAAAGAACTTTTTTGCAAATCTGAAAGCTACTCTGCAAAAGAGCATTGATTACTTGGGTTTTTGTGAGAATCAAAAGCTTACAGTAGAGAGTGTGCTGAGCTTAATTGCAACCTTTTCCATCGACTAGATCAAGTAATATGATGCCTTTATAGATGCATTATTAATACATTTAATTACTTTTCTACTGTTGCCCTTGTTTTCATTGAGGCTTTTAAAAGTTATAAACTATATTCAAAGTCGCATGAAATGCCTGCATTAGATTAGACTTAAAACCTAGTATTTTTACTCCCAGTTTGCAACCAAATCTATTAGATTGCAGTGCTTTTCAGGCAAGTAACTTAAAATCTCCGTATTTTAGTATTCCCGTATGCATGTAGGAGGAACAATGATTTTTCAAGTAAATATGCTAAACATAGAAAGAAAAACAGTATTTTTTTGTTGTTTATAGATGTGGAAAATGAAACACCAGGGAGAAAAAGGGCTTTTTGCATGCAGTAACTTACCAATGACTTAGTTGCTGCAGGACTTCTGCAACCAATAAATTAACAATGTCTCAGGTGCTGCTGGCCTGGGTCAAAAAAAATAGAAAGACAATAGCATTTGAGATAAGATAAGGGTAGGTGGAGGGCACTGGATAATGGCAGAGCCTGACTGATCTGCAGGTCTGCTGAGTTTAAGGCTTTAAAGTCTTTTTCTCCATTCTCCCCTCTTCAGTTTTTCACCTTAACATTCAAAGTTCAAAGTCTGTATTTTTTTCAATACTTCTTTAAACTTCTACATTATATTGAAACTTGCGAAGTAACAATTTTTCTTTTCAAAATATGAATTCACTGGGCTCATTGAGGTCAAAGCTGTTTCATGTTAGATATTGTTTCACTACTGTATTGCCACTGTCATCTGCACATCATATTTCCAAGAAAGAAAGAGTAAAGGAGAAATTCAAAAGTTCTTTCATTCATAAACTACACAGCACAGGAAAACACAAAGGTGACAGTTCTGAGGCTGTGGAATTTATCATCTGATGCTCCTATTTACAGCCAACATAAGAAAGACCTGTAGATTTCTTGAAGCCCATTGAGGAGAGCCACTTCAGGCATGAACAGTGCTTCATAACTCTAAAAGCAATTAAATAGAGTAAAAACAATATAAATTAAATGAATCTAATGTTGTTAGCTATTACAATTTGTATGTGCTAACTCTAAGGAATGCTAAGGTGTATTGAAGTTAGCACATGCTGTGACCAGTTGCATGTTAAGGGTTTTAATACTCTCTCTGACTTGCCACTAGAGGGCCATATTCTGAACCATTGCAGGTGAATGTTTATTATTTACCCTACAGGTAGAAGTCACACTCCACAGCTAGGGAGCCAATGAGCAGGCCTCCCAGCATGCTGTGCTCTGCTGGAGTGCATTTTTTTCCAGTTTTCCAACAGAAGCTGAAAACAGTTGAGCACTAGGGATGTGCAAGGCTTCAGTAGCTGATTTAATTCAGTGGAGATTTGGCCCAGTTCAGCAGCCAAAACTCCAAATCTGAATCAAATCAGGAGATCCATTAATCTTTCTGGATTGATTCAGAGATATTTGGCTATAGACTTTGCAGGCTTGAGCCAGCAGCCCTAGGAGAGGCCACAGCTTGTCCAGCTGCTCCCCTGGCTGCACCCCCACCAGGTTGAGGCAGTCAGGAAGCTCCAGAAGAAGCCACAGGGACTGGGGGGAATTATTGGGGAGCTGGGGGAAATCAAACCAGGAACTGGAGAATCAAACTGAGAGCTGGGGAGTTGAACTGGAAGCTCAGGAAAATGATTAGGGGCTTGGGGAATGAGCTGTGGCTTCTCCCAGGGCTGCTGGCTCAAGATGGGGCTCAACCAGCTGCTCCCCCATCTGCTCCCGCCAGCACTGTCTGCCTGTGTAATCTATGGCTGAGTAAGATTTGGCACCAAATATCTTCGGATTCAGCTGAATCAAATTGGAACAGTGATTCAAATCACTGAATTGAATCACTGTCCCACCAAATCTGAATCCAAAGTGAATACTTTCCACTTCACACAGGCCTACTGAGCATAGACAAAAGTGTTGACTGGCTCACTGAGGTGAGGACATAAATTCCTATCCCCCTCTTTTGCCTTGAACTTCCAGTCCCTCCCTGACCAACTCTTTCTGCTGGGATGAGATCTATACAGGCTTCCTAGTGATGCGGAGTGGTGGAACTGAGCAAATATTTGCTATTGATCACTGTAATCCACAGGCAGCATGAGCTCCTGACCCTGGCGTGGCACTACTTTGAGGACCATGATGCTGCCATGGACATTATGCTGGCCCACTTGGAGGAGGCTCAACACAATGCAACACAAGCCAAGGTGATTTAAGCCACCTTGTACCAGATACCATCTTGTCAGTTTTGGGCACTGGCAATGAGCTCAGACTAATGGGAGCAATCTGTGCTCAGAACCTGGGATGATGAACATTGGCAGTGAAATTTTAGGGTGTTCTGTGCCATATTCATAGACCTTTGTACCAAGCTTCCCCCCGGCTCCAGTACCAGCACATTGGAAGCCCCTCCCCGCCCCGTGCTAGCTTGTCTGTCTGCCCTTGTCTCAGGACACTCCTTCTCTAGCCATTATCTCCATGGCAAGAGCATCCTGGAAGTGCAGAATGGAGCTCTTTGAGCTTGTAGGTGAGGGCACTGCAAGATTATAACCTGCTACTTCTGTGATCTCTCATTTCAGCATCTGCCCTAGAGTCATGGAAGGGAATAGTGAATTACGATGGTCCTCTAGGAAGGGTAGCAATTCTGTGGAACACATATGAGACTTTGTAAACCTCTTATGCCTGAGTTGCAGCTTCATAATTCTACCAGACCTAGCAGTGAAAACAATGATTTATCGTGTCCTTAGACCTTTCCCTCTCCCATGAGATGTTCCCCAGAGAACAACTTAACATGCCTTGCCTGAATGCTGTGAGCCCACTGTCACTGCCACACCTAGCTGTCTAAAATCCTGTAGGATACCTGCTTTCACTGCCACCCAGAATGGCTGCAACTGGTTTTCCTGGGATAATTGAGGGGACTAGTGGGACTACCATACTGAGAACCAAAAAATGATAGTGTTCCCTGAGGCTGGACTCATATGCACCTGACTCCCACAAAAGAGCGTATGGGATTGCCACAGGCCATATCAACAGTGCTTTTGGGGGTGGGGATTGTTACCAGATTTGCCTGCTACTTTGGGGTGTGCTCCTTTATTAGGGCTAGGGTCTTGGTAATTCTATTAATATGTTGCTTGTGTTACTTGTGTTTCTATATGGAGCTGTATCTCTCCCTTCTGCAAGCCCTCACCCCCAATGGAGCTATCTTGCAGGGCTCAGTTTCAGTGGGGCTGGGTTCCTCCAGTTCCCAAATCAGTCATACACACAGATTAACGTGACGTGCCTGACCTGGCCGGGTTGATCAGCACGGACAGGCTGACACCCTCATATGCCAAGAATCAGTTCATCAGACCAACAATAACTATAGTCAGACACAAGCACACAGTTAAACAGAATACCTCTGAATCTAGCTGGGTGTCCAGCTGGCCTCAGGGGCCAGCATTCAGTTTATTAGGGCACATCTGAGCCAAACTGGGTCAATCAGCCTGTACAAGCTGATCCCCTTATGTGTTTCAAACTCAGCACACCCCAACCTTTTAGCCCCTTGATGAGCAGACCCCACAGTACTTTTGGGCTTCACAAGGATCTTTAGCTTAGGTAAAAGAAGCGTTGCTGCAGAGAAAGTAGGAAAGGAAAAGTAGAGAAGGAAAAATATACCCAGTTGCCACTGGTTTGACTATAAAAGTTATTTATTGCTAAGCATATGCAATATCTAATGACACTAGCAGTAATAGATATGCAAAGAAAAAACAAACAGTTACAGTATTACCCTGGTTTCACTAAGTATTTGGGGAAACTTGGCTTAAGCTTAACTAATACAGTTCAGGTTCAGAAATCTATGCTTAGAGAGAGAAGAGAAGACAGAGAGAGAGCTGGAATCTCACCAGTTCAAGGCACTCGGTTTGCACTCGGTTAAAGTTCTCAGCATGATCCTTGAAGGGAGACAATCTGCCTCCTTCAGCCTCTCGAGAAGAAAGCGGGTGGTGTCAGCACACACACTGCTGCTTCTTTTACAGGTTTTTATGCCCTCAGTTCAGCCTCTTTCAAGCATTCTCAATAGTGTAAATCAAATTGTCTTTTCTATTGACAAGGGGTTTTCTGGTTGGAACATCTCAGGAAACTGATTGATACTCAGGAAACACATACTTAGGAGCCAGCTTGACATTCTTATGGATAGCAGATATACTGATGGGACATCTCCTGGTGTCTTCAGAAACAATAGATAGCTTGCAGCATCAGGATTTTTACTTGTTGTGAACAAGCCTCAGCTTAGCAGATCCTACTATAGTCTTTTAACAGACTTAAGCCACTTACTGGAGAGTTCATAACCTTTGGGAGGGGAGGACTTCAACCAGTCGTCCCAGGAAAAGTATGACACCACTTGTGGTCAAGGCTCCAATGGGCTAGACGCTGCAATGAACCCTTTACCGTTGTTCAAATGTTGCCCATACCCTGGACTCGGTGTCTTGCCTCAGCATTCCCTAACCCGGCAACCGAGTTTTAGCCAATTAAGTTTAAATAGGCCTCCCATAGTGGGACCGGGGAATGTACAGCCCAAGATGCCTAGTAAACTTACTTCTGCTTAGAGGGGTGTGTGTGTGTGTGGGGGGGGGGGAAGTCTTTTGTAAATCCAGATTAGAACTGGTCTGATAAATGCTGAGTTGGGTGTGTGGGTTGATTAGCATTTGGAGCACAGATTCCCCATCATGCAGTGCTCCCCTGCTTCTCTGATCCCAGAATTCACTGTGGTCTCTGCTTTCTGTTCTCCTTCTCTCATGTAAATGAATGGTCATGTCGTCCCATCTCAGATGCAAATGAGACCTACGGCAGTTGTTTCACTCTTGTCACCCTTATCTGGAGGGTTTTAGGTGTGTCTCTCACTGCATTTTAATCAGTTTCTGTTTAGGTGGAGGAGGGAGGGATTCTTTGTGAGTCAGACAGTCTGTGTCCTGTATTAGGGTTCCCCAAGAATATGGAGCTGAAAGGTAACAGGATGTAGGACAGCATGGGGCTACAATCTATTCTAAACCTCCCCCTCAGGGCTTTACCCTCTGTGCCCCATCTCTGCATATATGTCTAAATAAAATCCTTTGATAATGTGTTTCTGTGTGTTGGTGTTCTGAAAATCTGTCCCAAGGTGTTGGACCTCGGTTGTGCATGTGGTAGCTCTGCCCTGCTGAGCCTGCTGTTAGGTAGTGACATGTATAATTCAACTAGCAGTAACAGATATCTGAAGATCAGGGTGAGGATGCCCCCAAATCCACCAAAATACCCCAGTGCACCTGGCATAAGGAAGTAAGGCAGATAGGATGTTAGCTGGCATTGCTAGGAAGAATGGTTTGGGAATTGGGTGAAGTGGGGTTCATGGATTGAATTTCCACTGACCACTTTGCATACATGAATTAACCTTTAACTAGGGTTAACTCTAATTGATCCAGACACTTAATGCCTTAACTAGCCTGTCAAGACTTAAATGGGCCACTGGACCATGCATAATTGCCATGATCCAAGCACAGCTGTATCACCAATTCTCATGTCCTCTGCATTGCGTAGAACAAAATGGCCCCTCCCTTCTGTCGAATCACAGGGGCAGGGGCCAATTTGCACTGATTGCCACCCCCATGCCTAGGCATTTCATGGAGCTATGTGCCACAACCAGCCCAAAATTACCCACAAGTCATTCACTACCCATAGACCAAGTCACCTCCAAGCCATAAACCACCTTCAGGATGAGCTCCAATTTGCCCACAAACCATGCACCTCCCCTAGAATGAGTCACCCAAAGCCATGAGTCACCACCAGAGCCCCAAGTCACTTTACCAGTCACCCTTTCCCCTGGAGTTGCTGAATTTTACTAGCAGCTGGTGCTAGGTTATCCATATCTACCTCCTTGATGAAGGTCTCATCCCAGCTGATCTTGGGTTGGGGTCGGGGTGTAAGCAGGCACTGTCATATTATTCCCAGGCTTTTTTCATAGCAGGAAGCAGAGAGGGGAGTCCACAATAATTTTCATTGTTGTCAATTGTGCTGCACAAGGCCCATAAGCGTTCAGTGAATGATGTAGCAAGGAGCAACAATATGGGCCTTAAGGATCCTAGACAGTTTTTTGCAGAAGAGGACCATAGGTTTCATGGCACCTGCAACCTTCTTGGTATTCCTGTCCCAAACATGCCATACATTCATGCATTTGATTTTAGTGTGAATCTGCTACCAGTCCTGATGGTGTTCCTGAGCCAATATCTGGGATACAATGTGCCTGTAGACTGTCTGGCTCTGTTGGCTGTCCTTTCCATCCTTAGCAGTGATAGTGACAATGCTCCTCTTGCTCCAGATCATGTTGAGATATAGAACCTCTTCAGAAATCCAGTTTGTAGCCCTCCTGCAGGGGTCTGAGGAGGACATTCTCTGGTTTGGTTTGGTTTGGTTAGCAAAGCTGAGTGTTCATTCTTTGCACTGGACTGCTCAAGCAAATATGGAGGATTTTAATGAACCTTGAGGCTTTCAATGGGTGCTTGGGGAGATGCCACATGGGTGGAGGTTATATTTCCCTGGGGCAGCTGGGAGCATTGCTTTGGGTTTTGTATCACCTCCTGGGCACCAGAGTTTGGGCAAGTGGATAGACTAGCTCTTGAAGTGGGATGGTGGGAGGGGAAGGGCAGGGACTGTAAGATGTACATCCTGAGATGCTGGAGAACTGCAAACTGTTCATATTATATCCATGGAACAGAGCTGTGGTAGCTGACTGTATGTTCCTTAATATTATTGAGGAATACTCCTTACCTAAAAAGTCTTAATTTTGTTACAATATGAGCACATTTGGCACATGTTTTATTGCTTGAAGATGTGGGTGTTTTTATTTTAAGTGAATTTAGTACAAAATATGTGTGCTGTGCAATATGGCCTGGAGAATGGATCCCCGAGTAGACTTGATACTTGGAAAAATGTTTCTAAATAATACTCAGCAAGAATAATTTAGTCATGGTACAGCCCTAGGGACTGTTTCAGAGGCAAGTGTAAAGTAAATCAAGAAATTATACAGGAGAAACAGACACTCTAATGAATCATAAATGACAGAGCCAGAAAGGACCATTTGTGTAATTCATTCCAACCCTCAGTATTTTCCAGGAACCTTCATTACTGCTTTAGTGAAACTACTCTAACATAGAGGCAGGCCTGCTTTCCTACCTTCCTTTGTAATCTATTCCCCTTCTCAGCTGTTTTCACTGTTAATAAGTTTTTCTTGCTATGGAGGCCAGATTTTGTATTTCTTGTGCTTTTGGCTATTGCTCTTTGCCCTGTCATTTCCTGAACCTGTGGATCTAAATCCTCTCTTTCATTTGTATTGTTATGTTCTAAGAAAATACAGTCTACTTCCTTGAGTCTGTGGTAAATTTACCCTCTCTGACTGCATTCCCAACACCCAATCCTCACATCTTGTTTCAAAATTATTTTATTTTCTCTGTATTTTCTATACTCATCTTAAACTGATGGGAAACCAGCTCAGTATAATAGGCATAGCTGCATTAAGGGCTATAAAGCATAACACTATTATCTTTCTACGTAGGAACACAGCTCTGGTCATTTCTTCATACAAGCATCACACTGGGAATGTCCAAACAAGCCCACACATGCCTCTTGTAGCATCTTTTGAGCTGCTGCAAGAGGCACATGTGGGAACAAAAACCTGTTCCCCACACTGCAAATTTGCAGTGGGGGAGCAAAATTAGACCCCTGGATATGGTCAAACAATATGCCAGGACATAAAAATGGGTCAGTCCTCCACAGAGATGCTCTGGCAGCCTGACAGAATCTCTCTGTGTTTGGTCCTTTCCTCAGTCCTGAAGCACACTGCCTGCCCATGAGGCAGGCAGGGACCTGGACCCAGCTGGGTGCAAGCTTCGGGGACCTGGATCCAGCTTCTGCCAGATATGTATGGGGTTGCAGGGCTGGAGAAGGGGAGAGGAGACCTTCCCCAAGACTTCATTCATTCTCCCCACTCCCCGTTTGTTAATCTAGTTCCCCACTGGCTCTCCCAGCCCACCCCCCACACTCACTGGCAGTAGCAGAGAATGAACAAGAGGCTGGAAAGAGCAAAGAAATATCTCCAGCTCATTTACAGGGGCTTGTCTCCAGCCTTCTGCTTGTTCCTCTGCTGTCTCCAGCCCCTTAAGAGGCCCACTTAATTAACTAATAGCCCCCATTATTGTGTGGGGCCAAATTTGAAAGAGACAACTGATTTTTTCTGTGGTTCAACTAAGGAAGAAAAGGGTAGGACTGATGTGGGGGTCAAAGGTTCAAAATGTGAAAAGAAATTCTCCAGAGGCAGACGCTGAGCAGAGCCCCCCCAGTTCTCATCCACCAGTCCTCAGATGCATCAAAGGAGCTGATGGACACCACCCACTGATGCTTGGCCCAGAAACATGCACAGACAAGTGAAAGGAAAGTGGCACCACAGTCTGCGGGCACCTTCCTGGCCACAGCCTCCTTCCTGGTCAAGTACAGGACCCATCTGGCCAGGACCAGGAGGATGCTGACCAGGAGGTGCTGGGACTTGGGGCCATGGATGGGGTAACCAAAAACAAAAAGGTGGGGGATGAAATTTAACCAGAACCCCAAGGAGGCTCTGGAGGTGGAGGGGCTGCAGCCAGGTGCACTCGAGGGTCATGTGTGCCAGGGTCTCCCTCTGCCTGCAGAAGGGGGAGGAGACTGGGGTGTCAGTGAAGTTCACCACATACATGCCCATGGGGATGACTCCAGGGAAAAGCCACCAGCTGAGGCCCCCAGTGGCTCATGGGATGAGGGTGGAGTACAGACTCAGCCACTAGGGTGCCCCAGCCACACCCTTGCCAAGCAGGTCCTGCCACTTGGTGTCTGGGCAGCATGCAAGGGTGGCATAATAGACAGAGCAGCACATGAGCATGTAGAGGTGGCAGCAATGGATGGTGGAAAAAAGTGGACCAGTTCGGTGTCCTCCAGCCAACTCAGGTAGTGGAGCAGGGTACACTGTGAAGCTGGGCGAGGCACCAGTGGGCTGGAGGACACAGCGGGCAGGGACCACCACCATGCACGACATGATCTACAAAGGCAAGGGCATTGGGAGGTAGGGCAGATTTCACCTTCTGGACAAGACGACCGGTTGCATGTGTTGTGGGTAGACCCATGCCATTCTCCTCAGGGCCCCTTTCACCTCCTGGTTTCATAGTGTGTAGATTAGAGGGTTTAATATGGGAGTCAAGACCTCATAGAGCACTTACACTGGAGAATGGGGAAGGGCTCCAGGGCCAAGGCTTACAGCTGGCCTGACAGCATGTAGCCTTGATGCACCCCTCTCCTGAATGGGATGGGCTCCGTCAGGGTCCAGTTGAGCTTGACTGAACACTGCAGAAAAGTACAGCACCTGGAGAGCCCACACAAAGCAGGGCCCAAAGCCAAAGGCCTGCAGCATGCCTGTGAGGTACCTTTGATCCAGTCTGTCAAATGCCTTCTCTTGGTCCAGGGTGGGCAAAAGACAGGCCCACCTGGTGCACAAGATCCAGGAGGTCCTGAAGCAGGTACAGGTTGTCAAAGACAGAATGTCCAGGCACCATGTACGTCTGGTTGGTATGGATCACGTCCATCAGCATGGAAGTCAGGTGCAGCAAGATGGCCCACCTTGCAGTCCGTGTAGAGGAGGCACATGGGACGCCAGTTCCTCAGTTTGTAGGGATCCCCCTTCTTTGGCAGGATTGTCAGTATGGCCCACCAGCATGACAGGGGGACTTCCACCACTTCCCGCAGATGCAGCCCAGACCTGAGCAAAGTCCAGGCTGAGGATGTCCCAGAAGGCCAGCCTGACAACATCCAGCAAGAAGCTCTTCCACCTCACTTGACACTCTCTGCAGAGGGAGGGGTTGGTTGGGTCAGTGACCAGGTGCCTCTTGAGCTCTAGTGCTTCCCGCTCGAGCTGCTCCCAGATGACCACCCTCTGCCAGGTATGCCCCTGAGTGCAGCTGCAGCAAAAAAGCCAGATGCGCACCTTCCCCACATCCCACCATCTCTGACCTGAGAGGAAAGCTCCTGTTGTTCCCACCAGGCCAGCCAGAAGTCCTGGAAGGCCTCCCTGAAGCCTACATCCTCCAGCATACTAGTATTGAAATGCTGGGAGGCTGACCCCTGATTCCCAGGCTTTAGTATGGCCTGGGACTAGACAAGGTGGTGATCACTGAAAAGGGTTGGCCAGATGAGTGGGCTGGACAAAGTGTAGCAAAGAGATATAAACCCAGTCTAACCAGGAGTGGCATGCCTGCTTCTCCTCCACCCTCATACAGATGAAGGCAGGGGGGTTGGTAGTGTGACAGGCATGCCACATGTCCACCAGGGAGTAGTCCATTAGGATCTCCCTAAGGGGACCCACAACAGCCTGGTTCTGCTCCCTGCACAACTGGTTTCATGTGTCTAGGGTAATGTTAAAGACAATCCAAGGACCACATACTCATGAGGGTTGAGGGCACTGATATATGTGGCCACCTAGCAGAAGAAATCCATGAACTCTGGGTCCTTTACAGGCGTGTACAAGTTCAGAGTGTTCAGGACCAACCTCTGCATCTGGACCCAGAGGTGCAACAGGTGCCCCAGCACCACCTCAATGTCCTGAAGAAAGTCCAGCTGCAGGCCTGGGGAGAACAGGATGGTCACCCTACATGAGGTGGCCAAGATATGACTAAAAAAGACCCCGCCTCCTGACTCCAGTTGCCAATTTGGTTCATTGGCTGGAGTTGTCAGGGTCTTCTACAACAATATCATGGGGTACCCTTGTTCCTGAAGGAAGTAGAGCACCTAGCACCTCCGGAGACCCTTTCTGCAGCCGTGGACATTAAGGATCACAGTCTTGGCTGGTGGGGTGAAGTAGATGGTTCAGCAGGGGCCTCAAGCATCTCAACTCCCAATGTGGGACCCGCCAGTTCACATAGCACCCTCCCATACATATAGAGGGCATCTATGAAACTGCAGACCTGCCTGTAAATCTGGGCATTGCAGCTTTTGGGCCCCTTGCCTTCCCCCACCAGCACCCTCACAGTAGTGAAGACAATGTCAAAATCTCCCCAGCAGTCCAAGGCTAGCTGTAGCTTGCTGGTGGAATGGTGACTGTAGTCATGGTCAAGAAAAGCAAGCAGCTTATCCCTAGGGACTGCAGGGACCAAGAGGTCTGCAGGTTTCATGGAGCCTGGTTGTTCTTGGGCATCCTCCTCCTGGTCCTGGAGCTGAGATGGCTCCTTCAGCACCATCTGAAGCCATCGGTCTGCAAAGACCTCAGACTCTGGTTGGGATTGGAAGAACTCTGCAGGCCCCTGGGACAGTGGTAGGGGTAAGAGTGGGGGTGGGGATCCTTCACAAAAAGGTGGGCTAGAGATGTAGCCTTGCGGGGTCTGTTCAGGGTCCCCAACAAGATTGACTTTTTGATCAGGGAACCCCACTGTGACCCCCCTCTGGTAGGAGACTATGGGGCAGACTGGAGGTGAGGTTTTTCTGGGAGGAGTCGCCACTGTCAGGCCTTCCTTTGGGTAGGCCTCAGCCTCAGCTTCCATCACCTCAGGTGGTAGGCCTTGGTTAACAGAATGGGGAGCTTCCTTCATGGGCTTCTGTATGGGGCTGTCTAGCAGCCCTGAGACCTCCTCCCCAGGGATCACCCATTTGATCTTTCCTGGGGTGGGGTGTCAGATGCAGCTGGGGAGGCCCCTGGAGGCTGGCTTGCTCCTTCCCCCTGTGTGGTGGTCTTGGGAGGGGGAGAGGAGTCCTCCTCAGAGGGCTCCAGCTGTACACTGGCCTTCCTCTTGCCTTTACATCCAGAAGGGACCTGCACCCACTCAGTCATGGGATGGTCCTCAGGTGGACAGGCTCCAGTAAGAGAAATAAGGGTTATGGGGGTGGGACCGCCACGATCGGGGCATGACTGTGGACAGTGGGGGCCCTGCTCCCTGTCTCCCTCTGGTTGTTACCCTCCCCAAGGACTCCACCAAACTTGGTTGGGGGTGGTGTTCCTTGAGCTCATGGGGGGGTTGTAGTTGTGGCTGGGGTGACAGCAGGGCATGAAGGGGGAGGGGTGTTGGTGGTAGGGGCACCCCTCTTGGCAGTGGGACCTGCAGATGGCCTCTCTGCCTGACCCATGGGTCACTCATGATGCAAATGCCCTGGAGCATGGCACTGGAAGCACCACAGGTCCCCCACTGTACAAAAAATCCTCACCAGGGCCCCCTGATAAGAAATTGCCAGGCATCCCTCAGCCTCCAGCCATGCTTCCACTGCCAGCTGGATCATTACCTGGTGCTGGAAAGAGTGCATGTGGCACAGGCCAGGGTCTTGGCACCCCAGTGAGAGGGCCATCACTGGAGAGATAACTCTCCCTAGGTTTTGGAGCTGGGCCAGCAGGGCCTAATTGGGGATATAGGGAGGGACGGAGCTGAGAACCACCCTGGTCCCCAGCTCTTCTAGAGGCTAGAGGGGGATGCATTTTCCCTCCAACATGAGCCCCCTCTCCACTGCATTTTGTGTGGTGGCCTCAGAGGCAAAGAGAAAGACCCCCTTAGCATGAAAGCAGGAGGCTGCCACAATGTTGGGGGCCCCCACTACCTGAGCCAGCCTGCACCCAGGTCTCAAAGTGCAGGTTCTCTTGCTTGGACAGTTGACACTTCACCCTGTGCCAGTGGGTGAGTGCCAGAAAGGGAGGCCCCACCACCCGAGCTGGAAGGGCTGGTGGTGGAGGGTCTGGACCCCCTGGCTTTGGGTCTCCACACAGCTGCCTGTGCATAGCTGCAGTTCTCTCCTAGGGGGATACATCGGTTGGGCTGGGGATTGGGCCAAGGACAGGATGAGTGGGTGTGCTGGCCAGTGTAGTGCACTTGGTCCCCTCAGGTCCTGGTGGTCTAGGCTTGGTGGCAGGGACCTTGCCCTTCCCACCCCCAGCTGTGGAGGAGGCTGAAGAGGAGCCCTTCCCACTGCCTTTGCCCCTGGTCCCTGATGATGGGAGAGGAGCCTTGGGAACCCCTTTGGGGAGGTGCCTGGCCAGGGGAGACCCCCGGTCCTGTTGGCTCCCTACCAGAGAACTACCTGGCCCTGCAGCAGAGGTTGCAGGTTTCTCTACCCCCAGAGGATGTCAGTCAGACTCTGTCTCTGGGTGGAGGCTGTAGGGGCATGCATCCCCTTGGGGGCTTGGCTGGGATCTGCCCCCATAGTGGGGGATGCAGGAAGCTCTGTGGGGGCATCTGCCCCTCCCCCCCATACATTCCTGCCCTGACATTGTTTCACATGAGGGCAGAAAAGACAATAAAGAAAAACAAAATTTCTAGTGGTGAATCAGGTAGGGGCAGGCTAGGGTTGTGGGGGAGAAGGAGGGTAGGGAGGGAGGGGAGTGCAGCTCACTGAGCTACAGCCCATCAGGAAAAACACTAGGAGGCATATGCTTTGAGGATGTGGAGGAGGGAGAACACACACACACACACACAAGGGCTGGGGAAGCTGGAGCTGGCTTATTCAACCACACAACAAACAGCAGGTCACAGGGAGTGTACTACAGGACTTACCAGACAAGGGCAAAAAACACACAGGGAAGGTTGCTGAGGCAGATGTAAAAGATGTCTGGAGTGGTGGAGGGGCTTTGTTTGTGGAAGATCTGTCCAGAAGCCCCTCAGGCCTCCAACCAGGTGCTCAGCAGCAAAACAGTAGGCAGAAAAACAAAGTAGGATCAGATGCAGTGAAGTACCTGTGGGGGAGGGCAGGAGCAGTCAGTCAATTAGGAAGTAATCCAGTGCAGATGTAGTGTCAGGTGGTACAAGGTGGTGCAGCAAGGAATCTCTCTCTCTCCTAAGAGTGAACAGCAGCAGGAACAACAGCAGCAATTATGATGGGAGCTGTCCAGTTCAGCCACTCAGGGCATGCTTTTGGTGAAAGTAGAAGTGAAGGTGGGGGTGGCCTTCCAAGGCAGCTGGGGCAGGCAAGGAACCTTTAGGTTCCAGCAGTGATGGTGAGGGAGGAGGGGCCTACAGACAGTGCAGGCTTCCTTCCCTGAGGCGGGGAGCAATGTGCAGCAGAGAATCCCCTCCATGGGGCAGGGTGGGGCATGGCAGCAACAACAGCAACAGCCCAAGGCAGGCAACTTATTCCCAAAAGCTCTCAGACAAATCTTGTAGTAGTCAGGGGCAGGAAAGGGCCTGGCCATCTTCTCCCCAGAAGCTACTGCGACCAAGCTTACAGAAACTGCAACAGCAGCAGCCACCTGGGACAGGAAGGGGCATAACCAAATTCCTCCTAGAGCCTCCTTTCCCAGAAGCTCCTACAGGCAAGCAACCCTAAGCTGCTGGCCAGGGCAGGTTTTTATCCAGCTGGGTTCCAAACAGGGCAGATTTTTATACTGCTTGGGACAGCACAGGTGCTGGCCTTGGGCTTTAGCTCCCGCTGGTGACCCAAGTGGCACAACTTGCTCCACAACCAAGTGCATGTTTGAGCACATACACTAAGGCAAAAAGCCCTGGCTCAAATTTGCACCACTTCTATTTGAGCTGCTTCAAGCACAGAAGCTTGCATGTGTGAATGAGCCCACTGAGAACTCATATTTAGCTTGGCATATTATTTCCTGGCTCTTTCTGAGACTCAGCAATTGTATTCTGCAGTTTGTGCCTCTACTGTTATTTCCTCTCCCTATGGGCTAGATTATGCTATTGGGATTGAGGAATGGAGAATATTATTTGTAGCTGCACCGCCCACTGGTAACTTAGCACAGAACTCTGCCTCATCTGTGTAGATCCTGCTTTAACTACCAAGTGCACAAGGAAGAAGAATTTATGCAACCTGCATCATCATTTAATATGTTTCTCCTTGGCATCTCATGTATGCTGATGTACGGGAGGACAGGGCTTGGGAAAATTGTGGTAATTTTTTTGCAGGCTTGTAGCAGGGACTACCACAGTGCTTCTCTGAACTCAAGCCTTGGCCAGTCTCAATGGTTCCAGGTCTTCAACTAGTGTAAATTGGATACAGTGGAACTATGTTAATTGACCTTGTTGAGTCCCACTATATTAAACAGCGGTTTGGGAATCCATCTTGGCACATATAGCTCCATTTCAAACTTGAACATGCTCTCTTGCTCCTAATAGATATATCTATATTTATATCTATATGTAGATCTAGATCTAGATATATATATATATCTATAGCTATCTATATATAAAGAATAACATAAAAAGTCCTTTAAGAACACAGTCAGCCAGGAGGGAGAAAGGAGAAAATGTTTTGCAGTTTTGAATTGACGAATGGCTTAATCTATTTCATTCTTCCAGTATTTTGAGGTTCAAAGTACTACTGTTAATACTATTAATGTGCCTAAAAAATTTACTTTCATACTTCAGCTTGCTCAAAACAAAAACAAATGTTCTATGAGAAATCCCTGCTTTTGGATTCAAAACAAAACCTGAAAAATGTATATACATCATGTCAAGTACAATATGGAGCTTCAATAAACTTGAGTGATGTTAAATAAATCACTTTTGAAATCAAGATTTTTCCCCATAACTTCAGAACTTTTTATTTTACCTTAGCAAATATTCCATTTTGATTTCTTTTTGGAAATGAACATAGACATTTTCCAATGGAGAAATGTTCCCCTAGGAATTTGTTTTTTCTCTGTTTCAGAGATATAGCTTGTTATATTACAACATGAAATTCAAGGATTTAAATATCATTTTGTTTCAATTCTCATTATAGTATCGGGGGGAAATATAAGAGCAGGATAATTCTTCTTTGAACGTAATTATATCATAAAATGGTTTGCTATGCTAACTCATCGAGTTTATTCATTTCAGCATTCACTTCTATTATATATATAGGGGTTTTATGCTTTGCTTTCAAATTATATTTATATTTAGATATAAATAAAAACAGTTCAGAAAGTTCTTTGACACCATACCTGGACAGCATTTCACATTCATTATGTGAAAATGCAACTACTGTACATTGTTTTAAATATAACCTATATATATTAGAATTATGTTTTGAACATAATTCTATAGCTATGTTTAGTTACACACACACACATTTCTATCTACAGTGTTTCTCCATGAAATATTTTATTTCAGTTGATTTCCATTGCTCTTCCCTGTGCTCTTTATTTGAAACAGAAAAGAAAAGGATAAATGCTGTATACATAGATATATGTATGTGTGCGCGCACATGTGTGAGCATGTGTGTGTGTATCTACATAGATACCATACACACACACACATACCACATAATACATTGTCCTTTTTGCAATTGATACTGCAGAACATGGCTGTTTGATTTTGGCATTATGGGCACCTATACACAAGCAGGGAGGCTGCTCTGATGCACTGGAATTCTAGCGCATTGAGGTGAACTTGATTATTGAGTCTGCTAAAGCATGGCAATTACCATACTTCAGCAACCTTCCACATCTCTTGTATCAGCATTCCCACACTTCAAAATAGCAGTGGGGTGCTTTATCTAAAACTCATTTGAGTGCAGGGACATTGACACATGAGACACTCCAGGCACTTTAATTAGAGCAGTTCTTGAAGCCATTCTAATTAAAGCACCCTTCCCCTCCTCTCCCCACTGCCATGGAACATGTGTACCTGATATCTAATCAATAACTAGAAAAGATTTGTTCCCTATACATGTATGTTTTAATGCTTTTTATTCAAATCCCCATTGTCAACATGCCTCTTCTACAAGAATAGAAGTTATTTACTTTTTTTTATTGCTTTGCTGATAATTATGAGTTGATTCTCTGTGCTGCATATCAGTAATGATTCTTTTTGTTATGCTCATTGAAAGCTTAAAAAGAAAAGGCAATTAAAAGCTATTAAGAGAGAAGACAATTAAAAATTATTAAGGGCTCTGTTTAGCCATAATGATATAATTGTGAGTCATTTTTATTGCACAATCATAATTCTGTTCATGTAACCTCAAGATAAACCACTATATCTCCTAATGTATAGAATTGTAACATTTAAATAGAAGTATTTACATTCAGTATTGTAGCATGATGCAGTGGCTTTACTAGTTATGTTTCTCCCAACAAACAATACATTTATAATCATTATTTTTTCTTGCATTTAGAATTCCAAACATTTGGAATTGCACAAAACCAAATAAACTTGGCACTCAAAAACCTAGATTTTGTAAGTGTTTTGATATTTAAATATGTTGTTTGGTAAAAACGATCCATTATTCATCTTTTATGACAGAAAATGACATTTTGGACCAAAAAAATGTGATGCATTTGCAAAAGTATACTTGCTTTCCATATAGAATTTTGGTTTTTCTGCAAAAAGCAAAACACCTGAAAATTAAAATAATTTTGTTTCTCAGAAAAAAGAAGACATTTTTGGCTGGAAATTTAAAAAAAAAAGAAAAAAAATGGAAATGTTAACATGGGAACTGTAATTTGGGTATTGTCTAACTTAATCTCATATTCAAGTCCTGCAACTGAACTACATATCTCAAAATGCATCTTATCTATGTGATATGCTGCCATGGCTGAGCATATATATAGTAAGAGATGAGATGTGCTTTACAAGGAGACAACTTGTCCATATTGGACAATTAACTTTGTAGTAGTATTTTGGGAGGATTTTCTATTTTTATTTAAAAAAAATTTTTTTTGGAGACAAAACAGCATTTCCAAATCAACTCTAGTAAACAAATAAAGATCTCAAGTAATAAAAACTTAAGAATTGCTGTTTATTGAATCAGACCATAGGTCCTCAAGCCCAGTATCCTATTTCACACAATGACAGTTGTTTTCTACTCCCTGCTCCTCTCTCATTGCAGGTTCCAGCATTCTTCTCATCTCTTAATGAGATTCTCTCATCTCCTAAGGAAGACCTGAATTCATTAAAATTGATTTTGGATCAATCCCTTAGGAATTCAGTAGAAAAAAATATTTGGAAGAGGTAGAACGCCTAGAAGTGGCTCACTCTTTTTCAAATTCCTTTGTCCACTAGATTGGGGATCAAGGAATTTAAAAGCTCCTCCCATTCAGATTAAATGGAAGTGGGGTGTCTGCCTAGCTCTTATAAATTTGATTCACACAGACTAAATTTTCTATCAATTTATTTGATGATTAATGTAAAATGAGCTAGCATTCTCAGACCATTTTCTTGGAACCCCAAATTAGAAGTAACTGGCACTAAATATTCTTGCTGAGGTCAATAAAGAGATAGGTGAGGAGGCTATTTTCTTCATAAGAAGAACAAAACAAGCAAACAACAGAAAAAAACTACTATTCTTCCAGATAATGGTTGACAGCAGAGCAATTTTATATTGAAGTGTGTCCTATGGCTGTCCATAGTGAGATTTGTTTTTCAATAAGAGGGCATTCACCTCTCCTTCTTTCAAGAGATCTGTGACTTTGCTTGTTTAGCATTCAATGATGAATTAATTCAAAAGGATTAAAATGAATCAAAGATTTTTTCTTCCTTTTTTTAACTGTGAGAAACTGTCATCGTATTGGCATTTTAATCCTTTATAATTCATTTCACTGCTGGTTGTTAAAGAAAAATAATAAGCATCTTAAAAGAAGATTTATTCAGTTATTTCACCAGAAGTTCATGTTCATTGTGTCAAACACGTCTTTTACAAGAATGTGTATGAGAAATAGAAGACAACAATTCAAAGATATGAGCACTAGGGAAATCTGGAGATTGATAACATGATTGATACTGTAGTTCTTCCTAGGCAATATGTTTGAACTTAGCACAAAATAGAATCTTCAATCTTAGTAGCTGTTTAATAAATTATATCATATTAGTTGATTACTTTGATGTTATTAAAAATGACACAGTGATATAGCTGTACATATGTAAATATACATTTACATGTATGAATACAGACAAGCTCCAAAAGCTAAGAGAGGCCATTAACAAAAAAATTATGAAGTTAGCACTTTAAATGTGGTGCTTCTAATCCATTCTCTGTCCTTGGAGCAGGGATCTGAACCTAACTCTCCTATTCTACAAGTGCCCTAACCAGTGTGTTTTTTGAGTATATTGAGATTGAGCCTCTCAATTTTTGAAGTGTCACATTAAAAATAAGGGCCACAAAAACAAAATAGTAACATAATTAAGGCTCTCTTTAGGGGTGTAGAAAACCCAGGTTGACTCTCTTCTGTCTAATTGATACTAGAAGCTCCATATTCTTACGTGACCAATACAGCGAAATGCAAGGTGCTCCACCTTGGGAATAAAAACCCGTATCACACTTACAGGCTCAGCAATGCTACAGACCACAAGATGAATATAAGCCACCAATGCAATACCACAGCTGGCAAAGCAAACAAAAGTATAAAAAGGGCCCAGCAATGGCACAAGCCTAAGTCTGGTCCCAGCTCTAATGCAAGATGCAGGGGTGTAAACCCGCTGCACCCCCATGAGCCCAGGGACCCCCAGAAGAGCTCTCAGGACCCCCAATGAGTCCATCCTGCCTGCAGGTAAGCAGGGCCTGTGGAGGGAGGGACTTAACCACCTTAGCCAACTGGGAGCCAGCTGAGTCAGAGGTGGGGAGGGTCACACCCCTCTGGCTTCTACTTCACTCTGCCCCCCAGGGAGCTATGTGACTGTCCTGTTGGTGTGTGAGCCAGGTTATGGGGGGAGTACTCACTTGTTCCTTCCCTTATTGGGGGAGGGACCCCTTTAGCACCCCTAGACCAGCCACCAAGGAGAAATACTTTGCTCAGGTCCGGACCTGCAGAGAGCAAATCAGGAAAGCCAAAGCTGTGATGGAACTCCAGCTAGCTACAAATATCAAGGACAATAAAAAGTCCTTTTTCAAATATGTGGGGAGCTGGAGGAAAAGCAAGGGCAACATTGGACCCCTGCTAAACCAGATGGGACAACTGACAACTGATGCCCATGAAAAAGCAAACTTGCTAAATGGGTACTTTGCATCAGTTTTTCGCCAGTCCCATGGGACACCCCTGCCCACTGTAGGTCAGGAATGCCCAGGTGAGGGAGATTCCTTACCCTCCATTGAAGCTTACCTTGTGAAGGAACACCTTGACAGACTGGATACCTTCAAGTCAGCCGGCACTGACGGTTTACACCCAAGGGTACACAAGGAGCTGGCCAGCATCATAGCTCAGCCCCTGGCACAGATCTTTGAGAACTCCTGATGCTCTGGTGAAGTGCCTGAAGATTGGAAGAAGGCCAATGTCATGCTTATCTTCAAGAAAGGGAGGAAAGTAGATCTGGCAACTACACGCCCATCAGCCTGACCCCTATCCCGGGGAAGGTCTTGGAAAATGTTATCAAAGAGCCCATCATTAACAGACTAGCTGACAGCAATATCCAGAGGGATACCCAACATGGGTTTGTTGTGGGTAGGGCTTGCTTGATCAATCTAATTTCCTTTTACAACCAGGTGACATCACCTGGACAGGGGGAAGAGAATGAAGTCATATATCTTGACTTCAAAAAGCGTTCAATATGATATCCTATGATCACCTCTTGGTAAAACTGGCCTATTGTGGCCTTGGGTCCACCATGATCTGCTGGCTGGAGAACTGGCTCTGTGGTCAGATGCAGAGGATGGTAATTGATGGAAGTTAATCATCATGGTGTCCTGTGATCAGTGGGGTCCCCCAAGGCTCTGTCCCTGGACCCATATTGTTCAACATCTTCAATAATGATGTGGACACTGCTGTCCAAAATGGGCTGGCCAAGTTTGCCAATGACACCAAACTTTGGGGTAAAGCATCCACACCTGAGGACAGGAGGATGATCCAGGCAGATCTTGACAGGCTCATGAAATGGGCAGAAGAGAACCTGATGGTGTTTAACACCGAAGAATGCAAGGTTCTCCACCTTGGGAGAAAAAACCTGCAGCATCCTTATAGTCTCGGCAGTGGTATGCTGGCTAGCACTACAGATGAAAGGGACTTGGGAGTCATGATTGGCCACGAGGTGAACATGAGCCTTCAATGTGACACTATGGCTAGTAAAGTGAGCAATACACTGGCTTGTATCCATAGATGCTTCTCAAGCAAATTCTGGGATGTCTTTCTTCAGTTGTACTCAGCCTTGGCGAGGCCACACCTGGAGTACTGTGTCCAGTTTTGGGCTCCACAATTCAAAAAGGATGTGGAGAAGCTTGAGAGAGTGCAAAGGAGAGCTACATGTCTACCAGAGGTCAGGAAAACAGACCTTATGATGAGAGGCAGAGGGCCATGAGACTTTTCAGCCTAAAAAAGCGCAGGCTCAGGGGTGATCTGGTGGCCACCTATATATATCAGGGGTGTTCACCAGGATATGGGGGAACTTCTGTTCACCAGAACGTCACAAGGGATGACAAGATCGAATGGTCACAAACTCCACCATGACTGATTGAGATTGGACATAAGGAAGAACTTCTTCACTGTCCGAACCGCCAAGGTTTGGAATACATTGCCACCGGAGGTGGTTCAAGCACCTGCTTTGAATGCCTTCAGGACACATTTGGCTGTTTATATTGCTGGGTCCCTGCTGACTTCCTGCCCCTCGATGATCCTTCGGGGTTCCTTCCAGCCCCAATGTCTATGAAATCTATGAAAACTCTGGCTTGTACATGTGGCGGGCCAGTAGGGGGCACTCCTGCATTGAGCTGCCCACCTCCCTGCGCCCGCCCACCTGCCAGGCTCCGAATGCCTCCCTAGGGGCGCCTTATGTCCGGCTCGACCCCTCCCTGGAGCACATACGCTAGCCTGGGGGTAACGTCACCACCACCACCCCAAGAATGGACTCACACTCAGCACTGTGTCCTTGGGGAAACACAGGCCTAATGTCCTACGGGTACTTGACCCAGTACAGGCACATGGGGCACTTCCCCAAGTCCAGGGTCAAAAAGTACAGTCTCCCTTAGTCCGCAGACCTAAGGGGTCTCTTAGGCATAATTTAGACCCGCCCCTCAATAAGCCTCCCATACCAGTCACAAAGGAAGACTTTGTTGGTTACAGGGGTAGGGTGAAAATAGGGTACAAGATTGAGCAATATCCTAGAAATCCTAAAGAGCAAACAGTCTGGCTGAGGTAGCCTTTTGATCACGCATCTAAGTTACTGCTAGCTAGATATCTAATCAGATCTTGAGTAGCTTACTCACAAGCATCTTCCAGAGGCTGGTGAAGTTTCCCCTCTGGAGGCAGGAAGTTTCTAGCTTGTGAGTTTGGAGAAGAGAGCCAATTTAGATGGTAAAGCTTCTCTGTGTCCCCCACATGGCTGCTGCCTCACCTCATGGCCAAGGAGACCACCTCCTCACCCGTCCTAACTTATATAGCCCCTGTGACCTCATTCACCTGGTCCAGTGGAGGCCAGCCCCGGTTGGCTCTCAGCCAACCAATTTGAAATACATCACCTGTTACCAGGCAGATTCCAGCCCACCAGGTAGATGCCCCTCACCCAGGTACCAGTCATGTAGGCAGAAGGAGCAGGTTTCCCCCCCTCTCAGGAATGCAGCCAGCTCAGGTTACCTAAAGAGACAGGGTAAGGGTGTGGTCTTCTCTGCTGAGCCCACACTACTCAAATGGTCACAGCACAGAGATTTTATCACATTGTCATAGGGCAGATATTTTGGGGAGAAACCAAGGTGGCTTTCTGCTGCAGTACATAACGATGATTCTTGAGCAAGACCCAGGATATCATCCTGCCAATGTACTTGGCCCTGGTGAGGCCGCAGCTGTAATACTGCATCCAATCTGGGCTCCACAATTTAGGAAGAATGTGGAGAAGCTTGAGAGAGTCCAGACATGATCTAAGGGCAAGAGAACAGGCCTTATGAAGAGAGGCTGTGAGCTATGGGACTCTTCAGCCTGGAGAAATGCAGGCTCAGGAGGGAGCTGGTGGCAGCCTATAAGTACATAAGGGGTGTGCATCAGGATCTGGGGGAACACCTGTTCACCAGAGCAGCCCAGGGTCCAATGACAAGGTCCAATGGTCACAAACTCCTGCAAGACCATTTTAGGCTGGACATAAGGAAAAACTTTACTGTCCGAGCCCTCAAGGCTTGAAACAAACTCCCCCAGGGATGGTGCAAGCACCTACTCTGAACACTTTCAAGAAACATTTGAACACTTATTTTGCTGGGATCCTTTGACCCTAGCTGACTTCTAGCCCAAGGGGCAAGGGCCTGGACCTGATGATCTTATGAGATCCCTTCCATCCCTAATGTCTGTGGAATCTATGAAACCCTCCATCTCAACCTTTCCACTTTATGTAAATATTTAGACCATTATTATCCAGTTTTCAGTTCTTAATTCAGTAAATGTTATTTTATACACAAAGGAACAACTCCAACAGGAAAAACTGAAAGAGATTCAGCCCCATATACTCAAAAGCCATGAAAAACTGGTTACCTTATTAATCAAAATATACTTGAAACCTTGGGAATATTTAAACTGATTTTAGGTAACTGGTTACTTAATGGAACAGCAAATACCACAAGTTTCCCTATGGTAAATTAGTAAAATGAAAAAAGCCAACTACAAGGAACAAAAAAACCAAAAACACTAAACAGCATTTTCTTTATTGGTGTATTTCGGCAGGATTTACTCATCAGGTTTTCAGGTCACTCCATGTGACCGCGCCTGCTTGTGACACTAGCTATCTGTTACTAGTATAACTGTTAATATATTTCAGTTAGGCTGGAAGTATGCAGCTTGGTAAATGAAATATTAATTCTGGGAAGGGAGGAGGCAGATTTTAAAAAATGGATTACAAAAATGGATTCACAACATGCTTATTCTCCTCACACTTGCATCATATTGTATCAGTTTAACTTCCCTAACATGTGTGGAGTTCCTTCCAATTTGTACAGCCAGAGCAGCAGCAGAATCAGTTCATTGTGTCAGTTATACAAATTGCAGCATCAAATTAACATTGTAATTAGTAATCTGCTCTCCATGAGGCAGACCACATTTCCCTCTCTAGAGCTAACTCTGGGAGGTTGACAGGCTAATATCAACTAAAATGGTTTGAAAACCTGATAGTGTGAAGGAGCAAAGTAATGACTGTTTATATCTGGAATAAAATCAAGGGGAAACATGAAGTAAAGCCAAGGACTGTGAAAAGTACCAAAAATACAAGTAAAGAAATACACTACGCAGCAGCTGTGAGGATCACTAATCTAAAAAAAATCAAATCAAATCAAATGGCCATAATAATTTACATGCCTCTTATCTTCTACCTAATTCTCCCTTGTACAGCTGAACATACGTTTTGCCAAAAAATATGCTGTTTCATTGGGAAATGTGGCAAGGAGAGACAATGTGTATTATACAATGGGTATTTATTCACAAAAAATTAACACAGTCATTTTATGATTTGGCACTTTGCACACTGTCTTGGATGTTCAGGTTGAAAGTCTACCTGATTCGGAGCAATCTGGTCTGCAGTATAGCAGGCCCTAACCACCAAGTGCCACGCACTTTTCCTGGATCATAAGACACTGGTTCAAAATCATAAGACATTGGTTCATGAACTCCTTGTAAAGAGGTAATAAAAATGAATAAAAATAAATTTTAAAACCTTGTTGAAAAATGGGACTGTTATCTTCTGGTCCTTTCTTCTGTGGTGCATTTTCATGCTGTAGCGAAGACAATGAAAGACTTGAGAATATGGTAGTCTCAGATAGGCAGAGCTGGAATACAAAGCCTCCTTTCCATACAGCCATTCTAGGACAGGCAATAGTAGGTGGGAGTTTTCCCAATTGTACTCACTTGCCTCTGAATCCCAGTGAATGTCTTTTCCTTGACTCTTCCTGACAGTAGGGTATGTCCTTTTGTAGCGCGCTGAAGTGGACACTCACTAGGAAGTAGGAAAACCTGGGTTTCAGTTCTGTATCACAGGACTAGTTACACATCTTGCTTTAGAGAGCCATTGTTGAAAAAAAGAGAAATAACTGTGAATGCAGGGACCAGGAATGGTCTATCCTTGCACTCTGCTAGTGAGTTCACTGGCTACAGGCTACAGAAGCTTTTTCCTTGTTTTCTTTCTGGTGCTGTGAATTTTGCACTGTTGGCTGACTTGAGACTTAGCTTTAATAGGAGGTATGAAGGGTTCCTCCACTGACCTTTTCTATAGCCTGGGGATTTAGAAAACTCTCCTGAGAAATGAAATTTGAGTTCCATCAAGGGAAAGGCCTAAAATTCAAGCACCACACCTTGAGTAAATATTCTAACCACTAAACTAATATGAATAGAGTTGCCAGTGCTACCACTGGTCATATTTGAGAGTGAAAGTCACTATGCATGCTGGACTTTTCCCTAAATTCAATACTTTGGTCAGTGTGAATTAGATATGCTGATCGGGGAGGCACCTCTCTCTGGGATGGATACCAAGAGGATAGGTGTCCCTTACTTGCAACATTGAGTCAGGTACATAGTCTCTGAGGAGAAGCATGATTTGAAACATGGCTCTTTGCCTAGCTTTTCTGTATTGGATTTTTCTAGGCACCCAAGAAGACGGATCTGTGAGAACAATTTGGATCTTGCTTAAGTAGTAGTTTCTTCTAAGGAAGTATCTCTGAGGTTGTGTGGAAGTGTTCACTCAAATGCTTGAACCCCAATAAATAAGCACCTGAAGCCAGGTACAGAAGTTACACTTATTGCCCATGTTCACACATGGTGTGGATGTTTGATTTCCTGGGGACAACTAGCAGTGGTGCACCTTGCACCACTGCTAGCTGTCCCTGGGGAATGCCCGTGCCATGCACACTCTGGCACATGGCAAGTTACCCCGGGGACTGTAGAGGAGGCTGGGGCCAGCACTGGGTTGGCCCCAGAAATCTTACCTGGGATCCTGGGGTCCTCCCTGGGCTGCAACAGTGGTGATTGTGCCATGCAGAGCCTGGCCAGCAGCCACAGTATGGCTCTAGCTAGTCCAGTTCTGGTTTTGAGCAGCACGAACTGCCTTCGCATGCACCACTCTACTTTTTTTCTCCACTTCTTTTTTGACTCCTAGATATATTGCTGCACTGCTTCTTTGGAGTGTAGAGAACAACTGAACGTGTGGTTTGTGGTGCCACACACAGGTCTGTAGCGTGACATACTGCACTGCCACACTCATCTGGATGCAGCCACTGGGTTCGTCTGCATGTGCTTATTAATGTACAACACTAAGGTCCAGAGCTTATCATTGCCAGAGGTGCAACAGCACATGAGCCCAAGTCTAAAGCATATTAAGCTGGGGTGGAGCAGCCCCATCTGGCAAGGAGCCCCAGGGGTTGTCCTGCCAGCCTAGGCTGCTCCTCCTGGTTTGCTGTACTGTGCTGTGGAGGGGCTGGCTGAGGCACAGAGGTGCTTTAGCATGGGGCTAGCCAGCAGACATCTCCCACACTGTAGCACCCTGGTGCCCCAGTTAGCCCCTCCAGCATCTACACATGAGCTGCTATGGAGTTTTTTACTTTGTAGCAGGATAGTACTTGTATTTACAAGTACTGCTGTGGAGTAAATTAGTTTACTTAAGTCTAATAGAGCTACATGTGTAGATGCTGAGACATATGCTTTGAAGCTAACTAGTTAAGTACACAGTAGCTGTCTCATGCAGATGTGCCCATTGTGTGGTAAGTGCTCTGCAGCTATAATAAAACACATGGTCAGGGTACATAGAGAGGTGTAAAAATGGTGGATCTCACTCTAAAATAATCCTGGATGAATTTGGTATCAGACTTCAGTGCTGTAGAGTGCTATAACAGATATCTGTAGCAGATCCCATTGTCAGTAATGTTAGGTAGCATTCTTCCAGCAATCCATGGGACTTTGCAGCACCCCACTGAGCCTCACTCACAGGAGGGTGGCACTGTAGTCCAGATGTGCACTCCAGATGTGGTTTTACCAGTGCACTATAGAGGGGAAGAATCACTTCCCTCAATCTGCTGACAATGCTCCCTCTAATGCAGCCCAGTATTCCTTTAGCTTTCTTAACAAAGGCACATGTTGGTTCATAATCAGTTCACTGTCCACTGTAACCCCCAAATCCTTTTCTGAAGAGCAGCTGCTTAGCCAGTTGGCCCCAAGTAAGGTTGCACTGATAGAGATTTTGGGGGGACAGTACCGATGGCCAATTTTTAATGAGCCATATCAGTCAATACCGATCCAATTTCCAATATGCATTCCAGCAACTTGAAGAGCAGCATCTGGCTGGTAAGTCTGTTGTGGTGGAAGGGGTGAGGGGAGAGGAGGGTCATGGGCGGGGCTGCAGATTGAAAACCCTGTGCTGAGGCAGGGAATGGGTTTGGGTCTGGGTCTGGGTCTGGGGCAGGTGCTGCCCAGCTGGGGCAGTGCATGAGACAGAGCTGCAGTGCCTCCAGGGGGTGCGAGGAGGGGTGATGGTTCCTGTTGCTATGCACACCCCAGGAGGGCATGAGGGATGTGTGCCTCTGGATCTATGCAGGGCGAAGGCTGGCTGCTGCTGCAGGCTGGGACCAGGGCAGCACTGGGATCTCCCCAGTGGGGGGGCTGGGCTGGGCTGTGCTGTGCTCAGGGTGGGTGGTGGCAGTGCTGAGGTGGGGGATATTGGGTTTGGGGCTGCAGCTACTACAAAATTTACCATATTATTAGCTCCACAAACCCTCCTGGCAGTGCTGCCACAATGCAGAAAACAATGCAGTTTTCTTCTTCAGGCCATATTTGGCCCTCTGGTTCAAAAGTAGTATTTATATGCACCCTGAGGCTGTGTCCAGATGAGCTGAGGCATGCTGCAGCCCAGCCAGCCATGTAGAGTGCACCACAGTATGGGGGCTCCACAGAAGAGCCCCCATCCCCATGCTGAGGCACATGGAGACAAGGAAGCAGCCAGCCCAGGGCTGCCTGCTTTCCCATCTCATGGCACACTGCACCACAGCTAAGGGGCTCTACAGGGCACAGAGACAGGAGCTCAGCCTGCCCAGGGCTGGCTGTTCCACCATCTCCATGTTTGTCCTGGAGCATTCTATTTTGGCATGTTTTTCACTGCTTTTTTTCTAGGGTGGTTTTTTGAGGGGTTTTGGCTACCAGGAAATCCCTATCACAAATGGTGTCCCTGAACTGCAAATTAGTAGTGCTGCCCACAGTTTAACATTCAACATTTGCAGTTTGTGTCACCACAAGCCACACATACCTGCATCCTACATGTGTAGATGCAACCTAAGATTTCAATTTCTAATGCTTATTAATACCCCAAAGTTAAAATACATTGCTTATAAAGAAGTTTTATATATACTTGAAACACTGTGTTAGGTCCCATCTAGTTTTTGGATATATGGTTGTACAATCTTTGAGAAGACATCAATATCTATCTAAACTTGCTGTGCCTAGCCACGGCAATTTTCCCTAATAATTCTTTTATAATAAATGTCAGTCTTAGGCCTTTCTCTGTGTGCTAATATTAATTGAAATACTATATTTCATTGAAAAATAAAATCATATTGTCTCAGAAAATAATTCTAATATATTAGTGGCACTTAGAAAATTTACTCCAGTATTACCAGTTCCTCTAAAATATTCCTTATCACAAACATAAGGAATATTGCAGGAATCCATTATGCTTCTAAAACTATAATCAAATTATGTTTGTACTACACATCTAATATTCACACACAAAATGTAAACCTATGCATATTTTTAATTTATTGTGTCATAGTAGGAAGAAACAGCATGCAAAAATCATGTCACATAGAAAGGTAGGTCTGGAAAGGACATCAACGTACTATAAGCTATCCCCTGGCACTGAATCTACCAACATTAATTTATTAATAAATTAGCTGCTACAGCCATTTAGACTAGAGTATTCAAAACACCTCCATTTATATGCAAAGGAAGAAATGCAAAAAATATTTTTAAAGTACTTCTTTGTAAAAGCTCCCCTTCATTTGTGGTTTCATAAAAGTCATTGAAGTCACTCATTGCACAAAAAGAAAAATGAATTGTTTTTACAAACTTGTTGCTGCAGGTTATTGCACAGAAACTGTTAATCAATCCAGCAACCCCTCTGCTTTTACAATAATACAACCATAAGCCACAAAAAAACATTATATTTAATTTCAGAAATGTTTCATTAACTGAGCTGTTATAATTTAGTCTTCCATTACAGATTTATACACAAGAGTTGGTCTGAAAATATAGGGATGGAAGCTTGGAATGGAAGCTGATTGTGCAATAACACAATTTGTTTATTTATTAATGGAGATGCATTCTATTTGGAATCTATATACTCTTAAGAAACACCTCTGAAGAAATCAAAGAAAAGCTTATATCCATAATGCTTGCCAATTCATACAGACTTTTTTCCATTTAAATCTACTTTTAATAAATGTCTACTTAAAAATCTCTGCCTTATCAAACTGAAAATTGCCAAAACCTGCAAAAATTTCACCAGTGTCATATTCTAGCCTTATACTGAAAACACACGAAGCCATGATCCACAAAAGTTGTCCACTGTACCATCGCAATACATTTTACACAATAACCCTCTTTGATGTCAACTGTGTCTTAAAACAGTTTGCAGAGTACAAGACAGATCTAGAGTGAACTCATGGTAACAATTCTGCATGGAAGGTTATAAAACAGGTTTCTTTATTCTCCATATCTGATAATTTTTTTAAACCTGATTTACTTAATTTTGAAGTAAAGAATATTTTCATGGTCAATAGAAATCTCACATTATTATTCATAGAATTAAAAATGATTGTATTTTAATGATTGTTTTCAACTTTTTTTGTGTATTGCTCAAATCAGTACAGCTTAGAAATGTCACAATGTTTTTATGGAAAGATCTCAACAAGATTTAAATAATAGAACTGGATAGATTACAGATGTTTTTTAAGTGTTCATAAGTCCCAGGAATTGAAAGCTCTAGGCTCTTCACTACTACAAACTAATCAGAGAAGCCAGCATAGATTACAATGGTTATGGACAGGCTACTACATGCTGCATTTCAAGGTAATGCCACATAAGCACACCGCTAATACATTTGTAGGCTGAATCTGGGTTCCACTGAGGTAAACAGAAGCTTTGAATTTTTTCATATAGTTTAATAATGTGAATCCAGTTTAATCAAATTGATTTTATGCATGAGTTCTCACTGAGACCTAACTAATAAGAATATTTTGACATGTCTAGCCCATGTGGGTTTGAGTGCAACTCAATGTGAGAAAGCATTGCAGGATCAGGAACTTAGTGTCTCTGTGGAGTATGTAAAAGCCAAAAATGAAAAACAGCTGATTCATAACCACAGATGCCTTTTCTTCCTGCAGAATTTTTAAAGTTGCTTAAGTTTGTAAATAACTTATTTTGATCAGAAAAGTCTAGTTTTTATACACTGAGTCTACCAATCAGCATATAATATTACTTTGCACTTATATGTGAATTGTTGAACCTGAACTAGAATTTTGCAGGCTTGCTAAGGATGTGGAGAAACAACACATGCCCTACAAAGAAAACTGCCTTTTCTGTTGCAAAATTACTCCACAATAACAAAAAAAGAAAAGTGTAATACTTATAACCTGGTGTGACTTGGTATGGAGCATCATGTATCTACTCTACTACAGGGTTAAGCTACATATAGCCCATGGGCTGGACCAAGCCAATGAATAGACTGGGTTCAGCTCATGGCAGTTTAGGGAATTAGCAGCAGGCTTCAGCCACAGTGACATATGAGGGTCCTGGCACCTGGCTTTTCTATCCCCTTTGCAGTATCTATTGATTGGTGGGAGTTGTAGAGGTAGAGCACACAGTTGGGTCACAAACAACAGCTCATGGACTGTATCCAGATGTGCAGGTACATCAGGGGCAGCCAATTATTTCAGGCAGAGGGCTGCTTACCCAGTTTTGGCAGGCTGTTGAAGGCCACATGGGTAGCCATGCCGCTTGACAGGCCCTCCGCCCTTTGATAGGTGCCCCGCTGCAGTGCGTGGCGCCAGGTATGGGGCAGGCAAGGGGCTGCTCCCCCCCATGTTCAGCTTTTCCCCAGGCTCCTATCTTGCCCTTCTCTCCCCACTTCCCCCTTACCTGTGGTCCCTGTGTGGGGCAGCCATGCAGTTTCAGGCCAGAAGCCCTGGCTGGGGCTTTCAGCTGGGGGGTGGGGCTGGGCAGGCCCTGCTGTTGTGGGAGCCTGCTGGGCTTTCCCCTGGGCTTTCACTTTTGACAGGAACCAAAGGCAGATAAATATTAATTTTCTAAATTTTTAGGGGCCCCATGGGCCAGATAGAACGGCCCCACAGGCCGCATTTGGCCCACAGGCTGTATTTTGCCCACCTCTGAGGTACGTGCAGGTTGTGGTGCCACAAACTTTTGTGGCATCACAAATTGTATGTGTTGCACATTAAAGCATGCACAGTGCTGCTAATTTTCAGTACTGGGACAAGAGTTGCTACTGGGATGTCCCAGTGCTGGAACAAACACAGAGACAGCCTAGGGCTGCCTGCTCCCCCATCTCTGTGCACCATGGTACCCCTCTGTGTTGAGGCACCCTGCATTCCATCCAGCTGCTCCCTAGCCACCTGGGGCACAGTGTGCCTTGAGATGGGGGAGCAGGCAGCCCTGGTCTAGCTTTTCCCCTGTTTTTGTGTGCCTCACTATGGGGCCCCACTGTGGAGTCCCTGCACTGAGTCATGTAGAGCCCCCATCTCAAGGCACACTGTGCCTCAGCCAGATGGGGAGCAGCTGGCTGGGGTTCAGGGTGCCTCAGTGTGGGGACTGTATAACATGTGAGATGGGGGAGCATGGCTGCCTGCTCCCCCATCTCCACATGCCACTCCCTGGCTGGCTGGGGCACAGGTTGCCTCACTGTGGGGGCTGCCTGCCAGCTAGTCTCACAGTGAGGTACCCTGTGCCCCAGCAAGCCCCTATACAGCACATGGATCAGTGGGACAATGTGTCCCACTGCAAAATGCACTGGCAGGGGTGTGAACTGCAGCACAAAGTAGGAGCGCAGATTTGTGCTTCTACTATTTGTCCTGCTGCAAACACATGTCCCTGCTCATGTGGATGTGGTCATAGTGTCAAAAAGCTGACAACCTCTGCTGTAATCAATTTAATCTGGGGCTAGCCTTTTACTCATTGCAACAAGCTTCCTCGCTATTCAGTGCCCAGATGTTGTAACAGTGCCTGTTGCAGGCATCTAGCTTGGGAAAGCAGTGCGTGTAACCACTCTTTTCTAAGGAGCAAAATTACTGTGGTATAAACTTTAGTTTAAATTACTCCATAGTAATTATGTTGCATGTTAAGAATTAACTTTGGAGTGTTTTCAATGGATTTTTTTTATTTAAAATGTGTCTAGGGAAGTCTTTCTGTAACCATAATTCTGAATTAATCACATTTAGTTCAGTGGCAACAGCAAAAAAAAAAAGAAAAAAAAAAAAGAAAAAGGTCGGGGGAGGGGAAGGAGAAGTGTGAAAAAGGATAGGAATAGGGAAAGGACATTTTGTTTTTAAAAAGATCAGTAAAGTGGAGATTTAGATGGAATGAACTCAATCCAAAATAATGCTCTTGTATGAAAGGGAATGGTTATAATTTCCACGTTTCATAGAATATGGGTTATATTCCAGTGATTCAGGTTGTGGCTCTACTGGAGTTGGTAGAGATACTCCTAATTTATACTTGTAAATTTAACAAGAGCAGAAGGCTTTGTATTCCTAATCAGCCCCTTCATTTTCACTGTGTTGTGTAAATGTTATTAAAATATTGATGTTAACCATCCTAAGTGCAAGGACTAATTTGCTAGTTTATTATTGTAGTGGAAAAGTTATCATATTATTAACTAAACAGAGCACTAAATATAAAATATATCGGAAATCTGGGGAGAGAATTAAAGGACCACTGGACATGAAGGCTGAATCACTTTATATTCTGGGAGGTGACCTCCACAAGTCAGAGTTGAGACATTAATGGCATAAGATGTGCATTGTTTTGACCTCCTGAATTACTTTGATTTCCTAAGGTTAAATATTACACAAAACTTAATTCTGCAGTTGTGTCATGACATTATCTCTTTCCAAGTACTAAGTATGATTTTTTATAATTTAAAATGAAGTACTACAAGTTTTGTGAAAATGTATACTGAATCCCATTATTCTTCTGCAGGTCAAGCAGTATGCTGAGAGAAAATTACAATAAAGAACTTAATTGCCTAGATTTTTTTTTTAGATAAAACTACAAATTAGTATGTTAATTCTTCTACTTACTAGTACTCATCATATTTCTAAGCCCTTCACTATTTCCCTTAATGAGAACAAAGTTGATTAGCATTCAAAACAGCTTCATTTCCCTAGTAATAAACGGTTTCTAAGAATCACTGATGATTACTACAAATTGTTATGTTTGATGTATAATACAATATAACATTAGCTGAATGCAAAAGAGACAACTGGAGTCAAGTATGTCTATAAAACTAGTTTTTGCTGCTAGCAAGAATTATTATTTATTTCTTTATAGACATTTTATAATGCTCATCACTGTAGCATGTGAGAATCTACATCTACAGTTCTTTCAGAATTTATCAACATTAAGATTTTGTACATTACAAAATCTTGCTTTCAAGGGCTTATGAAGTTCTTAAAAATTCTCCTTTGACATTAAAACTTAATTTTTTGTTCAACCAAAAATATTTTTACTGAGTTACAGAAGTGAATTAAAAATAAATTTGTTTTGCTAAAATGGCTGGAGGGAGACAAAACTTAAAAAAAAATCTGATTTATTTCAAACATAAGTTATCAGAGAAAAGCCATGTAAATTATAAATCATTTACTGAATATGGAGAGAAACTAAATGAGGGATGATGCAGAGAAGAGTGAAGTGCTTTAGTGCCTTTTTTGACTTTCTGTCTTCACAAAAAAAGTTAACTGTCAGATGACAGAGTTACCAGCAAGCATAAGACATGCATGAGCTCAATTGTTTTTTTTTTATCAACAGGACTGGATGAAATTTATTCTGAGGTATTCATATAATTTCAGAGCCAAGGGCTATTATCTTTGAGAATTCATGGTAGTCAGGTGAGTTCCCATAGGATTGGAAAAAGACAAAAATAGAGCTCATACTTAAAGAGGGGAAAATAGGGAACCCAAAAAATTATTCAGTCTAAATTCAGTACTAGGAAAGACATTGGAACATGTCATCAATGAATTTGTAAGCACAAGCACCTAAAAGATGAAGTGGTAGGTAATAAGCAATATGGACTGGTCAAGAACATGTTTCTGACAAGGTGATGGGACTGGTGGGTGGAGCAGAACGGGAGATTTAATGTACCTCAGCTTTACTACTGATTTAAACAAGTTGTTCTCAACCTTTTTTAGACTCAAGGCATCCCTCTTTAGACTCAAGATATCCATGGGAAAATGCCAGCTCTTTATTTTCATTCATTTTTTGATTAAAATAATAGAGTATTATTTGTTGTTGCACAGAACCCAGGAAGACTACAACAGAACGTTTTTAATACTATAACTTCCTATTTGAAATCTTTGGGTTTATCTTGTGAATCATGTTTGCATACCCAGTGGTGCCAACATTGCAAGGCATTCCATGGCTCCCCTGAAAGGATTTCAAGGTACCCTGGGATGACCCTGCACCGTGACTGAGAATCATAGATTTAGCCACTATCTCCCATGCCATTTTCATAAATAAGATAAGGAAATACAGTTTAAATTAAACTGATATAAGATTTATAATTGTTTGGAAATTATTATCAAATATCAAACTAGAAAAGAGATTAAGTAGGGTTTTCCAGGCAAAGTAACACACTTAAGAAGCAATAAATACATGAACAAATGCAAGATAAAATGACAGGCTAGGCTGCATTATTGCACCAAAGAAACAAAGATGAGCCAAAAAAAAGCTGTTCACATACTGGGATATCTTAACAGTAGTACCAAAAGAAATCATGGAAAGTTATTCTTCCACTCTGTCCACCAATAGCAAAGCAAGACCTGGAGTTCTGTGTTCATTGTTGGACAAAAACATTAAGAAAGCATGTGAACAAATAGGAACAGTTCAATATGGCATGGCAAGCATGATCAGAGGTCTATAAAATATGACATAAGCAAATACTGGAAGAATTAGTATTATTTATTTTGAAGGAGAAGAGAAGAAAGGGTGGGGATTTGATAACAGCTTTCAAATACAAAAAAGAGTTATAGATATAATGCCAATTAATTGTTCTACATCTACAGGGGACAAAACAAGATGCAACAGAATTAAACAGCAAGAAAAGAGATTCACGTAAAATATTAGGAAGATTTTTCTAATATTGACAGTGGCTAGTGCTTGGAACAGGTTACTCAGACAGTTTGTGAAGCCTCCATCACTTGGTATTGCAGGTTAAATGTAACTTTTGTTTGAGACAGATTTTAGACAGTGATAAACTTTTCTTGATAAGGGGGATTTTACCTGATGATCTTCTGAGGACCCTCTTAGCTATAGTGTGTGTGTGTGTGTGTGTGTGTGTGTGTGTGTGTGTGTGTATTTGAGTATGCTCAGTAGGTAATGATAAAAATTTTCAACCAAAATTGACTGCTACCTATTTTTTACTTCAATGACAGGGCTGGAAATATTTTGGATGTGACTATATGTGAGTATATAGTTGAAAAACTGTTCCTAGGTTTATTCTTGCATGCCTAACACTATGAATGACCATACAATGCTAGGTTGTATTACAAAATGGATAAAAGATAATATTTTAAAAATATTCTAATAGATTAGAAAAAAGTATGTTAGTTATCATTTGGAATACAAAGTTCAATCCTCCTCTTCCTGCCCTTCAAAAAGATATAGCAGGAGCAGAAGGAGTTCACAGATAGAAAATGAATATGATTAGAGGAAAGTAAAGATTTCCTAAGGAGAAAAGTGCTAAATTAGCAATAACAAAGACCTTGATAGAGGCAAATATTAAAGAATTAATCATATTTAGAAAAAAATAGAGGCTCTTAATTGCTTTGTTATACTATAAAATATGATAGACAGTTACAGTGAAATGTCAAGTCAACAGTTTTTTTATATATATGTATATATATATAATTTTACACAATTATAAACAATTGGAATTGTACCATTTTAACAGGATACTGCTGAAGTTAGGAGTTTAATAGATTCATGACGCAGGACATAGATGGCCATTCTTTTATTAGAATTAAAAAAAACTCACATAGATCAGGTTATTCTATAATTGCCTTGGCACCCTTTTTTTTCTGGAACCCTTCTGTAAGCATTTCATACTGATAACCATCAAGGGGTAGGATACAGAAGTAGAATGGACCACTCATTTGAGCCAGTAGGATAATTCATATTTTTCATGTTTTGAACTGCCTGAATCTAAAAATTAAGGGCACTTACACACCTAGAGGGAGGCTGCTTTGACATGCTGTAAATTCAGCACGTCAGAGCAGGCTCGATTAATTGAGCATGGAAATTAACATGTTCCAGCATCCTTCAGCATCATGTGTATCAGCATCTCCACACTGAAAAATGGCGGCAGGGCACTTTGGACTAAAGCTCCTTGAACGAGCTGTAGTTCAGAGTGCTCCATCAGCATTTTTCAGCACAGGGACACTGATACATGTGATGCTCAGGTGCTTTTAATTAGCATGGCACATCTATAAATGCCCTAAGATTTGAATGTACAGAAGAACATTGTTTTGTTTTTTTAATACATCAGCATTTCTCCATTTTGCCTTTAAGTACTAAAATAAACACAAATTCTCTTCCATCCAGAAAAGAAAGACCTCTTTCTAAAAAAACCTACCAAAGCAGGCACTTTGCTAAAAATGCAGATCTCAGGGAAGCAGTTTCCTTAGCAACAAAAATCCTGAGACACCTTTCAAAACTCCTATGACTGTTGCTGCTGGAAAAAAAAAATCTGTTACACTGTGGTCCCACTCCTCCTCTTCTAGCAATTCTACTGTTTTAATAAATATTTATACAGGAAAGCAAAATATTCTCTGAAATAAAAGGTTTAGCCACTATCACTGCTTATTGGCCCCTATGGAATGATGCACTTAGTATCATTATACTCCTTCCAGTTTGGGAGTTAGGATGCATAGATCTAACACTGTCTGGGCATTTCATAGTTTTATTCCATATAGACAAAGTGCAGACAGTCCACTGACATTTGCAGAGTGTCTATGAAGAAGTGTTACTTTTTTAGGGCAAAGGGAATTGAGTGTTATAAAGCAGGTAGGAGGGAGAGGTTAGAGAGTGAGGGCTGGGGACAAGCAAACAGAAGATATTTGGGAAAATAGAGGGTTATTGAATTACTTTGTCTTTAAGTTTGGAATTAAGAGTAATTTATTATAGGAAAGTGTTAAAAACTGTTAATGACTAAGAAGAGGGAGACAAAGAATATGCAATGGAAAGAGAGTGGGGTTAAAATATTATTAGTTATAAACAACAGCAACAAAAGTAGAAAATAGTAATAATAAAAATTAGAGAGAATGTGTTTTGAAATAATAAAAAGCAAAATAAGGGGTTAATAACATGGCAAGGAAGGAAAGTCAAGGAAATAAAGAGAGTTATGAAATACCTACATTTCTTCTGATACTTCCTGCTTCCACTGTTTGATCTGTTATTTATAAATTAGATTGTTCTTTGTCTCATGTATTTAGAACAGCTAGGACAGTTTTAGACTCTGTGGTTCCTGTTTAGTAAGTAAAGCATTTGGATACCATGTGTTGAAATCTGCTGTTAAGCACCAAGGCTCATAATTCATTGTAAGCACCCGATCTTACAACCTGAAACTTCTACCCATTAAATAGCAAAGAAAAACAAAAACAAAATAGGAAATGAAAGTGTTAAAAAGGAAGAAAAATATACAATTTAGAAGCTGGCAATAATTCCCCTCATCCAGGTTGTGACCTATTCTGAATGTATTTCAAAGTCACGTCCAATCCTGCTGTGTTACAGAAAGCTGATCCTCATGTTTTGATAGATATGCTTCTTTTGACAGACCTTTCCCAAGGTACTTTCATCGTGCTATCTAGAGTCTAAATGTGACCTCAGAAGTTCCCTGATTCTTTGAATGAGAAAAATTGTTTTTCCTTGAAGTTTCTGTGTGACATCCACATTTCAGCCCGATACCATTAAGATGAGAGTTGCAGTAAATAAATTAGAGGTTATAAATGAATGAATCAGGGTGGTAAGGTCCTCATCTGAGAGGAAAAAAGCAGTCTCTCAGCCAGCTCAGGAATTTATAATCTCCACTGCTCTTGCATTTTTTCTTTTTACTTGTAGTAGTGAAGAGACCAATAGGTTCTACTGCATTGACTTCATGGTCAGAGGTTGTAAGTTCTGAGCAGTGGTGAAGTCAACGTTTTTGTGAGCTTCTCTAAGTGCTGTTCTTTGTATTATCATGACTTCTGCCTTCACCAGATTGAAAATGAGCTAGTTTCTAGGGCTGTGTGAAGCTTCGGTCCCTGATTCAATTAGTTGGAGAATAGGCCTGATCCAGTGGCCGAATCTCTGAATCCAAATAGTATCAGGAGACCCGCTAATCTCTCCTAATCAAATTACAACCTTCCAAATCAATTCAGAGAGATTCGGAAAGATTTGGGAATTCGGAAATAGATACAGCTTTAAATGTTTTTTCTATATACCTCTAGGTACCAGGTGGCTCATGAATGCTGCTGGGGCAGATGGAGTGTCATACAGGCGTGTGGGAGGCTCCCCAGCATGCTCAGCAACAGACCTGGAAGTGGACCAGAAGCACTTCTAGTCAACTTCTGGGTCTGCCAGGGGGTGCTCTGAGGGTGTAGCAAAACATTTTAAAATGCATTACCCTCCCCTTCCCCAACCATTTCTGACTTTTTCTTTCCCTCTCTATTCCTTATAGATAAGTATAAGTAAGCTAAGATGTAGGATAAGCTTTAACATTTTATTTTAGGTGGTAAGTTTTATTTTTCCCTCCCCTCTTTGGAAGTAAGTTCCCTGATATTTTGATATCAATACACACGTTTTATAAGTGACAATTATTAAGTTCATACTGCTTTTATATTGTGTGATTACTGTTTTAGGCCTATATATGTAAGTTAGCGTAAGTCATGTTATGTTTATGTCAAGCCTCCATCTTGTGTCCCTTGCCCAGGCATCCCCTATGTTGTATCTGTATGATTCATGTACCCCTCCCATGTAAATTGCTTCCCAGATGAATGAGAGTGATTGGGAATGATTAAAATAAAATGGTAGCAGGCCTCTACTGAATGGCCTGTAATGACCAGGCCATCACCTTGCATTGATTCATCCACGAATCACAGACCTCACCCAGGAACAGAGACAAGAACCCAGCATTTGAAAGTTAAAAGACCCTGCAGAACCAGCAACTCTACCATTGTAACCCCATCATTACAGACACCCGAAACTGCACATCCCTGCATGGAGCACACATGCTCAG
>NW_017728886.1:243087160-243088498 GCF_001723895.1 Crocodylus porosus | reverse complement strand
TATAGTCACAGAGCACTTAGGTGCTCCGCTCCTATAAAGAGGGGAGGTGTGTCGCAGAACACATGGGTGCCCTGCTCCTTAGAGTGGGAACTGCTGGGGAGAGAGCCCTAGCAGTGAGTGGGGAGCCCAGCTGCCGGTTACTAGGGCAGCCACAGTAGTAATAAAGAGGCACAGGTGCTGGTTGCTAAGGCAACCAGTGAGAGTCAGCTGACCAGAAGAGGCAGGGCCTGGCTCCCATTTAAACCCAGGCTGAGGCCAGACAGGCAGTTCCCTGCTGGCAGTCAAAGGGGAAAGAGCTCCACCTGAGTGAGGAAAAGGAAGGGGCCTGAATGACTGAACAAGGCAATACTGGTGAGAGGTGGAAAAACCCCGGAGTGACTCGAATGTTGTTATAGCCAAATGGCTTAGATTTATGTTACAGCCTAGCAGCTTGAGTTTTCTGTTGTGGTTTACAAATGGTGGTTTGGGTGAGGCTACTAGAGGTAGGAGGAGGCCTCATAGGGGACCCATGGTAGCATGGGGACCTCAACACCAGAGAGGGCAAAGCATTTTGGGGTGCAATGACCCCAGCCCCGAGAAGGGGCATGGAGAGTTGGAGGCCAGGTAAGGCCGAGGGCGCCTGAGCCCTACGGGGGTTTGAGACCTGAGGCAGAGAGTTGGGGCCAGGCATGACTACGGCCACCTGAGCCCCAAGGTTGTGGAAGCCCCACTGCAAAGGGGACAGTGTGAGAAGCCCCAGAGCAAGGGGGCAGCAATTGACGAGCACCAGAGGGTGTGGTTGTGAGAGAAGGCTGCAGAAAGCCAGGTCATCTGTGGGGTGCAGTTGTGAGACAAGGCAGCTGAAAGCCAGAGTGCCGGTGGGGCGCAGTGAGAGACAAGGGCTGTGGCCAAAACCAAACAACATCTGGTACATCAGTGAGGCTTGGGGCATGGTAAAGGGACGGTTGGAGCCATGCATAGCCCATAAGGCTGGGGTGCCCGGAACCCCATTATAGTAGCAAGATGCAGGATAGCAGGAGCACCATGACCAAGAAGACAAAAGGCAGCCTTCCTTTAATTTAAATAAGATCAAGACGTGGCAGGAGAGAATGATGGTGCTTTGAGACAAACTTGGCATGGTAGGGGGTGCTAGGGGAGATCACAGTCAACACACAAACACATACACACACATATATATATAAATAAAATAATAGATATGCATTCCCTTCCCTTCCCCAATTATTTCTAGCTTTTCTTTCTGTCTGTCTCTATTCCTTATAGACAAGCATAAGGGAGCTCAGACTTAGGATAAGCTTTAACATTTTTATTTTAGTAGCAAGTTTTTGGTTTTGGATATCC
>NW_017728886.1:243083609-243086960 GCF_001723895.1 Crocodylus porosus | reverse complement strand
GATTCATCCAGGAATCACAGACCTCACCCAGGAACAGAGACAAGAACCCAGCATTTGAAATATAAAAGACCCTGCAGAACCAGCAACTCTACCATTGTAACCCCATCATTACAGACACCCGAAACTGCACATCCCTGCATGGAGCACACATGCTCAGTACGCCAGAGGGTGACCCTTGCCTGGGCATGCCTCCTGTCACTAGGGTCACACAAGGTCTGTCCCTATAAAAAGGGGCAGTGAAGACAGACCCAGTGGGACTCCCTCTCCATCTGGACCAGCACCATGCCATACCACCTACCCACCCAGAGACCTGCTGGAGACCTCCCTCTAGACAATACCTACTGGATAAGGACCCCTTTCCAGCCTGGATAGGTAGCTATCACTGCCCCCCCAGCCACTCTTCAACCAAGGACTTGGACTCTGCTTCTCTTCCCTACCTGGAGTGCAGCCCTTCCACTGAGTCTCTTTCTCCTGCTTCCTTTGTAAGTGCTTGTGTGTGTGTGTGTGGGAACCAATAACTTCATGGAGTTGTGTAGTGTGTTGTCTGTGTAATACAACTGTTATATGGACCCCTAAGTTGGGTTTTGCTTTACTATGGTTTGGCCCTGCTCCAATCTCTGCTCCTTGCCCCTCTACTTTCTGTCTTATTTCTCCCTCTCCTGCTTCTGGCTCACTGCCACCTGCAACACCTGGTTATCATAGGCATATCTGAAAAATTCAGAAGAATTCCAAAATCATGCATTAATTGGTTCTGACTCAAATCCCTGTTCCAAATCAGGTGAAGGAGTAGGGATTTAAATCTGAGACTCCCACATTCCAAGAAAATGATCTTAGCCACTGAAGTTCAGAATTGGAATGGGTTGCCGTAACATTTCCTCAGTTTTTGAAAGGGACTGATCTGCTAGAATCACCTAACGCTATATAAAACATCACAACCAAGAAATCCCAAGGGCAAGGTGGAAACCTCTGTTCAGACTGCAGTTACCTTTAGGGGACATGGAAGAATACGGTCAGTTTCTGCAGCATGAACTTATATATGGGTTTCAGACCTGTTTCTAAGTTCTGGCTTCCTTTAGCAAGAGTATAGAGTGAAATTTGGTTGTCTCTGAGCACAATGATGTGTCTATTAATGTGCCATAATTATGACCCATGAAGTTACTACCTGTAATGACAGGTACTAACTCTACTGCACAGTAGCGTGGGTTTTGCCCACTGTGCTAATGCACCAAATTAGTCAACTGCGCTCCAAGTGTCTTGTGTAGATGCACTCTCTATGTTTGTTGCATATGCCTGAAAAAAGTGAAGAGACAAAATTCTTGAATTGCCTTAACATCTGTTAAAAAGTTTAAACTGTAGATTTTGTTTAGATTTGACAGCAGCTTATGACTAATTAATTAACAAGTGGAATAGATAGAACATAATTTATTTCATAACAGTTACCCCGATTTGAATGTACTGCAACATCTCTAGATCCTGGTGCTTTTCTTAAATTGACAGACAGAGCTATTCTCTGGAAGCATTTTTTTGGTATCAGGCCATGAATTTTGCTATCTAGGATGTTCCATTTTTTCCCTGATACTAGTCCACAAATGAAAGCCTATCCACCACATTAGCAGATATTACATTTATTGTGATCTCTTTAGCACTAGCTATAAAGATTGTTGTGAGAAAAATTTTGTTTGGGATATTTATTCAAATCTATAGTCCATTGGCTGTAATTTGATTACATTTTCTTTGTAATTACAGAAGCCATGTTTAATTTTTATCAAAATTCTAAACTGGATGCTTTGGCTAAGTAGAGATGTTCAAAAAGTCTGAGGTGGAATCAAACTAAGTTGCACAGTTTTCTGTAAGCAGCCTAGATTAGCTTAGTAATGAACAGAACACATGTTCAGCTTTGGTGGTGGGACGGGGGGGTGGGGAGGGGCACGCAAGCTGCCTACACTAGCCAAGACCTGCAGGTTGGGGGTGCTTCTACATGCCTCCTCAGGCTACCAAAAAACCTGCCAAGCACTGTTGGGTGCCTGGGGAACCCCTAATTAACGGCCAAGAACAGGCAAGCTCTCCCCAAACTTCCTGCCATATCACCTCAGACCTTCCTCCACACCCAGCCCTAAGCTGACAGGAGATCCCCAGAGCAAATACCCTCTGTTGTGAATTGTACATGCCTCCATGTCCCAGCATACCTGCACCCTGCCATGGTATGCCATCCACATGCAAGCAGGGAGACCCAGGACCTAAAGCATTTCTGTGTGTTAGCCTACATGACTCCTACTGGAGGCCTCAAGCCATGACATCCACCCACCTGGATATGATGCAGCAGCTGGTCACCATGGCATGTGCCCTCATGCCTCAGCCAGCAGTCAGATATCCCATGCCGGGCCACCCACTGCACCCTGCTCTCACCAAGAGGCCTAGGCAACTGATTTTCATGTGGCTGACAAGATGAGACCACCCAAGACACCATGGATTCTGGGGCACTCTGGCACCACCTTCAGACCATTTAGTGCTGGTTCTGGGCCTTTGCCACCAGCAGTGAGTGGTGAGAGTGGATCATCCTCAGCACCTGAGATGACAAGCAGTGGGTCCAGACCTTCCACATGGCCTGGGCCACATTCATGGATATAGTAATCCAGCTGGCCACCCACATTGCATGCCAGGATATCAGCATACACCTACCCTTCACTCCAGAGAAGCAAATAGTCATTGTCATCACAAAGTTGGCCACCCCTAATAGTTACTACTACGTCATTAACTAGTTTGGCATGGGCAAAACAACAGCTGGTGAAGCCATCTGGAAGGGGTGCCTGGTCATCCAGGAAGTCCTGGCCAACTGCTTCATCCACCTCGTCAACATTCAGGAGGTAATCCCTGGCTTCTGCTGCATGTGCTTCCCCAAATGTGTGGAGGCTGGTGATGACATTCACATCCGTATCCTCTACCCAGAACAGGCCATGCAGGCATTCATCAACTGCAAAAGCACCCTGCTGTCATCTGCATCATGATGACATGATACATTCTCCATCATCCTGCAAGGCATTGTTGACCATTGGAGCCACTTCATGCACATCTTCTCCAGCTGGCTGGACAGTGTCCATGATGCCCACATCTTCCACAAGTCCTTGAGGATGGAGATCAGGCACTACACACATGGAGTTCCCTATTTTATCCTCAGCAATGTCATCACTCTGTTAGAAATATTATTAGAAACGCATAATGAATAGAGTGTTGTTAGAACTGCACAGTTTGCATCTCGTACCTGATAAGCAGCAACACCACCAAGGACATTCCTCCCCCCCCCTTTTGGCCAATTTGCTAGTTTTTCTTATACTAAATCACTCTCTACCCCCA
>NW_017728886.1:243056784-243083249 GCF_001723895.1 Crocodylus porosus | reverse complement strand
TCTCTGCTCTGACCCTATTTGCAAATACACCTTTTGTGCTGCTAATAGTGTGTGCCTGAGAATTATTATTATTTGCGAGCCTCCAAAAGAAACGAACCGCAATTTTTGCATCAACTCCCCCATCTTCAGGGACTCAGCCTATCCCCTCATTCCCTAGTTCATGAAGACCTACCAGGAGTAGCTAGATTGCTGGAAGGAGCACTACAAGTACTGCTTGAGCAAGTGTTGCATGATGGTGGACTGCACCTCTGGCTGCCACAAAGCAAACATGGCTTGAGGTGAAGTAGAACTTGCTGCAACTTATGTTTCTGCATATGTCCTCCACAACTTCTATGAGAGCAGGGGGAGGTATTTCATGAAGCCTGGGCTGAGGAGATATGGTGCACAGGCTTGGCATGTTTATTATTTTTAAATGAACAGTTGTGCCTGGATTCATGTGGGTCCCAGTTTTACTGGCATGTATTGAGTGTACTGTGTGAATCAAGTGAAGATAAAGTTATCAGTAAGATAAATTCCTTGAGTGAAGGAACAGGTTGTTTCTGGAACCCAGTTTGGCTTAGATGTTATCTAGGCTCAGCCCTGTGATTTTGCGCATGTGCAGGGTTACCAATTTTGATCCCTGAAAAGTTTATGGGAAAAAAAAAGATTAAGGTTCCCATGAAGATGAGAAATGTTAAAGTTTAGGCAGCAACTGTCTGGGGTTGTGTGATCCCAGCAAGTGCTTCTGCCGGTGGCAGGGGGTCAGACTAGATGATCTGTTCATGTCCCTTCTGACCCCAAAATACTATGAAACTATGAAACTGAGTGGGTAAAATCAATGGTGGACTTTAATGCATAAATTCTCCCTAAGTTCTTGTATGGGACCAGTCCCTTGTTTTTATCAAGAACTGCACGCATTTCAGAATACAGTATGTTTTTCTTTTTGGTACTACTGACACTTGCCTATAGGTCAGACAATATTTTTTGTTTATTTACAGTCTCCATTCAATCTGGATACTGATCCTATTAATAACTTAGATCTAGCTCTCAAAGATTAATTGGGTATATTGCAACACTCATCTACTGTCTGAACTTTATTCATTTTATATTTTACTATTTCTCTATACTTGTCTCCCTAGGCAGTCAAGTAGATTTTTATTTCATTTCTCTGAATTGTTCTCTGCAATGTCAATAGCATTCATCAAAATCTTTAGTTAGGGGCAATTTGGATACCCATATGTAGATTTATCTGTTCAGGAATAATTAAGGCTGTTCGATTTTCTACTTTACTTACTGCTTATGGAAAAAAATCATGGTAGAAGTCACGTTTCAAGGTAAATCAGCTTATTTCCTTGGCATCATTGATGGGTATTTTTACCCAGTTGGACCCAAAACCATTTGGGATGTGTTGGTCAAATCTATCTTCTATATTCCTTATACATAAGAATAGAAAATGCAGGTTGATTGCACGGGGGCAATATCCAATCTTTCCACTTTCTGGAAGGTTCCTTCTTGGAAGCTAAAAACCTTTGAATTTTGACTGTTTCTACTGTCTATTTTTTTCTACTTTGAAATGGACATTCCATATTTGGTGTCATTTCCCCCTTTTTTCACTTAAATCTGCTGCAAAAACTACTAGATTCTCATGAAACTGTAGTTGTGTTACCCTAAACTGTCCAATTGTAATTGTTTTTCCTTTTTTTTTTTTTTTTTGGTAATATAATTTTGTAGGCTCTGCAAGTAAACTTTACTTGAGACTGCAGCAATCATCTCCATGTGATTCCAGGCAAAATGTCCAGTGTAGATAGGTTAGTGTAAAAATGAATAGACTTGTTTTTAGGTCCTGAACTTTTGTGATTTCACTGAAGTGCAGAGATACCTGAGCTATTTTTCAGCTAATTATATTGTATATCAGTGTCAGTCTATCAGAGCTAAACTCAGCACAGACTAATTTACCAATGTTTTGTGACTACAGAGTAGATTATATCATATACCCACAGACCAAGGAAATAACAGAGATAGAAAGCAGAGGCAAAATGAACCTCAGTAAGTCATCTAGTCTAATTCTCTGCTTCAGTGGTTCAAATGTACTGTAACCATTCATGACAGAAAATTGTTAAGCCTCCTTTTACAAATAACCAGTAATAGAAGATCCCACCGCTACCTAGATTTCCCTTCCCTAACCATCTCTACAGTTTTTCTTTCTACCTTAAACCTCCCTTATTGCTGTTTAAACCCATTACTTATTTTGTTCTCTCTCACGTGGACAAAAAGAACCAGTTATAACCTTTCTCTTTGCAATATTCATATTATCACATTTCCCTAGTGGTCTTTTCTTCTTTAGACTGAACAAGTCCAATTCTTTCTTTCTTCATAAGTCATGTTTTTTGAACCTCCGATCATTGTTGTTGCTCTTTTCTGGACATAATTGTTTCATACCTACTTTGCCATGTGATGCCCCAAACTGGACATAATGTTCCATCTGAAGTCAAACGTCTATATGAAAAGTTGTTCCTGACATGTTCCAAAAGTTTCTTTGGCAGAGTCATGCTGTATAATTTTCCCAATAGATGTCACCAAATCCTGTTCTTTGGCTGACTCTCTAACAGCCCCCTCCCCTGCCCCCAACAACAACAAAAAAATGCCTGTCTACTCCTCCTCCTGGATTGTGCTGTCTGTAGAAGAACATTGCACTATCTCTGGTCTTCTCTCCTTGCAACAGGATTAGCTAGTGTTACATTCTGGACATCAAAGTATGTATATATATCTTTGAATATAAGGTAACAACTCTTTTCTTTTAGCTTCCCTGTCAGAATAAGCTGCAGGCTTCTGTATTAAGGTTGTAGAAATACTAATGACCTTATCATCTGTGGTCCCCTCTACATGTGCAAGTAATGGTGCAACTGGATCTACTGCATAATCCACATGATTATGTCTCCTGCCATACCACATATACATGGCAGAAGGCGCGATTGTAGGATCACACATTAGATCAAATCACACTTTATTGCCAGTGTAGGAGAAACCCAATCCTGGGCTTCCCCTGAATTGGCATGAAGTAGGCTCCCACCACAGGGTACTCCCTTTGCTGAGGCAACTTCCAGCCATGGGGTTCATGCCCAACAGGACTGAGAATCCCATGCCTGACGAGGTCCCGTGCCTGATGAGGTCCCAGGACCCTCTTGGTCCCAGCTGCCCATGTGGGTGCAGGGGTTTCACACTGGAAATGGTGTTCCCATGTGTCTGGAAGCCCAGTCAGCTGGCAGGGCTCCCATCTGCAAGGAAGACTCTGTTACACATGCAAATTAAAGCTTGATAGAAACCAGCTATAAAGTTAGTACATATTTTCAAGGACTAACTTTATAGCTGATTGCAGCTTTTTATTGTGTGACAGCTACTTTGCAGGTGCAGCTGGTCTTAAGATAAGTACAGTTTACCAATTAACCTATAATGTGTAGAGTGGGTCTGTTATGCCATAAAATCATAGTTCTGGTTATCTGCTAAGAATTCCATGTGCCCCATTTATTCCCCAAATTTCTTGTATTAGCACATAGGCATCTAAGATGTCCAATAGACTGACCTAGTTTTCTTCCTTGATTCTCCTAGAAGCTTATCATGATTATCCATCTTTCCCCATCCTGCCTGATTGTTTAGGCCTTGACCAGGTTATTGTGATTTATACTTACATACAAAATTATGATTCCAGCACCCTGGAAACCCTCCTCACTGAATTAGCAACTTTGTGAGCAAATATGATGTTCCTCTTTCTATTAGATGGACCATATGTTTAATCAATGGTTCTTTTTGGGACATCATGCGTGGTCTCTTGGGAAATAATCATATGCCCATAAAGGAATATTGGCCCTGGAGTGCTCCACCCCTTCCACATATAGGAAAACCTTTGCCTATATAGATGGTCCTGCCTGTGTACCTTCTGTCCCTGCCAGGACCTTAACAGGTGAGAATCCAGGGAACACCACGTGAGCTGCCAACTCCTTCAACCTTTACTTCAAGAGCCCCTGATCTGCAAAAGGTCACACTTGTCAATATCATTAGCATTCACATGGATTAGTTCCATTAAGTAGTTCTCAAAGATCTGGATGAGATTTGACAATCTGTCTGTAATACAGATTTGAGCTACTATAAGACTGACTTCGCAGCAGGTCAAAAGTCAGATCATCAGATAGGTGCCTCTATCTCTCTCAGAAGGGAATCATCAAGCAAAACAACACTTTATTTCACTTTGGGAGTAGTAGCTTCAAACCTCCCAAATATTGGGGTTCATGACTCCTCTTCCCTTAACACTGAGCTTGTTTATTCATGTGTTCCAAAACAGTATATTGTTGCTTAATCTCAACAGAGAGTGGGTTAACTCAATGTATTGTCTGATACCAAGGTAGTCAGCATCCAGTGTGCTCCCTTTGGGGTATAAAGAAACATCCCTTTCAACTGCTGGAATTGCAGTTCTATCAGTTGAAATGCACCATGTATAAACATTCACAGCATTTCAACTGCTTTAAAAATGGTCACAAACAGTGGAAATTTCCACTGTCAGATGGGGTTAAAGTGCTATTCGAACTTGAAAGTGCAAGCCTTTCAATGAATCTTGCACACATTCCCACCTGATTGCAGCCACTGCACCTACCTCCAAAATACCATCCCTCACAACACCCTTCAGGGGACACTCTGCTAGCTGCTTTTACATGTATCCAGGAAGAGAGGGGATCCAGCAGAACATACTCTGACTGCTTGACCTCAGAGCCTACAAACCTTATTTTGCACACTTGTTCATGTTTCAACCTGCTGATTTCGGTGTCTTAAATTAAGTGACTAAACTCCAACTAGTTGAACTGAACATCTAAATGTCCCCTTAGTGGAAACAGTTCATCCCCCTTTACTGATGTTGCTACAATCCCCTCTGTCTGGAAATCTTCCTAATTCTCTGTCCATGGGCATTATGCTAGTTAAATTTTCATGTACTAGATGCTTCTCAGCCGAGTCACCTCCTCCTGTAACTCTCCCACTTGCTTCCTGAGAAATTAAACCAAGACACTTCTCATATCAGAAGATTTTCCTAGTCTGTTACTTTACAGGAACATGTTCCCGGCAAATCAAGCCTGGGACCTGGGTGGTAGGGTGCAGAATCAGGACCCCTCTCTCAGCATATCCATTGGTACACAGGAAGATTCAACCATGGAGTTGGCTTTGGTGATATACTATTTCTCAACCATTCTGGCAGTGCCTATGCTCCTTAAACTTCCTTACCAGATCCTTTTATTTGATAGCTCCTGTGGGTAACTACACTTACTGTCTTTGAAATACTTTCATGTAGGTCATCTGTGAGATTCCTTCCTTAAGGTGCAGCAGTGACCAAAGGTATTAATCAAGGATCACTAGAGCTCCTAGTGATTACTGCTATCTGGCCTACTCCATTTACACAGACCTCAGCATAAACCACAAGCCAAAGCTATCAAAGATTGACAAGCAGATCAATCAAAAAAATTCCCCAAGGATCAAGGACTCTCTCCTTCATTTTCAGGGCAGTTCTCTTTCAAAACAAACAGGGATTTGTTTTCCCTCGTCCAGCAGTTCAAGCCTGTGTGATCTTAGGTAAATTGTTTAATTCCTATGTTCTTCAGTTGTCTGTTTTTTAAATGAGACCAGTAGCACAGCTGAGATTTTTTTGAAATTTTTTTTTTCTTTTGGAAAAATCTGATGTGGAAAGTTAGGCTTTCATCAAAAGTTCATTTAAATTTCATCATAAAGGATTCTATGATATACGATAGAATTTCTGGTCAAAGGGAAAATGAAAGGCCAAGTAATCTCTCCATGGTTAAGACACTATTTGGTACTTCATAGAGCCAGTACCACTTCGCTTGGAAGTTGGTTCCAGATCCTAGCCGCCCTGACAGTGAAGTAGCACCTCCTGATGTCTAATCTGAATTTACCTTCTGCCAGCTTATGACAGTTATTTCGAGTCACTCCTGGTGGTGCTTGGGGGAACAGGGACTCCCCCAGTGCCTGCTGATCCCCCCTGACTAGTTTGTAACAGTCCACTGGATCCCCCCTCAGCTTTGTCTTGTGGAGGCTGAACAGGTTCAGGTCCCATAGCCTCTCCTTGTAAGGCCTGCCCTGCTGCCCCCTGATCATGCAAGTGGCCTCCTCTGGACCCTCTCCATGTTGTCCACATCCCTCTTGAAGTGTGGTGCCCAGAACTGGACGCAATACTCCAGCTCCGGCCTGACCAGTGCCGCGTAGAGGGGGAGGATCACCTCCTTGGATCTGCTTGAGGTGCTTCTGTGGATGCATGACAAAGTGCGGTTGGCCTTCCTGACTGCACCCCCACCCCTGCAGGACTGGACCAGTGCAGAATAATCCTCCTTGGAGGTGAATCCCATCCTCCATCCTTTGTAGGCTTTTCTTTTTAGCCTTAGGATGTCTGCTAGGTCCCTGGTGAGCCAGGGGGGCTGCTGTGTCCTCTTGCTGCCTTCCCTCTGAGATGGAATAGATGTAGCTTATGCATTGAGAATCGCTTCCTTGAGAAGCAACCACTCTTCTTGAACTCCCCTCTCCCCTCTCCTGTTCTTTAAAGGAGGGCATCTGAAGCAAAATAGTATTTGATGAAAATACGTTTTTATGAGAAAAGGACATTTCAGCTAAAACTACTAAGCTGATACTTAGAAAGCAGAAGAAGCATATTTTACATGTGGTTTCCAGTAGGAAGAATATCCATTTTTTGTAAGACCTTTACAGACTTTTATATTCAGGCAAATCTGCTAAAGAAAACCCCAAAACATCTTACAGTGGATATTTAAGATAAGGTCTGTGTCAGTTTTTCATGAGATGGAGATTTGTTTGTTTGCTTGTCTTGGTTTTTAAAGTCTGTGTCCATATATAACTTTGCCCACAGCAGCTTGGCTGTCAAGGAAGAACGGTTTAAGTAGAAATGCATCATCCTCAACAATTTGTAGCATTTGTTTTAAGCTTGTATTGGTAATCCAGCATTAGATCGAGCCTGCCACAGTGGCTGACATCCTGGCTCCTTTCGGACCAGATCTCATTGTCATCATTGTCTTCCAATGTTGATTTCAGTGTTTGTCTAGTAAGATACTATTCAGTATAAATAAAACTGCCTCTTTCTAAAAGTAGAATATTCTTGCCTTTAGCTGAGGTTCGGCTGTTCTGAACAATAGCTAGTGCCCCATATATAGCAAGGTTCTCAGAACATCCTCATGATCCCTTGTATCATATACAATGCATTATATGTTTCCTCGGTTTTCAGTCCCTGTTTTCTGTTATGGCTGGCATCCTTGATACTAACACTGAAGTTATTCCTCCATAATGAAAGGATGTCGATGTCAAAATATTCCAGGTGTTCTATATTGGGACAGTTTATGAACTCAGTGTTTTGGTTTCTTTCTTTCTTTTATTATTTCCTTCTTTTTTTCCCCATTTTTGTTTTCAGGGATTGAATTGGACAAAAAGTCAGGTAAAAGAGAGAGGAAGCTTAGAAGTTCCTCTGCTATATAATATGTGTACTGGCTCCTTGCTTTGATGTGGAGTACTCTGAAAGAGCACTAGGCTCTCTCACACCATTGTGTGTGTGTGTGTGTATATGTGTATATATACACACAAACACACGCACATATGCGTTTGATTTCATTGTCTGTTTACAGAACATAAATAAAATCAATCATACCCCTTTTATGTAAATATTTCAAATGTAGGAATTATTGAAAAAATGTTACAGTTGTGTTTCAGGGACACATTTTAATAAGATTTTTAAAAATTACAGATTGCTAAAGACATGCAGTGATTATCTTCTGAGGGTACACGTGTTTAGAAATAATTTTCATCGGTACATTACAAATGGAAAACTGAGGCACAAAGAAATAAGACACCTGACAGCCTTACTAAGTTAGGGCCTGGCCAGGAGTAGAATCCATGTATCCTGACTATGGCCCTTATTCTTGCCCTGGCTGTCACTCTGAACATGAATTATACTATATAAAACACAGCAGGATGAGAGCAATTTACAGATATTTAAGTGAACGCAATACAGTACCACCACAAGAATTATCCACAGAGCAAAATCTCATTGTTAATATTCCAAATATAATTTTGATGGCAGATGTGATGATTTTGAGGGTTTCACTATTATATGATTCTACTAAAGTTTGAAAATTTTGAATTGGACACTACTTAAACAGAAAAAAATATCTCTGCTCTCACTAGCAAATACATAAAGGGAAAAAAATATCAAAGTACAAAAGGCTGTAAGCTAAGGGGCAAAAATCTAATAGCTATTTTCCCTGAATATTACCCATTTCAAGCAATTGGTACATTGTTTATTGCTTAATGAATGAACTGTGACAGAATATGGGAATTTAGGTTATAACATCAATGAATCTGCATTTGGCATCATAGAACTTGCATATTGATGGAACACTTAGAATTTTAAAACCCTTTGTTATTATTATTAGCTGACACACTAACGTGTGTGCATCAACAACTCCCAAGGTGAACTGAAAAAGTAGCTGTGTCATAAAAAATATGCTTTGTTTGTACACATCTTTTCAAAAATAAATGAAGTGTTAAATGCTCTTAAGAATGGTACTAGGATTTTTTTCATGACACAAAAGAAGGAAGAATCTAAAATTCATTGTTGGAACCTCCTCATTAATATGTAATGTTGCACTCGTATTACATGGCCTTCATTTTACAAGTAATGAAGTAGAAATTAAAGTAAAAATAAATATGATGAATTACAGCTTGGATTTTCCCAGAAGAAAGGAATAAAACCTGACAAATTTAGAGAGACCCCAGGTACATGAAAGCTGGCTTAGTTTTTTAGTCTTTGAATTCATACTTCTAGATTTTAAGCCAACTCCTAACTTCTCTGGTTTTTCTTTGTTTATTTTACTTTCCCTTTGAAACAAGGAAGGGTGAACCAATACATATAAGCAAAATAGAGAAAGTAGAACTTCAAAAGATTTCCAGCAAGGCTCAAAAAGAGTAAGAAAGACTTTTGTGACTTTGTATGAACAAGTATAAAGAAACAAAAACCATTGCAAATATTAGGATATAGGAAAGAAGGCAAATTATATAACTGATGAATATGACAGTATTTAACACCGGGCCACCCCAACTTTATCTTAGCTATTTAATGAAGTTTGCAGAGATTTTTGGACAAAACAGAAAAATGGCTCTAAAAATGATTGTTTCTCATGTATTTGTAGTATAAAGCACCTATCATTAGAGGGTTTTCCAAACACTTGGATTACCAAGTATAATTGTTACCCCTTTATGAAATAGAGAAAAAAAAGTACATCATGCATATTCAATTCCCCTCTTGGAGGCTGGCTTTACTTAAAAAAAAAATATCTGTTTTATCTCTATGTGTAGCTCACTTTAGGCTTTCCCAGCAGCATCCATTTATCCTAAGTCTCTTAAACTGATGAGTCATTGCTGTCTTCCTTAAATCTAGTCACACTTGCTATAATTAGAGGGCAGTTAGCAAGAATCAATCAGCAGTTCCCTGGGGGAACTCCATCACTTACTAATAGGATGGGTCAACAAAAGAACCTGCCATTTATTTAGTCACAATGACTATTCTGGAGTCCAGACAAAAATATTTCATCTGTGTTTTAAGGTATTGAGTTCAAATCCTAGGAGTCATATATTTTGAATGAATGACCTTTCCCCATAAAAATCCAATTAATTAGTATATGTTTAAGGTTCCATCCTAAAATACTTACCACCTACTAAGAAATATTTTGAGTTAAACAGACTAAGAACACCTAAATTGTATAAAATGTTACATGTAGATAAACCTTACTATAAACAAAAGAACACGTACGCCACAAGGAAAAAATATTCTTTTTATCCCAAAAGGTATTGACTAAAGTTTCTAGGAAATGATACATTGAATTAATATCATTTAAATTTCCCCCACCACAACACAGATATAGTTTTTTTTAAATTTTGTTTCTGAAGGAAAAAAATATCCAATACAAATAATTTATAATTTTAATAGCCTTATTGTTTTACACAGGATCTGTTATTGGGTAAAGGACTGCAAGAACTATAATACTGGGGAAAAAAAAGAGAACAACTTATACGGCATGAGCAAAGGAAAGTTATAGCAAATTTTGTGGCAACCTTCACTTTGCAATAAAAGCTCCAGTAAGTTAAAGATAATACGTCTGCCTGAACTATGCTAGCCAGTAGATGAGTGTAGTTAATACATACCAGTTTCTGTAGATAAGAGCCACAAAGGAGCTATGGGACTATTATTGGAATTAGCTACTTTTCATTTATCTGGTTAAGTGATCAGGTGTCATTTACAGCTGTGCTGACCTGCTGCTGGGCTGATTCATTCCAAAAGGACTGCTTTTGGGATGGAGAAGAAACCACTGAGCTTCAGCTTGACAGGAGCAGGTGGAAGGGAGAAATATGGAAGAACCATACCAACACTACACGTAGGAGCTGCCAGAAAATTATATTACCATGATTGGAATTCCTGTCTCATACAGCAGCATAGGTAATGAGCTGAACAACCATCCCATCTTCAGAATGAAAATGAAAATAATAAGGAACACATCAGGCAGCAATGGGTCACGGAGCACCCACCACCACATCCATACATTTTACCTCTCTAAGGTGTTCCAAACATTTACCCCAAGTAGAGGGCAGTTAGCAAGATCACTTACTAATAGGATGGGTCAACAAAAGAACCTGCCATTTATTTAGTCACAATGACTATTCTGGAGTCCAGACGAAAACTGTAGTAAACTGCTCCAATTTGGTGAACTTGTAACTATAGGAATATTTACATCGATTAAGATGATGTGGATAATTCTGTTCTTTCCTCTACATCCCTGACAGAGTTTCTTCAGACCTGTTTCAATATGGTCCCTCATTGACAGCTTGTGTGAAAGGAGAGAGTAGGATCACAGCTTGCTTGAGCTTCACAGTTACCTGGATAATAATGCTGCTGATGTCCTATTGATTCATAACAGGAAGCTTTCCATTCCACATCCTCCAGATGTTTACTTACTTATCTCTTTGGATGCATGTAGATGTGTGGGGATGCTCCGCCAAAGCTCTGTAATTACAGTGTGTCAGAGCAGACGTGATTAAATCGAGTCTGCCGGAACGTGTTAATTAGGGCATTCCAACAGCCTCTGCGCCTCATGTATTCAGCATCCCTGTGCTTCAAAATGGCAGCAGAGGTGCTTTAACTAAAGCTTTAATGAAAAAGCTTTAGTTAAAATGCTCCTGCTGCCATTTTGAAGTGTGGGGCACTGAATACATAAAACACTGCGGGAGCTTTAATTATAACGGCTCTCAGAGCCACTCTAATTAAAGGGCACCCTCTGAAGCATATGTAAAAATGCCCTCAGTTTATAGATTATTAGCTCCTCAGGGTCTTCCAACTGGCCCCAGTTGTGTATAGTAAAAGTTTATCACAGGCAATACTCCTAATGAGAAAAATAAGTTAGCCCACACAGAGCTCCATTTCACTGTTGCTAGACTCCTTCCAGTACCGTAACTAGATTATTTATGGTATGTGCAGGCATTGAATTTTAGCAGGTGGAATCACAGTTCCACCAGTTGAAATGCTCTGTGAAAAAGCATTCACAGCACTTGAAATTGTTAAAAATAATGGCCGATGCAGTGGAAATTTCCACCACATTGGACAAGGTTGAACTACTAATCTAGTGGGGTGAAGTATTGCAATGAATTTTTGCACACCCCCCCAATTGACTGCAGTCATAGGGATGCCCTCGTGCACACCAGTGTGCCCTTTTCAATCCCCCCTCCCCTTCAGGGAGATGCTCTGTGACACAGTACTATTTATGAATAAACATTAATAACAGTAAATCCCTCCCTCTCACAGCTGGGGGACTTGGAAACCCAGAACCTCTCCAAAATCCCCTGGGGCCTTTCCTCAGCCCTGTGAGCCTGCATTGGTGGGGGAAAACTACCTTCCAGCACTGGACCCCATCTGCCCATGGCAAAAGCCCCTGCACTGCAGTCAGAGCTGAGGATGTGGCCACAATGGAGAGGTTATAGCCTGAGGCAGCTAAAGCACTCACACTGTGACAAGAGCCCCAGGTTTAGCTGTGATGGAGGGGGCACACTGCTATGATCTCAGGGTAACTCCCCCCCACCCAGTTGGAGGTGCGCACAGCTCCAGCCATCCATGGAGAAAGCCTCCTCCCACTGTGGCAGTAACCTGTGACCCAGCAGCACCAGACCCTCAAGCCGACCCTGCCCCTGCCATCTCCAAACCCCCTCACCCCTCCTGCATCCAGTTAGACACTGATTGCCCTGCTCCCCAACCCCGCAGTCCTAGAGACCCTTGCTACACCTTCTACCACTCACGGACATGGCCCAGCCCATCCTTGCTCCCCATTACTGGACCCCTAGGTTGCATCCATGCAGGGGGTGGAAGTGTTCTAAACGTAAAAGGGGTGGCTGGTCTGGGGTCCCTGATTCCAACTGTAGTAGGATCCAGGAAATTTGGGTACTGGAAGGTTTAGGGTCTGGCAGATCCCAGTATTTTTTTATTGGACCTGGATCCACCAGATCTCACCCTCTCTCATATCCAAACTGCATGGATCCTACCCCTGTCAGGACCAGGGACCCCAGACCAGTCCACCCCTACACGGACATGGCCTGCCCCCACCATGAAGCCCCTCCCCCAGACAATGCCAGCCTCCTGATCCCCATTCCTGCAGGGACTAGGGTCCTCTGAGCCACCCTCATATACTGACACTGCCTGCACTTCCTTGCCAAACCCCCAGGCACTATTCTACAGACCCTACCTGAAGGGCTGGAGAGCTGAATTTTCAAGCAATCTGCATGGGATCCAGAGTCTGGTGTAATTGTAGTAAGGATCCATCGGACTGGGAGGAAAATGGACATGTCTGAAAGACAGCAAACCCACTCTGGCTCTGCTGTCTGACAGCCTGACAGCTGAGGAAGAGAGGAGGTGTTCTGCTTCCTTTGGGCACCAGCTAATTTGTCCTAACCTGTGCCCTTGGCTGCTGTCATCTGTATCCAGATAAGGGAGCCTGCAAAGCACACTGGAATGTGTGCTCTGGGTCCTCGTTGTTGGGTAACTTTAGCATTTGCACATTTGTTGAATTTCAAATGGCTTAAACTAAGTGTCTGAACTGAACTTTAACTCAATGCTAGGTTGGCTAGACAATACTGCAGTGCACAGTGTAAAGATTTTCAATTATGAGCTCCTATAAATAAATAAGATTAATGTAGGTCATATTCATGCATTAAGATTAATCTGTAAAAAGGTTTTGAAGGAGGAGGGACACTTTCATGACATTTTTTTTAAATCAAGGAATGATCTGACCAGCTAAAACTGATTACATAACTTGAGGCCAGGGTGAATTATATGGTTAAAAATATGAAAAAGAGAAATGGTTTTAATATAAAGAGAGATGGTTTTTTGAACCTTCAGCAAATTTCATTCTTTAGGGACTTTATTAGTAGCTTCTGAGAAACATTGAAAGGAAACAGGTTTGAGAGGCAATAAAATCCAAACGCCTATTGAAGTCAATAGAAATCTTTGTAGACTTCAATGGATTCTTGATCAGGCTATATATTTTATTGTAGAGTAATGAATTTTAAGAAGCTGCTGTAATTTTTAGAGAACTGTTTCAGAAAGTGTCAACATCTTGCATAAAAAAGGTGCATCTACGTAATTTATGCTCTTGCTTAGTGCATTTCATAAGCCTCAAGGTATAGTAAGTATAACTGTCAAGCACATTTCTGTGAAATTCTCTCAAATCTAAAAAAATTCTATTTCATAGGGCCATCTGAAAATCATTCCCTAGGGCTCTAGAAATCTTTGTAGTTTAGAAAAATGAAACTTTTGGTGTAGTGTTACACTTTTGAGTTAAAACAGCTAACTCTTAATTAACACACTGATGTGAAATCCCAAAAAGAAAATTTCAGTCACAAAAACTGCATTTTGTTTCATCTTTTTCAGTTTAAGTTGACATTTAAATGAATGCTAACAACTACATTAACACCATTTTAAAGACTGCTTTGGAAAAGAAGAAAAAGCAACAAAATTAATGGTTCTGCCTTGTCTCCAGCCAGTCACTAAAATAATGTTATAATTATTAATACCTCATCTTCGAAAGCTAAGAAAAGGCATGACAAAATTATTGTTGCCCACCTGTGATATTTTAGTTAAAAATAGTTAGGAAGATTAAGAAGCTTCTGTTTCAAAAGTCTAGCCTCTTGTTTTAGGGCAAAAGTGAATTGTAAATGCCTGAACTTCAATATGATTGTGGGTATAAACATTTTGCTTCACGAAACAAATAAAACCATTAATTTCCTTTTAACCACTGGAATAGGACAGCAAGGATGGTTGGGTACAGCCTGTGACACAAGGCATCTCAGTTTTGAGTTGGTAATCAGAGGACAGAGTGAATAACATTACACATCTGATGTTAGCTCCACTAGCACAGCTTCAGAACAGGGATGTAGGCTTCTGGAGAGCACTACTGAGCATACCTGTTTTCCTCACGTGTCTCATTTTTTTAATTAAAAAGAAGAAAGAGAGACTATAAAGAAAATTTTATTATTTTTTTAATGAAAACATTTATAGCAAAGTTATTTAACCCCTTTTAGTCTTTTCTTTTAAAATTGAGAGAACCTTTTGAACAAAAAAAGAAATAAAAGCTCAATATCTAAAAATAGTTCATTTCTAAAATGGTAAAATGCAGCGTTTAAATTTTTCCTTCATTTTTATATTAAACCATGAGTCAACAAACTATTTTCACTGACCCCAAAAACTGTATTTTACATGTGCCTACTCATGCAACAGAATACAGTTGATTCTGAAGCGTAACTGATCTTTATGTTAATGGTACAAACACCACTGACAGTAATGAAATTTTGAAAGATAGGGCAAAGATAATCAAATTATAACTTTAAAAGCCATCTTGGCATTTTGGGCTGATAAAGTTGGAAAGAATAATAACCTTTATGTTAGCATCTAAAATGATACATGAGGATCAAGCCACTGTCATGGAGACTCAGTCTTACCACGAATTGATTTGCTCTTCATGAATCACTTTGCTTCCATGAACAAATTTCTTCTCCTTTGTCTGAAGAGGAACAGTTACTTGCAAGCTCTACAAGTCCAGAAGTCTTCGTGCTTCAATAACTGATCTGATCTACTGTGATCGTGGGTATGGTCAACACAGAGATGTGTGATTGTAAAGCTACCTTACATTAATGCTACTAAATACAGAAACCTGTGCATGAAGTTAGCTCATGCTTCAGACAAGACGGATTTGTATGTGAATAGGGTTAAATGTATTCAAATAGAGCCATTAGATACATTTTGTTCATACTTCAGGCAGTTGTAAGCAGCGTTAAGAGCCATGTTGTATAGATTTCTGATATCATACGTATGAAATATTACATGAGATATCCTGCAATGGGATAATTTCACCATATACAGAATTTTATATTTCTGCATTTCGTATTTTCCATTTTCTGCCTCTGGAATTAAACCAATACTCTTATCACTACTAGAGCTCCATCAGTAATTGTTGCTTCTGTTTCACAAACACAATTCACTCCTGCTTTTCTCTGTTCTCTTTTTAATAGTATGCAATTTAAAGCAACAACCAGTATGGCAATTCTATGAAGAGCCTTTCTTCTATTGCAAATGGAGCACCGTCAGATAAACATATATGGTTAATCTCTTTAGAATCTCTGGAAGTCAGTGTCTAGAACCACTATCTCAAGGTGATTATATTATTTAATTTTCTGTTGTAAGCAGGGCAGCAGTGAAAATGAGTGAAAATAGCATGCCCCCCAACCCTGTTCCTTCCATTAAAACCATGATTATCTATACATTTTAAATGTACAAACAATACTATTAAAAATGGGCAAAGCCACCAAATCAAACTACTGGTTCTGCAGTGATAACCCTCTTCTTATTAAGTGGGCAGGTAGATTCAACAACTGTCTTTTCTGTGTCCTTGTGACAAGGTATTTAACAACTGAAGAGGATAATAAGGTAGAGCCCTTGTTGTAGCTCAGTTCCTCAGAGTTTATCTAAGGATGTGAATCCTTAAATAAAGATTAGGGTGGGGTGGAGGGGAAGCAATTAATTGTACTTGGTCACAGCATTTCCTGATTTCGGGAATTTGATAACAGAAAGAAATATTCTTGCCAGATCCTCGGAGAGGGACTTTCATAGGAGCTTACATTTCCTATGTCCTTTGCCAGACTGAACCACAAAATCCCCTTATTTGCTATCCAGCAGACAGTCATATCACACTTACAAGACTCCTCTTTATCACATATGCTCTTTGAAGACTACAAGGACCAAGCTTAAGGGCTGAATTCCTGTAACAAGCATGCAACTCATGCCTTTTCTTTCCTTCCATTTATTTATTCTTTTTAGTTTTGTCAGTTCTTGGAAGAACAAAAATCTAGAGAGAATTCACACAAAATCCATTTCTGAACTTCACTTTGCATCTCACCATTTACCTTTTAGAGGTAAGTATCTGTATATCTAAATGGCTTCTGCAAAGCAGTGCCACCTTTCCTTCACCTGCATTTCCACAACATTTGGTTCATTCAGCCTAGAAAGAATATATATTTCATAGTGCTTTTAAGTTACAGGATATTCAGAGTGCTCTGTAGTGCTTTGTGGTATAATAACAAAATGCTGAATGCTCTGAAGAGAAAGTCATCTAGGCCTACCAAATCTGCTACACATGAAGAGTGTGTGTGTGTGTTCTAGGAATACACATGCACACACAGACGCACACACACACACAACTATACATGTGCGCATGTATATATATACACATGTGTGGGCTAACAGCCTTTTGAAGGCCTCCCTGTTTTTCACAGATGAGCTTGTGGATTGAGTTTCCTCATTTAACCTTTCTACAAACTTTCCCGCTATACCTGCTTTCTAATAGCCATATTGAACAATCATCCAAAGGAGAGGTGATGTAGACAGGCAAATAAAAGTGTGATTTTTAGGCTGACTCTTGTGCTGTTAAATCAGGTGTTCTCTGTCTAGGATACAGACCAATATTTCTACAAAGTCCACAGAAATCATTGGCTCAGAAGTGGAAATCTCATTCACACTCATGAAACAAGCTACTGTGCAGCTCAAAGAGAAAACATGGAGCTACAAAATCCAGGCTGCGACATTACAGTTTTATAGGTTTCAAAAGGTAAAAATCATATATATATGTGGGGCCCATTTCTAAAGGTAATTAAGTAAACCTCCCACTGAACCCCATGATGGCCTTAGTACAAATATCGGGAATAGGACATTTTCTGTTTAAAATGTATGTATGAATTTCTAATCACTCTTGGCTACAAATCAATCAACTATACTTTTCATTGTAGTAATGAAAGATATAGTAGCTAGAAAAAAGGGCATAGCACAGTTGATGCACATTGTCCTTTTTACAACATGTGGCAACAAGCTGCCTGCTCCAAAGAACTTACAAACAATGCTTTCTTAAAACTGCAAGTTGGCTTCTAATTCTGGAATAATTATTTCATTTCAAAATTTTACTTTCTCTTCCAAAGCATTATAATAAAACAATGGCAATCAATTTTGTTTGTCTTTCCTGGAAATTAAAGGGTTAATTGATGTTTTATGTTGGACTTTTTCTTTTGAAAACAGCTTAGGAATGTACATTTTTATGATATATTTCAGTGATTTGATTACAACACTGGGCTAGACTGTGAAGGGCTCTGCATTTTTTCATATTAATGAATATTTTATTAATTAAATATTTTATTAATGAAAATAATATGAAACAAAAAATAAAAACCTATTTCTTAATAATTTGAAAATCAATTATATATTTTTTCTATGTTGCGTGTGAAAACCTGTCACGATATGTATGCCAAATACTATATTCTAAATTTTTGTTTATAAAGCTATTATTCGTGACCGGATATGTAAAAAGGAAAATAAATAAAAGCATACAAAAGTTATAATGGATTGATAAATGAATTTTAAAAAATGCTGATTCTGAGGTCTCATTCGACATTTCTAATTCAGGAAAAATCCTCTTAAATATCAATATGAAATTCGTCTCTGGTGGCAGCAGGAATGGACCAAAATACATTAAAATAGCATCTTCCCCTCATATATTTGATGTAAAATTGAATATTCTAGCATTGCACCCAGCAAGCATCTTTCCAAACAGGAAAACACTGCAAAGTTTTACTTTGTGAAAAATCCCACTTGTTCCATTTTCCTTTAAAATATGACACTTTCCTGGATGTACTCACACCTTCAGGGTTGTCCTTTAGAGCCCCAAATCCCTCACTGTTATCTGCTGCTTGTCCATTGAGAACCAGCTGAGATTGTTGAGATCAAGAACCAGCGGCTGCTTGCTGAGTTGAGAACCAGGGACCAATTCCTTGGCCCAGTATGCCTCACTTTTACCTGTCTCGGTCAGGGACTGACAGCTCTTAGCAGAGGAAAATTTTGCCATCTTCGTGAATCATACCTTTTCTCTAGTTTATGCAGTTTGTGCAGGTCCTCTCTCCTGCAGCAGAAACCTGGCTGTATGGTCCAATGTTCTGAAATCACATATATTCCTGAAAACAAGTAAATTACAAGTAGCAGCATAAAAAGGTAAAGTACAAAAACAGAAGATGTCATAAGAAACAGTGATCATTAGGGCTCTGCAAAGCTTCAGGTGCTGATTTGATTTGGAGGAGATTCGGCCTGGTTCAGCAGCTGAATCTCTGAATCTGAATTGGATGAGGAGACCAATAAAAAGGTCCAAATCAATTAGAAACTCTCCAAATCAATTCCGAAAAGATTTGGAGAGCTTTGGAGATTTGGGCAGTCCCCACTCATCACTGCAGGGAGCTGGACCCAGTCTCTGTACCAGTAAGTAGGGGGTGGGGGTGCTGGAGGAGAGGGAGTGGACTGTGGGGGGACCCCCACCAAGCTCCATCCCCTGCCTGCTGCCTCTCCCCCCTGTGTGTCCCCCCCATGGCTGACCCACCTGGCCCAGCTCCCAGGTCTTTTAAAAAAAAATCCCTGGCCTCACCAAGTTCTGTCAGGTGGGGGTCAATCCCCACTGCCCCACACCATATGGAGGGCTCTGCCACGAGCCCCCCAACCCCTGCCCACTCTCCCAGCTCCACCCATGGCTGCTCCACCTGGCCCAGCTCCTGGTTCTTTAAAAAAATTTTAAAAGTCCCCACTCATCAGCTGCTGCAGCAGTCATCGGGGTTTCAGGGGGCTCATGGCAGAGTCCCCCATGCAGTGGGGGGCATCAAGGATTGCTCCTCTGCCTGGCAGGAGCTGGTGAGTTTGGAGCATTTTTTTTTTTTTTAAAGAAACGGAGCTGGGGCTGGGTGGGGCAGCCATGGGGGGAGGGGCTGTGAGAGTGGGTGGGGTCAGGGGATTGTGACATGCAATGTGGGGCAGTGGGGGACAGTGGGGAATCACCTCACCCCCACCTGGCAGCAGCCAGTGAACCTGGGGCTCTTTTTTTTGGCAGTGGCCAAATCTCCAAATCAGATTTGGATGAATCGATTTGGGACAGTGATTCGACTAACCTAATCAAGTTGCTATCCCCCGAATGAGCTAAATCTGAATCTGATGCAGATACTAGCCACTTTGCACAGGTTTAGTGACCATATGTTGAATATAGTCAGAGATATAAGAATAAATAAACAAAAAGTTTTATAGGAACTATAATTTTATCCTATAAATTCATTTTCTCCTTCTGACCTCCTGTCAGAATTTTCTGGAGCATCTGCCCAGATTGCACTTACCATCAACATCTACTTTGTCCCAATGCCCCAGGAATTTTTAGACCAGTAGCAGCCAACCTTTTGAGCAGGCATGCCACAAATTAGCCCTGAACCTTCACTAAATGCGACTCTGATCCTTTTCTTCTGCCTTATTTGCTGCCTGCCCCCTTTCAGATCTGTCACATGCTACAAACAGCTTGTTTGTGCCATTTGTGTCATGTACTACAAGTTGGCCTCCCCTGCTTGAGACAACTATTTGCCTCTCAAGACATACCTTAAGTCTGTTCTCTGATCTGGTTAGTTTTATACTTCTTCCGTTGAATTCCTGGAAATCCTACACTATGTATATAAACCTCCTGCCCCCAGATGTGTTTATCAGACCTATAGTCTTTCTTGATCCAGTTATGTTTAGGAAATGTTTGTAACCCTTTAGCATAATCCAATAACTCCACTTATCGATTATTAGAGAAAGGAATATTAGTTCTGCAATTATTTTTTTCTAACTGTGCAAAGTATCAGTCTTTGAACAGACTTTGGGTATCAGCCTTGCTATAGACCTTCCTTTTTTAGAGTACAATGAATCATTGTCTATTTATTGATCTGTTTGGCTGGCCATTTATGCATAGCCGTCTCTGATGCAAATTCTCAGTGATAACTTCTCGCAGCCATTTAGGTTTGGTCCTGTCCCAGGTGTAAAGAGCTTTTTCACCTCCCAAAGCTTAATCAGTCCTCACTTGACTGGCCAATATGCCCCTCATAAAATTACTTTCACATCAAATATTATGGTTAATACAAACATAAGAAAGGCAGAACTAAAAACAGCTTAACATTAGCTACAAATAGAAACAAAACATTGTTTAGTAAATCTAAACACATCTTAATATTAGCTATAAACTGCATCAGTAGACCCGACTCATGAAACCACCTATGGTTCTACGAACCCCCCAAATATTGTGAGTTTGTGAGAAAAATAATACATTTATTTAGGGACATGATATACTATTTTGGCTCACAAAGAAAATGTTTTGTAGATTTCTGTACACAGCAAGGGAAATTGAATGTATACCAATTGTTATTTTTTCTATCTACTTACTGGCAAAGTGTAGACGTCCAAAAAGCCCAGGGCAGAATTGATGTAAGTTGCATCAATTGTGGTCAGTGGGCCACAGGTTGAAGATCACTGGTATACAGGTTCATCTTCTGGTATACAGGGAGGCATGCAGGCTGCCTGCACTGGCCAAGGCTGGAAGTTTGGGGGTGCTTCTTCATGCCTCCCAGCATTCTTTATGAGCTCCCTGGACTGCTGGAAACTGCCAAATACAACCAAGCACTCAGGCCACTTCTGATTGGCTGCTACGCAGTGGCCAGAACCCTCTTCACCCTAGTATTCTGGGCCCCTGTATCTGCAGACCAAAAAAACCTTGCAGCACCCAGGTTCCAGCCAGCAGCCACTGAGTCACAGAGGTCACAGAATTGTCTCCAATGCAGGCATAGTGCTGATGTTCTTTCCCTGGCAACCCTAATCCACCAGAGGCAAACCACCCACACAAGCTGCTGCTTCTGGGGGAGAGCGGGAATCCATGCTGGGGTCTGGGTAACAGGACGCCTGTCCCTAACCTCAGAGATGTGGTGTGACAGAGCCAGGAACAGGCTCTATGGGGTTTTTCCTGAGCACGGTGGCATTGAGGTGTCTGGCTGGGTGCAAGAGCCAGGGTTGGCTCCATGAGGCTGTGCCCAAGTATCGGATTCTTTTGGGCTCAGTGTCAGGTGTGTACATTGAGGGGTGTTTTGTGATAGGGGGTGGGGCAGTCACCCAGGGATGTGGGAGCCCAGGTCCCAAGGATTTGGTTCTACAGGGACAGATATTCCTTCCCCACTCTACCTCCCCAAATGGCCTACGTGCAGGTCCCAGATAGCTGGAGACAGGAGGTGGGATTCAGGAGATGTTCTGTGTTAGTTTGCCTCTGGGAGAGCTCAGGAACTGTGTTAGACCCTGACTCTATGCACTCAACAACTAGGGAGACGACAATCCAATTGTCCATGGATCCTGTTACTCATTAGCCAGAGCAAGCAGGAAGCAAACACCAGCACACATCGCTTGCAACAGCTTTATTCAGAATGGAGCCAGCTTCCGACAAGGGTCCCTCACAGATACATAGCCTGTGAACCAGGGAACCTGCACTGAACAATAGTTTTTTCCCACAGTTATACACTTTGGTTTATGCTCATTACCATTTATTCTATCTCTGTCCCTCCTATGTTCCACACATTTCTCCTCCCATCTCAAGCTCCACCTCTGTTTACTGTTTGCTTCATTAGCATGGAATTGCCTATGAATTTCATTTATTTACCTGTCTTTTTGCTATGAGCGCATGTCTAAGACCTTGACTCCTTTTCTTTGATCAATGAGCAGACTTTAAGAAAAATCTGGAAGCTTCTGGAAGCTTCTTCATCAATCACCATTCACCTTTTTGCATATGTTCATCTCATATATTCTATTACTAATTATGTGTTGTTTTTCACATTCCAGTCTGTTTTTCTGTCTCATGTTGTACCATCTTCCACATTCCTAAAACTTCACCTCATTCACAGTGCACAGACTCACACACTTGCTGCTTTTTCCTCAGAAAGCTGTTGACACAGTTAAGATAATTACTAGCATAAGCAAATGGCTGGCTTAGATATAATTTTGCTTTGTGGTCAGCAGCTCTGCTTGGCCACAAGTCATGCATTTATTCAGCTGCAAATCCAGTGCTCCCTAAGATCCAAATACTATCACCCTAACAAACTGGGTCTGCTGGGTGGTCAACCAGAGCAGCCAAGTGCAGACCAAGTGCTAGTGCATCTCCCTGTGAGGGGAAGATTGGAGGGGGATATGGAAAAGAGGCTGGGATGCTGAAGGACAGCAATCTAACTTGAAACAATAGGGAATCCATTTGAAAAGTCTGATTCTTCAGTCTAACCTAAATTGATTAGATTTGAATGCACATTCAACCAGGTCTACCTTAGACTGTGTTCTAGCATCTTTAGATTGTTTTATGTGCACCAAACTTCTGTACGGTTATGGTTTTGAATCAATTTCCAACCACTTAGGTTTATGTGTAATGTCTGTACCTTGCCACTGTGGCATACATTTCTTCAACTTTACAATCGAAAAACTTGATACAGAAAGAAAAGCATTGTTTTTGAGTAATAGGTTCATATCTTTCATTACTTTCAAATATCTGCCTATCCTTATATGCTGGCATAATTATATAATTTTATAAAATTCTAATGCTAGTCTATTATTTCTAGGGCTGGTTAGGAATTTTCCATCATATTGATTTTGAAATGAAAAATGACCTTTTGCAAAACTTATCCACATGCCAAAAAACAAAAACAAAAACAAACAACAAACAAATGTTCCATTGAGAAACTGAAGTAGAATATCCCGAGTTGCCTGGAAGAATCCCATCCATTTTACTGGAGGCAGAAGAAACTAAGTGACCTTAGTCTCCCCATGACTCTTGTACTCCAGCAAAATTTCCAGCAGCCAAACTGAATAGGCGGCAATGAGGCAAAAATCTCAATCAGCCTCTGGCTGCTTCATGGAAGGCTATTGATTTCTTTAGCTGCCTACAGGTGGAAGAGAAATTTACAAGATGCTTCCAGGTGGGCAAATGGAAGAATGAAAGGAAACTTTCTGGGTTTACATAATTCTCCTCTCCCACCTTTGGATATCCCTTCTCACATCACAAAAAACATTTCATTTTGACATTTTGTTCTTGGTCAAGAAACATCTTCCTCACCAAATATATATATTTGAACCACTTTAGGTCAGAATACCATTCAGTTTATTATACAACATCAATAATGAATACCAGATTGCCAAAGCCAAGATTTTGAGAAAGATGCATAGGCTTGAAAAACTGTATTTTGTTGGAAGTAATCATCGTCATTTGATAGCAAACAACAAATATAGCCATCAAAAACATTGTTTACTAATTTAAATAATGATTAAATCTGTGATGATTTGGTTATTAAAGTTCCTTTGGATTAAGAATGCAGTAAAGGTTTTTATGTACTTTCATAGTTACCATTACGTCATTCTGGCTGTTCAGTCTGGCAAAGACTTGCTAGTCATTTTTTTTTCAATGAGATTTTTGCTAGCAACAAAATTATTACCTATTGTAGTTGCTGTAGTACTTTTTGCTCACATTGTAAAAATGCTTTCAAAATCAATAATCGTAGACCAGAATGTCTTTGGACTTGGTACCGACAAAAACAGAGAAGTGTTTGTAATAACATAACCTAAATTTCAGGTTGTACCAGGGCAAAAGTATCTCTAGTTGAAATAGCAGGATCATAGAGTTGTAGAAAAGTTGGGCTGGAAGGGACCTCCAGAGGTCATATAGTCAAACTCCCTGCCTGAGGCAGGTTCAGCCCTATACAAATGACCCCACACAAGGCACAAATTAAACTCTACAGAAGACTACCATCAACCATGATACAACATAGACCTAACACCCTAACCTGCCAGAGGTAAAGCAGGGTAATCATTGCAGCTGATGATTGCATAAAATATTGTCAATATATTCTCAAGTGGTCCCAGGTAAAGGTCCATACCATCTGCTACAGAGGAAGGGAAAAACCTTGACAGTCCATACTAATCTGACCATGGGATAAAATTCCTTCATGGCCCCAACTATAGCAATCATCATGGCCCTGAGCAGAAGGGCAAAACTTTCTAGCTAGGAACATCCAGCTTTGCTCCCAGTGTGTGTGTCCAGATGAGCATGCATGTACCTCTTGCAGTGTCTCAACCCCTTTGAGACACTGCAAGAGGCATGTGAAGGGAAAAAAAAAATTTCCAGCATCAAAAAATACCCTGGGTGAAAAAAGCCAGGCAGGGCAGAGTCCAGGACCATGTTCTGAAGCAACTGGAGGCTTGGTCCTCCAAAGAGATGTTCTGGTAGCCAGCCAGAGCACTTCTATGGCTGGCCCTTGCCCCAGTGCTGAAGCAAACTGCCTGCCTGTGCAGGGCAGGCAGCAGTGCAAACTGTAAGGACCTGATCCCAGCTTCATGTCAGTAAGTAGGAGGTTCGGGGACTTGGAGGGAGGGGAGGGGACCACCCAACCCCAAACCTGTTTGTTCCCCTGCTCCCTGCTCACTCTACCACGTGGGCCCAGCCCTACCCCCTCACTGGCAGTAGCAGCAGCAGTTGGGGCCACTCAAGGCTTTCTGGCACAGCCCCCCTGCATGGGGGGCAGCGGGGTTTGGTACCAGCTACTTGGAACCCATGTTGCCAAATCACACTGGTGTGGCCCAGCTCATCAGGGTGCCCCATGCTGTTTCAGAGCTCTGGACCACTCAGGGTGAGTGACACTGAGCCCCAGGTGACAGCCACAGCACCCCCGAGCTTCCAGACAGCACATGGCACCCTGCTAAGATGGGCCATACCTGCACAATGTGGAAGCTGCAGCATGGGTGCCAGGCAGCCAGGGCCAAGCCCCACTGCCCCCTGCACCACATCAGGGGGGTGTTCCATGAGGCCCTGAGTGGCCCTTACCACCACTGCTGCTGCTGGTGGTAAGCTGTGGGCAGTGTGGGAGACTGAAGCCAGGTGGGGAAGTGATGTGGGGGCAGAATCCAAGAGGGGGAGCAATCAGGAGCTTGAAGCCAACTGGGGAATCCCTGAATTGTCTAAAGTCTCCTGATGACCACCAAACTTGTCTCCTTCCTTCTGCTCATTCTCCTGTTCATCTCCAGCCTCTGGTGGACTGCATACAGAGCAGGAGAATAAGCAGGGGGCTGGAAGCAAGCAAGAGGCTGGAGACACTCCTCTGGACATGAGCTGGAGATGTTCCCCCACTGTCTACAGACTCCTGCTTCTTCTCCAGCTTGTTTCCAGCCTCCTGCTCATTCCTTTACTCATCTCCAACCTCCTGCTTGTTCTTCTACTCATCTGTATCTTCCCAAGGCCGGAGACTAGCTGTAGGCCCTGGTGGGGAGATAGGACACTGCAGGCAGGATTAGTCCATGTCTTGAGGGGGGAGGCTTTGCACTGTGGGGGGGAGGGGATCCACCCCTCCTAAGCAGCCCCCAGACCCACAGTCCTCCAACACCTACCGACAAACTGACTCACATTCCCCCCACATCCCTCCAAACCCATTCACATCCCCACACCTATCTTGGAAATCCCACATCCCCCCATCACACACCCACCGTGTGATACGGAAACTAAAAGCAAACACTAAAACATACAGATATTTAGGGTTTATTTTATTATGATGCTGAAGACACTGGTAGGATTCCAAACATCTTTAAAATTGTAAATATAGCAATAAAACATTGCCCATCTAATCAGTCCTGCTCTCTCTCTCTTTTGTTCTAATTGAATGAATATGGACTTTGGGGTATTTTAAAAAGTGGATTTGGGATGCTGTTTCAGCAGTCCATTTGACACAAGGGGTAGTGTCCCCAGATACTAATTGTCCAGGGCCTAAAAGCTCCTGTCTATTTGTAACATTCATAGTTTCATAGTTTCTAGGGTCGGAAGGGACCTGAGTAGATCATCTAGTCTGACCCCTTGCCATGACAGGAAAGAGTACTGGGGTCAAAGGACCTCAGCAAGGTATTCATCTAACCTCCTCTTAAAAACCCCCAGGGTAGGAGCCTGCACCACTTCTCTTGGAAG
>NW_017728886.1:243055579-243056684 GCF_001723895.1 Crocodylus porosus | reverse complement strand
GGATTGAGGTAAGACTAAGTGGCCTATAATTTCCTGGGTCCTCCTTCTTCCCCTTTTTGAAGATGGGAACCACGTTGGCCCTCTTCCAGTCCTCTGGCACCACACCAGAGCACCACGAGTGCTTGTAAAGCCATGCCAGGGGTCCTGCAAGGACCTCAGACAATTCCTTTAGAACTCTAGGGTGGAGATCACCCGGGCCGGCTGACTTGAATACGTCCAGTCCCTCCAGAAGTTCCCTAACTAGTTCCTCACTAAACCTTGTCTTAGGTGTGCCTTCCCTGGGTCCCAAGGGGGTCCCAGCAGGGAGGTGACTGCTCTGGTCTCTACTTAGGAAGACGGAGGCAAAGAAATCATTAAACATGTTAGCTTTGTCATCTGGTGTGATGACCAAATTTCCCAACGCGTCCTGCAGGGGCCCCACATTACCCAGAACCTTCTTTTTACCCGCTATGTACTTAAAGAAGGACTTCTTATTGTCCTTAATCTGGGAAGCTAGTCCTAATTCCATCTCAGCCTTGCCCTTCCTGACTGCCCCTCTACATCCCCGAGTGGCTGCAGTATAGTTGTCCCTGGTGATGTCCCCTTCTTTCCATTGGGTGTACGCCACCCTCTTAGCTAGGAGACATTCCCAGATGCTCTTGGTGAGCCATGGAGGCACATGTGCCCTCCTGCTCCCTTTGATCCTCGTTGGGATTACCTTCCTTTGGGCTTGGAGGATCATCTCCTTAAGGAGCGATCACTCTCCTTGGACACCTGGCTCCCCTCCCCTCTGGGACCTCAGCGCTTACCCAACTATCCTCCTTAGCTGAAGTTTACCCTCCTGAAATCTAGGGGTGCTGTCTTACTGCAGGCCTTTGCCACCTTGCGCTGGATGGTGAATTCCAGCAGACGATGATCACTGTCGACCACGTGGTCGAGCACCCGCAGCCCCCTCACCAGGTCATCACCCATGGCCAGCACCAGGTCCAACAAGGCATCTCCCCTGGTGGGGCTGTGCACCTCCTGGGTTAGATGGATGTCCTGCACTCTGTCTAAGAACCTACGTGAGCGGTCAGACCTGGCTGACTGCTCTTCCCAGCAGATGTCTGGGAAGTTCAGGTCCCCC
>NW_017728886.1:243053060-243054170 GCF_001723895.1 Crocodylus porosus | reverse complement strand
GTGGGTGAGGCGCTGGGGTCCTTGAGGGCAGGGGAACTCAGTGTCCAGGGTGAGTGGTCGTTCCTTAAGGAAACAATACTCGGGGCCCAAGGGGAGTCCATCCCAACAAGAAGCAAGGGGGGCAAGAGTGCCCGGAAGCCCCCCAGCTAACCAAGGGTGTTCAGGAATGCCTGTTTGCCAAAAAAGGCAGCGTACACCCAGTGGAAGGGGAGTGCTATCTCCAAAGAGGAGTATACCTCCTCTGCTCGGGCCTGTAGGGGGGCTGTCAGAAAAGCTAAGGCAGACATAGAGCTAGGACTAGCGTCCAAGATAAAGAATAATAAAAAGTCCTTTTTCAAATACATAGGAAGGATGAAGATGGAACCGGGTAACGTGGGGCCCCTGCAAGGTACGCTGGGCAATCTGGTGGTTGCGCCAGAGGAGAAAGCGTAACACTTTAACCAATTTTTCATGTTTGTTTTCTTGTGCAGGGACTGGGATTTCCCCTCTGGGATGCCAGATGGACTCAAGGGGAACACCTCCAGACCTCAGGTTGGGGACGACCGGGTTAGAGAGCTTCAGGAGGGGCTGGACGTGTTCAAGTTAGTAGGTCCAGATGCTCTCCACCCCAGCGTGTTGAGTGAGCTAGCTGGGGTTATTGCAGGGCCCTTGACACGGCTCTATGAATGCTCGTGGTGCTCGAGCCAGGTGCCAGATGACTGGAAGATAGCTAATGTGGTCCCCATCTTCAAAAAACGGAAGAGGGAGGACCCGGGCAACTATAGGCCTGTCAGTCTTACCTCTATCCTTGGGAAACTCTTTGAGAAGATCCTCAAGGAGCACATCTGTGATGGGCCGACTTCAGGGATGATGCTCAAGGGCAACCAGCACTGTTTCATTAGGGGCAGGTCTTGTCAGACCAACTTGATTGCCTTTTATGATCAGGTCACAAAGGCAATGGATGCAGGTGTTGCCGTGGATGTAGTCTTTCTAGACTTCAGCAAGGCCTTTAAGACCATCTCCCATCCCATCCTTATTAAAAAACTAGGCGACTGTGGCATTGATGCCTACACAGTCAGATGGATTGCAGATTGGCTCAAGGGTCATACTCAGAGGGTGGTGGTGGATGGG
>NW_017728886.1:243046772-243052367 GCF_001723895.1 Crocodylus porosus | reverse complement strand
CTAGGACCTGGAACCAATTTCCTAGGGAAGTGGTGCTGGCTCCTACCCTGGGGATCTTTAAGAAGAGGCTTGATGACTACCTGGCTGGACTCATTTGAGTCCAGTCTTTTTGTCCCGCCCAGGCGGGGGGTCGGGCTTGAAGATCTACAAGGTTCCTTCTGATGCTACTTCTATGAGTCTATGCTTCTATGATTCCCCTTCCCCCAACGATTCAAAATAACCTTAAGCCCTACCCAGTTAATGAGTAGGCCTTATTGTATGGGGTCTAGTGGGTAAAGTTACAACAAAATACTTAGGACAACTAATGAAAAAAAACAGGGTAGGAGTGCTGTGTGAGTCAAAGTTTGAAAACATGAAAATAAGTGTGCCTGAAGGGGACACCAAGCAGAGCCCCCTGGGCTGCACCTTCTGGTAGTCAAAGGCATCCAAGGAGCCTGTGGATGCCACCCACTGATGCTCTGCCAAGAAATGTGCATGGGGAAGTAAGAAGTAAGGGGCCTCACAGTCTCCAGGCCTCCTTCCTGGTCAAAAACAGGGCCCACTTGGCTAGGAGGAGGTTGACCAGGAGGTCCCAGGATTGGTGGGGCCATGGATGGGGTGACCAAAAACAAAAAGGTGGAGGATGAAATTCAATCAGAACCAGAACCTCAAGAGGAGGCTTTGGAGGTTGAAGTGCCCCAGTGATACCCTTTCCAAGCAGGTCCTGTCACTTGGCATCTGAGTGAGACGTGAGGGCAGCATGATGGACAGTGTGGCTCACAAGCATGTAGACACGGCAGCGATGGATGGTGGAAAAGCAGACTGATGTGTTGTCTTCCAGATGGCTCAGGTGGTGGAGCAGGGAGCACCATGAAGCCAGGCAAGGCACCAGGGCAGATTTCACCTCCTGGACCAGACGGCAGTTGCAAATGTTGTGGGTAGACCCATGCACTGGGCCAGTGCAGCGGGGTTCACCCACTCCCACCTATCATAGTCCAGGAGATCTTCAATACAGATGACACCAGCTAGGATAAACCTCTGTTCCAACCAGGGTGCCTGCCTCCCCACACCAGCTGCCAATTAGTCTGATCAGTTGGAGTTGTCAGGGTCTCCTGCAAGAATACCGTGGGGTACCCTCCCTCCTGAAGGAAGAAGAGAACTTGGCAACTCCAGAGACCCTTCCTGCAGCCGTGGACATTGAGGGTCATGATCTTAAATGACCTCATGGCTGAGGGGGTGGAGTAGATGGTTTATCAGGGGTCTCGCACATCTCAACACCCAGTGTGGGGCCCAGCAGCTCACATAGCTCCCTGCCAAATGTATATTTAATAGATTTCATAGACATTAAGGCTGGAAGGGACCTTGGGAGATCATCAAGTCCAGCCCCCTGCCCAAAGGGCAGGAAGTCAGCTGGGGTCATAGGATCCCAGCAAGATAAGCATCCAATTTACTCTTGAAGGTGTTCAATGTAGGTGCTTGAACCACCTCCGCTGGCAGACTGTTCCAGACCTTGGGGGCTCGGACAGTAAAGAAATTCTTCCTTATGTCCAGCCTGAAATGGTTTTGCAGGAGTTTGTGACCGTTCGACCTCGTCCTCCCTTGGTGCGCTCTGGTGAACAGACGTTCCCCCAGATCCTGGTGGTCACCCCTGATAAACTTATAGGTGGCCATCAGATCACCCCTGAGCCTGCGCTTTTCCAGGCTAAAGTGTCCCATGGCTCTCAGCCTGTCATCGTAAGTTCTGTTTTCCTGACCTCTGATCATGTGCGTGGCTCTCCTCTGGACTCTCTCAAGCTTCTCCACATCCTTTTTGAATTGTGGAGCCCAAAACTGGACGCAGTTATATAGGGCATCTATGAAACTGAGGGCCCACCTATAGATCCAGGCATTGCAGCTTTTGGGCCCCTTGTCTTCCCCAACCAGTGCCCTCACAGTCACAAGGACACTGTCAAAATTGCACCAGAGGTCCAAGGCCAGCTGTACATTGCTGGCAGACCAGTGGGTGTAGTCTCAGTCAAGAAATGCAAGTACCTCACCCCTGGGACTGAGAAGCCTGCAGACTTCACAGAGCCTCCTGTTTTTCAGGTGCCCTCCTCCTGGTTTTGGGGCCCAGTGGGCAACATCTGAACCCCCCAGTCCACTATGTCCCTGGACTCTGCTTGGGATTGGGAGAGCTCTGCAGCCCCTTGGGACATGGGGGAGGATAAGGATGGTGGTGGAGCTCCTTGATAAGATAGTGGGATAGAGCTGGAGTTCCAGGGGAACTGTGCATGGCCCCCGACAAGCTTGGCTTGTTGATCAGGGGACCCAACACTGACCCCCTCTGGTATGAGACCATGGGGTAGGCTGGAGGTGAGGTTTTTCTGGGAGGGGGGGGAACAGCCACCAAGGTGGCTTTGGTGTCTGACTCAGGGTCCTGGTAAAGGGGACCTCCTCCCTCAGGACTCACTGGGGTGAGCCCCAGGGCCTCTGCATCTGCCAGATTGACAGAGGAAGGAGGTTCTACTGCCATGACTTCCTTTGGGTAGGCTTCAGCCTCAGCACCCATCATTTCAGGGGGTAGGCCCTGGTCAGCAGAATGAGGGGCTTCCTCCATGGGCTCCTGCTCGGGACTATCTAGAAGCCCTGAAACCTCTTCCATGGGGACCACCCATTTGCTCTTTCCAGGGGTTGAGATGAGGAGTCCCCCAGAGGCTGAGTCACTCCTTCCTCCCATTTGGTGGTCTTGGGAGGGGGAGAAGAGTCCTCCAGCTGCACCCAGGTCTTCCTCTTGCCTTTATGCCCAGAGGGGACTTGCACCCACTCAGCCATGGGGTAGTCCTCAGGTGGACAGGCTCCATTAGGAGAAGGTGAGGGTTGTAGGGGTGGGGCAGCCATGACAGGGGGATGACTAGGGATATGGGGTCCTGCTCCCTCTCTCCTTCTGGTTGCTACCCTCCCCGGGACTCTGCCAAACTTGTTTGGGGGATGGGGACCCTTGAGCTGACAAGGTGGCTTGTAGTTGTGGCTGGAGTACCAGGGTGAACTGAGGGAGGAGGGGTGCCAATGGTAGGGGCACCCCCTATACCAGTGGGACCCATGGATGCCCTCCCTGCCTGTCCCATGGTGCACTCATGATGCAAGTGTGAAGGTATGGCAGCAGAAGCACCGCAGGTCCCCCAGTGTATAGAAAATCATCACCAGGACCCCTGATAAGGAATTGTCAGGCATGCCTCAGCCTCCACCCACACTCCCACTGCCAGCTGGAACCTATCCTGCTGATGGAAAGAGTGCACATGGTGGAGCCGAGGTTTTGGAACCCCAGTGAGAGGGCCACCAGCAGGGAGCTAACTCTCCCCAGGATTTGGAGCTGGGGGAGCAGGGCCGAACTGGGAATATAGGAAGGGTTGGAGCTGAGAACCACCCTGGTCCCCAGCTCTTCTAGAGGCTCAAGGGGGATGTACTCGCCCTCCATGACAAGACCCCTCTCCACTGCCTTTTGTACAGTGGCCACTGAGGCAAGGAAAAAGAGCCCCGTGCCATGAAAATGGGATGCCACCACAATGTTGGGGCCCCCCACTACTCAAGACAGGGCTTGCACCCAGGTCTCAAAGTGCAGGTTCTCCCATTTGGGCAGTTGGCACTTCACCTCGTGCCCGCAGGTGAGTGCCGTAAATGGGGCCCTGCTGCCCAAGATGGAACAGCCAGCAGTGGAGGGTCCATCCCCCACCCCAGCTTTGGGTCTCTCCACAGCTGCCTGTGCATAGTTGTGGTTCCCCCCCGGAGGTACATGTTGGTGTGGCTGGGGCTGGGGCCAGAGACAGGTTGAGTGGGTGTACTGGCTGGTGTAGTGTACCTGGTCCCCTCAGGCACTGGTGGTCTAGGCTTCGGGGCAGAGACCTTGCCCTTCTCACTCCCACCTGTGAAGGAGGCTGAAAAAGACCCCTTCCCACTGCCCTTGCCCTTAGTCCCTGATGATGGGAGAAGGGGCTTGGTAATGCCTTTGGGGGAGAGGTGTGGCCAGGGGAGACCCCCTGGTCCCATTGGTTCCCTACCAGAGTCCCACCTGCACCTGCAGCAGAGGTTGCAGTCTTCTCTACCCCTGGAAGAGGTTGGTCAGGCTCTGCCTCCAGGGTGGAGGCTCCAGAAGCATGCATCTCCTTGGGGGCTTGGCTGGGATCCATCCCCATAGTAGGGAATTGCAGGAAGCTCTGTGGGGGCATCTGATTCCCCAGAAAGTTCCTGCCATGCCATTGAGTCACATAAAGACAGGGAAGACAATAAAGAAAACAAAATATCCCACAGGGCTCGTGAATCTAGTAGAGGCAGCTGGGTTTGTGGTGAAGAAGGGAGGTAGGGAGGAAAACCCCACAGGAAAAAAAACCTGGGAGGACTATGCTTTGAGAATATGGGGGAGGGAGAACACACACACAGGTGCTGGGGAAAATTGAGGTGGCTTACTCAGCCACAAAACAAACACCAAGGCAGTAGGAATGGACCATAACACTTACCATACAAGGGCATGAAAATATAGGGAAGTCTGCTGAGGCAGATTTATAAGACGGCTGTAGCAGTGGACTGGCTTTTTTTTGTTGAAGATCTGTCCAGAAGCCCCTTAGGCCTCATCCAGGTGCTCAGCAGCAGAGCAGTAGGCAAGAAAACAAAGCAGGATAAGATGCAGTGAAGTACCTGTGGGCGAGGGCAGGAGCAGTCAGTCAATTAGTGGACGAGGCAGTCTGCCAGTGAGTGGATGAGGCAGACAGCATGAAACATGCATTGCGGAGACCAACTGGCGGCTACAGGAATGGTGCTTCGAGGAGGGCTTTGGCTTCCTCAGCCACAACTGGCACATCACGATGAGAGACATGCTGGGATGAGACAGGGTCCACGTTTCCCCTAAAGGTAAGTGTGTGTTCTCTTCTAGGTTGGAGGATCTCCTCCGGCAGGCTTTAAACTAGGCTCGTCGGGGGAAGGGGAAGATGAGGGTGGAGGAAACATCAGACTGCCAGACCAAACAGCACCCACAACTACAGCCCAGCCCAGACCAACGAGCGAAGCGAACAAACAGGTAAGAGAGAGGGGCCAGGGTAATGCTGGGATTAGGGGGTCAGTACACATACCCACAGGAGGCCTCAAATGCCTCTACACAAACGCTCGTAGTATGGGCAACAAGCAGGAGGAACTCACCATCCTGTTGGCTGACACCAGCCCGGACATAGTGGGGATTACGGAAACGTGGTGGGACAAAATGTATGATAGGGCGGTCAATGTCAAGGGCTATAGGCTGTACAGGAGGATAAGAAAGAGAGGTGGGGCGTGGCGCTCTATACTAAGGAGGAATACACATCCTCATTAATTAGCAAGGAGTCAGGGGAGGGGCACTCTGACGATCTTCCAAGGCGAAAGGAAGGTAATCCCAACAAGAATCAAAGGGAGCAGGAGAGCACACAAGCCTCCGTGGCTCACCAAAAGCATCCAGGAATGTCTCCTTGCTAAAAAGGAGGCTTATACCCAAAGGAAAGAAGGGATCATCACCAGGGAGGACTATTCTGTAGTTGCTCGGGGATGTAGGGGGGTAGTTAGGAAGGCCAAGGCAGAGATGGAACTGGGGCTAGCTTCCCAGATTAAGGACAATAA
>NW_017728886.1:243024957-243045599 GCF_001723895.1 Crocodylus porosus | reverse complement strand
TCTTTCCTGCCATGGCAGGGGGTCAGACTAGATGATCTGCTCAGGTCCCTTCCGACCCTAGAAACTATGAAACTATGAAACTATGAATTAGGAAGTAATCCAGTGCAGATTTGGTGACAGGTGGTACAATGGGGAATCTCCCTCTCTCCTGCGATGAGGAAGCAGCAGAAACAACAGCAATGGCAACAGCAGCAGCAAGAGCAGCAGTGATGGTGGGAGCTGTCCAGTTCAGCCACTCAGGATGTGCTTCTAGTGAAAGTAGAGGTGAAGGTGGGGGTGGCCTGCCAAGGCAGCTGAGGCAGTCAAGGCACCTTTAGGCTCCAGCAGTGATGGTTGGTAAGAAGGGGCCTACAGGTAGTGCAGGCTTCCTCCCCAGGCTGCTTCCTGACTGCGGCTTGGCAGAAGGCTGGGCAGCAGGCCAGTATAGCGTGTAGAAGCTGGGGTGTGGTGCTGGGGTGTAGTGCAGTGCAGTGGGTCCCTCGCCAAGGGCGGGGCAGCAGCATGCATCAGAGGAACTCCCCTCTGTGGGAGAGAAGGAACAGCAGCAGCACCCCAAGGAAGAAGGAGTGTGGCCAACTCACTCTCAAAAGCTCTGAGATCAAGCCAGCAGCTAGCAGTAGCCAGAGGCATGAAAGGGCCTGGCCATCTTCTCCCCAGAAGCTCCTGAGGCCAAGCTTGTAGTAAATAGCAACAGCAGCAGCAGCAGGATGGGACAAGAAGAGGCGTAGCCAACTTACTCCCAGAGGCTCCTCCCCTAGAAGTTCCTGAGGGCAAGTATCCCTAAGCTGATTTCCAGGATAGGTTTTTATACTTCTGGGGCCACCCCAGGTGCTGGCCCAAGGCTCTAGGTCCCCGTAGCTGCAGATCCGGGAGAAGTCAGGCAGAGTTATTTTGCCCCAACTGGCACAATTTTCTCCACAACAAGACAAAAAAAGCCAGGAGACAAAAAGCCCCAGCTCAAATTTGCACCACTTCTATTTGAGATGCTGCAAGTGCATGTGCTTGTATGAGTGGACATGCCCAGCAGGAGCACTGGCACACTCCAGCTGAAGTCCCCATTAGTTGTATCCAATGCTTCTGGGAAGGCTTAAAAATACTCTGACACAACTTAATTTTCTGATATACTAATACAATTCATATATTTCATTCATCACACAAACCTTGTGATTCTTATAACAGGTTTTATTATATTGGCCGTGTATTTCATGTGATAATGGTCCATGTGATGATTGCACCATCAGGTTTATTATTTTTATAATGTAGCCTTTAACCTCACACTTATAGAAAAACATATAATCTGAAAACAAAATCTGATTCCACTTATACCTAAATACTTAGAAATCAGAAGACAAGTACAATGTATTCAACATGCATTAATTATTGTAAACACCTCATGATTTTTTTTTTAAGTAACATGATTCTTTGGTGCCTGACTCAGGATTTTTTAATGTTTGCCTATAAAGGCAGGATCAAGCAACAGTATATTAAAAATGCTTTATTTTATCATGTTCTAAATATTACCAAAATGTTTTGTACCACCCGCCATTACCATTCTCTTGCACATTGTACTCCGAAAGGGTAAAACAATACCAAAAGTTTCCAGAAGTCTGAAACTTTATAAATCATTGGTGGATTCCCATGGATCAGAAATTGTGAACTAACAAGGTAAAGGTTACTTCAAATAAAAAGGTATTAATAACAGTATCCTTCCTTCTCTCACTTATTTTTCCTTTCATCCTTTCTTATACACATACCATTATGACTTTCAATTGCTAAAAAAATTGTCAAAAGTCACTTGTTTTCAACCTCTTTCAAAGCTTAGAAATAGCTGAGAAGCATCAAAGCACAATGATTGTATTTCCTATCTCTTCAGAGACCTGACATGCATAGAAGATAAAAGTGTTTTGCTCAGCAAGGTGCTTCCCCAATCACAATTCTGTATCTTTCCAAGATGCATGTAATGTATGTTGGCCTAGTTTGCTCTCCAGCTTGGTATGGTATTATGAAGCTTGTGCTGTAGCTCATTTTGATAACTGAATAAAATAAGCTTTGTAGACTGTACCAGCCATTTATAATCTAAATAAATACTAATGAGAATCTTCTCTAAAGACTCTTTAGTATTACTTAAGTGGCTCAGTGTGATATTGCATCAATTGATTCTCTACTTTCACATGTATTAATCTAACACAGGAGGTTTTGAAGGATAGAATGAAATATGTATTTATTTATAGCATCTATTTCCTAACTAGCAAGCTAAGTTCTGTGCAGCTTTATGCTGGTCAGCTTTTTGTCTACTGTGTCAGCTTTGTACTTGTCTCTTGGAGAAAAAATTGTAAACCTTCTGGTCTGACCCCCAGAATTCCTCCTTTTAGTAAAATCCTTGGGTGACACAGACTCATGGTAGTTCAACTGGCATTTTGACTACTCATTTTGGAGCAGAGCTCTAATAGAAGGTTATTACTATGGCTCTCCTCTTTGTCTTTTACTGATGCATTAACTGAATTAATTTGGCTACTTGGAATTTTATTTATTTGCCTCAAAAGAATCTCAAATATATTTTATAGATACTAGCTACTGGTAAAAAATGTTATTGTGTAGCAACAAACACCAACATAACAATTAGTTATTTTCTAATCCAGAAAATCATTAAATGAATTACATTAAATTAAATTAATTGAATGAAAAACTATGACAAACTACATTAAATGTACCATGTTTTCATCTCTAAAGCCTCTAGCACAGAGAACCAGCAAAGTCAAATAGATTGGAAATGCAATCATTGTGCTTTGAGCCTTCTTATTTCCAGGTTTTCTAAGAGGTTGAAAACAAGTGACTTTTGACAATGTTTTTTTATCAATTAAAAGTTGCTTAAGCCCATGCTTTTCAACATATTTATTAATAACTTGGATGGGCAGGGGGGTTGAAGGCTCAATTTACAGATGATACCAAGCTGTGGGGAAACGCAGGCACATCAGGAATAAGATAACGATCCAAGATGACCTTTACACACTGGTTTTATAAGCAGATAGGAATCAGATGTGGTTTAACAGGGAGAAGTGCAGGGTTCTGCACCTGGGTAGGAAGAACCTTCACCATAACTACATGATGGGTGGTGGTACACTGGCTGGCACAGCATCTGAGTGAGACCTGGGGGTCACAATCCACCAGAAGATGAACATGAGTCAACAGTGCAATGAAGTTGCCAACAGGGCAAATAGAGATCTGGTGTACATCAGCCAATGTGGTTCCAATAGATTCAGTGCTTCTCCCTCTCTATTCAGCACTGGTGAGGCAGCAGCTGGAGTACTGCATCCAGTTCTGGGCATCACACTTCAAGAAGGACATGGATAAGCTTGAGAAGGTACGAAGAAGAGCCACCTGTATAATTAGAGGCTTGGAGGACAGGCTCCATGAGGAGACACTCTGAAAACTAGGCCTGTTCAGTCTGAGTAAGAGAAGACTGAGAGGTAACTTGATAGCTGCCTACTAGTATGTTAGGGGTGAGCATCAAGATCTAGGGTGACAACTCTTCAGGAAGGCACCTCAAGGGAGGATGAAGACCAATGCACACAAGCTAATTGAGTGAAAATTTAGGTTGGACATAAGAAAAAATATCTTTTTCTGTAAGTGTTACCAGAATTTGGAACACACTCCCAGCAGAGGTGGTGTAGTTGGCATTCTTGGATGTGTTAAAGATAAGGCTGGATAAGTACCTTATTGTGCTCCTTTGAGCCCAATAAATTCCTGACCATGGCAGGGGACTGGACTTGATGATCTTGCAGGTCCCTTCTGGTTCTTTGATTGTATAAGTCTATGATTATATAATAATTTTTACAATATACCCCTCTTCTAAAACCAAGTGTAGCTGGCAGAGCAGGGAGATTCTTTGACTTTGGTGGTACCCTGCTACAAAAAAACCAACACTTTTCAGAAAAGTAGAAAAGATCCAATCAGCACCTCACTCTGCATCTTCAAGTATGGCTTGCCAAAAAAGGTAGCCTGTCTGACAAGAACAGGTTCTGACACACTTGATGGGTCTAACAGCTTTCAGTGGTGTTACATAGAGGGGGATAACTATGAAGCTATACTGACAAGTACTGGATGCCACCTAAAAATAAATCATATCAGAGAGGTGGTTTTACTTGGGGTTAAAGGGGCATGTGCTGCTCATCTAGACCCAACCCCTCTCACTGACCCACATTGAGCCCACCGCACCTCACTGCACACCAAACTCCCATACAAACCCAAAGCAGACCTGTTCCCTCCTCCCCCCCAGCACCCCTGAATGGGGCCCATCACACCCCAGTACCCCAGATCTCTGCTCACCATCTCACCAGCAGCTGCCATCTCACCTGTAGCTCCTGGATGTGTCCAAGAGAGCAGAAAGAGAAAGGGAACCCACACAAAAATTCTCTGTGGCCTGGGTTCAGCCCAGATCTCAGTGGGAGCCCGGTGGGTTCCCCTTCCTTGCTTGCTCCTTTTGGACAGCATTGGCAGCTACATGTAAGTTGCAGGACTCAGCAGTGTGGATCAGCAGTGAGGGCCAGGAGAGTGGAGGGGGAACACCAAGGTTGGGAGGAATGATGGTGACCCAACGGGTGGGTGGGGGGCCTCAGAGGTAAGGTTGAACATGGAATGAGAGGGGTGATGCCATCCTACCTTTAGGTGCTTCCCCTTTGTGACTGTGGAGAAAGATAGAGCAGCTGGGAGTGGTGCCTTCTCGAATCCTGGACGACAACTCCCAAATGGTTTTTGGCCTGTGGAGCAGTCACATGTGGCTGTAACCTAAGCTTCCCTAAACTCATTAAAGACAATACTTCATGGAAGAGGATTATCTCTATACAGCTCAGAGGGCCTTTAGAATGTTTTCATGTCCTAATATATGGATACTCCTGTTTTAAGGGTCCTCAACATGTATTTAAGTTAACATGCAACAACCTCTTGAGACAGAAAGACTCACAGAGCTCAAATCCATAATCAAGGTAGAAGCCATTGAATTGCATATCCTGACAACCAGCACAAGTCAGGATACCAGGATATGGGAAGAAGCATCAAGAAATTAAATGGATTACATCAGTTTACAAGATTTTACAAGCACCAGAACAGTGTCTGTAACAAGGACAAAGAATACAATAATGTCACTAACTCAACAGTTCTTCACAGGAACAATTGCAGCAGAAGCAGAGTAAACTATAAACCTGAAAGCAAATGAAGTATTTATTACCTTTAAATTGGACACTGCTGCACAAGTCAATGTGCTGAAAGAAAGTGTTTTTAACACTAAAAGAAAAGCAAAAGGAAATAGGAAATAAGTAGATGTAACTTAGGACTTACAAAGGTGAGCTTATTGCCTTTAAAATTAAATGGAGAAGATAAAATTGTAATAATATCTGGAGAAATTAACTCTTGTTTTGGGTTAAAAATTTGACAGTCCTTTGATCTCAACAGGATGGTGTCAGAAAACTAAAACAGTTGAGGACATATCTCAGGACCTCTTCCAGGGATCAGGAAGCTTATATCCCAGATACACATTATATCTATTGTGCAGCAATGGAATAATACAATTAATTGCACAATTCATGTAGACACGCCACATATGCAAAGTAATTATCACAATAAAAATGGTCAACCAGACAAACAAATAGCAAAAAGTTGCAAAGATGTTGCTTGAAAAATGTAGGCCATTTTCGTACCTGGCTTCTATCAAGCTTTAATTTGAACACATGGTATCACATAGAATGATAATGTTTGGCCAGGTCCTCCATTATCCCAGAGTAGACTGCTTTCTCCCCTATTCCCATCCCTCTTCCTGCAAGGCAAATCTGTGATTCATACTTAAACCTGCTGCCCAAGGGCCAGTAGCAGAAGATGTCATGACTAACTGATCATCCTCCCCTTCTTCAACCAGCCTTAAAGGCTGGTCTTTAAAAAAGCTATTAGCCCTTTTTCTGAAAGAGTGTAAACAAACACTCAAGTGCCATGCTTTACTTGTCTGGCACACAGAACACAGACAAAAGTGACATTTTTTCCCTGATCTGGCCACAGAAAACTGATTATAGTCACGACCATACGCAAGTGTATGACTGCAGACTGCTTCAAAAGTGGCCTATCAGGCAAAAATCTGAACCCTCATTGCCTGGGTTCATATGAAGATATGCCAAAACAGTGCTTCTTCTGTAACTTGTATCTGCCAGCCTGTCATTGTTTTCAGAATGGGAGGGACGAAATGGGAGCAAGGGGAGTTCAGTTTGTGGTTTTTTCATCTCCTGCTGGAGGGTGGTATGAGTGCATTGGAGCCCCCGAAGGTGGGAGGACTCCAATTCACCACCCCAACCTCCAGTGCCAACTGGGTAACCTGTGGCCTTGACCCTCTCATGGTCCAATGGCTGGGGAACTGACTTTGGGGTCGGACCCAAAGGGTACTAGTTGATGGGAACAAATCAACACGGCACAAGGTTACCAGTGGAGTCCCCCAGAGCTCAGTGCTCAGGCTGGTACTCTTCAATATCTTCATTAATGAGCTGGATTCAGGCATCAGATGTGGACTGGCAAAGTTCGCAGATGACATTAAACTATGAGGGAACATGGTCATACTGGAAGACAGTCTGGGGATACAGGCCGACCTGGACATGCTTGCAAAGTGAGCAGACCAAAACCTGATGGCATTCAACATAGAGAAGTGCAGGGTACTACACCTTGGGAGAAAAGAACAGCATCATACTTACAGGCTCAGCGGTCATACACTCACTAGCACTGCAACTGGAAGAGACTTGGGGGTCTTGAATGACAACAACATGGGTCACCGATGCATTGCCATGGCCGGCAAAGCAAACTAAGCTCTGTCCTGCATCCACCAATGCATCTCAAGCAAAACCGGGGATGTGTTCCTTCTGCTTTACTCTGCCTTTGTGAGGCTGCAGCTAGAATGGAGTACTGCATCTAGTTTTGGGCCCCCAACTTCAGGAAGTATGTGGATAAATTTGAGAGAGCCCAGAGGAAAGCCACCTATATGATCAAAGGTCAAGAGAGCAAGCTTTATGAGGAGAGACTGAGGGACATGGGACTCTTCAGCCTGGTGAAGAGAAGGCTCGGGGGGACTTGGTAGCTGCCTATAAGTCTATAAGGGGCAGTGGAAACTGTGATCTGTTGATGAACAGTTATTCACTAGGGCTCCCCAAGGGATAACTAGGTCTAATGGCCAGAAACTTCTAAAAGGCTGATTCAGACTTGATAGAAGGAAAAACTTTACAGTCTGAGTGTCCAAGACTCCCACAAAGATGGTGCAAGCACCTACTCTGGACTCATTCAAAAGGTGCTTGAATGTTTATCTTGCTGCAATCATCTGATCCCAGCTGACTTCCTTGTTACCTCTCAGCTCCATGTTTTTGGGGAACCCTGGCGCAGGACACAGCCTAGAACTGTCCTGCTCTCCACCTCTGCCTGAACAAGAACTGATTAGAGGAAGGACTTAGAGAAGACAAAGAAGATGCAGTGGGAAACACATCTAAAGTCCTCCAGACAAGGGTGACAAGAGTGAAGCAACTCCCCTCATCTCATTTGCATCCGAGATGAAACCAGACGACAACTCATTTAAATGGAAGATGGGACAGCAATGCACCTTCATTCAGGATGCAGAACAGAGATTCCAAGGCAAGGACTGCACTGAATTCTGGGATCAGAAAAAAAAGGGGAGCACTACGTGATAGGGAATCCTTGCTCCAAATGCTAATCCACCCACATCTACACACCCTAACTCAGCATTTATCAGACCAATTCTAATAGTTGGTTTCATAGTAGGTAGGATCGGAAGGGACCTGAGCAGATCATCAAGCCCCTGTCATGGGCAGGAAAGAATGCTGGGGTCAAACAACCCCAGCAAGGTGTCTAGCTAGCCTCCTTTTGAAGACCCTCAGGGTAGGAGCGAGCACCACTTACCTTGGAAGTTGGTTCCAGATCCTAGCCGCCCTGACTGTGAAGTAGTGCCTCCTGATATCTAGCCTTAATCTACTCGCTGTCAACTTATGGCCATTATTCCTTGTTACTCCCAGTAGTGCTCAGGGGAACAGGGACTCTCCCATTGCCTGCTGGTGTCCTTTGGCCAGTTTATAGATGGCCACCAGATCCCCTCTCAACCTTCTCTTGTGGAGGCTGAACAGGTTCAGGTTTTGTAGCCTCTCCTCATAGGGCCTGCCCTGCTGCCCCCTGATCATGCAAGTGACCCTTCTCTGGACCCTCTCCATGTTGTCCATATCTCTCCTGAAGTGCAGTGCCCAGAACTGGATGCAGTACTCTAACTGTTACCTGACCAATGTTATATAGAGGGGGAGGATCACCTTCTTGCACCTGCTTGTGATGCATCTGTAGATGCGTGACAAGATGCGGTTACCTTTCCTGACTGCATCCCCACATTGGTGGCCCATGTTCATCTTGGAGTCTATAATGACTCCAAGATCCTTTTCTGCCTCTGTGATGAGAAGAAGGGAGTTCCCCAGCCTGTAGGTATACTGCTGGTTCTTTCTCCCTAGGTGCAATACCCTTCACTTGTCAATATTGAATCCTATGTTATTCTCATCCGCCCACCCCTGTAACCTGTCCAAATCCAATTGCAGCCTGCTCCTCCCTTCTAGCGTGCCCACTTCTCCCCACGTCTTAGTGCAATAATGACTCCTCTATTGGTATCCAAAACACTGAATCTTCCTGTCTGTATTGTAAGCTCCCTCAGTATAATGCCACCTATAGCCAGCAGTGATCAGTTCCTATTATCCAGCATATGAGCCATCGTTTACCCCTAAACAAACTTAGTGTTCTCCCATGAGCCATAGTTAGTTCCCTAAAAAAAACCCTACACAAGCTCAAGTGTCTGTCCTGGTGCTTAGATCCAAAGCTCCACCAGTTCCACTCCTTTTCTGCCTGGAATCCCTCCATTGATCATGCCTATGACTCTTCCTGTCTTCTGGCTCCAACAACACCTGGGAACCTCGACTGGTCCAAACTTTGCTGAGTGGTGAGATCCCAACTTTCTCTCTTTCTCTCTCTCTGACTACAGGAACCTGACTTGTATCCTCTTACTCCAGGAACAGCTTTCTAAACCTGACTTTTGCTAACCAAACTCAAGCTAGACTTCCCCAAAACCCTAATTGAAACTATGTAATATTGTAACTGTTTATTTTTCTCTCTCTTGTATGGCTGTTATTACTGGTATCATCATAAGTTCATGTACCTGGCAATAAATAACTTTTATGGTCAAGCTGGTTGCTATACTTTTTCTATGAATCTAGCCTACTCTTTCTTCCCTTTGACCTCCCCATTTGCTCTGCAGCAATTCTCCTTTTACCTAAGCCAAAGATCCCTGTAATGCCCAAAACCAGTGGGGTCTGCTCATCAAGGGGGTTACTACTATGACAGTTACAGCAAAAGATTGGGATGTGCTGAGTTTGAGACACATAAGGGGATCAGTTTGTACAGGCTGATTGACCTAGTTTGACTCAGACATGCCCTAATGAACTGAATGCTGGCCCATGAGGGTGTCATCTGGATGCCCAGCTGGATTCAGAGGTATTCTGTTTACCCGTGTGCTTGTGGCTGACTGCATTTTGTTGTTACCTTAATGAACTGAGTCCTGGCATATAAGGGTGTCAGCCTGTCCATGCTGATCAATGTGGCTGGGTCAGGCATGTCACGTTAATCTATGTGTGTGTGTATATTTGACTGATTTAGTGGCTGGAGAAACCCAGCCCCATTGAAACTGAGTCCTGCAAGATAGCTCCATTGTGGGTGAGGACTTGCAGAAGGGAGAGATACAGCTCCATATAGAAACACAAGTAACACAAGCAGCACACTGACAGAATTACAGAGACCCCCAAAATGTACCTATAATAAATGAGCACACCCCAGAGTGACAGGCAAATCTGGTAACATCTTGCCTCTTGCAGGGGGCTGTGTTTGATGATCTCATGAGGTCCCTTCCAGCCCCTCATGTCTGAAATCTATGAAACCAGCTGCAGGCTCATAGGCAGCAGCTAGATTCCCACTTGCCCATGAAACCAACAGTGAACTTCTGTTGGTCCAGGGCCAGTGCATGCTGGTGCTGTGAGCATGGTGGCAGAGGAGCATGCAGCCCTGACCTTCTGCCACCTATGGGTAAGAGGGATTGTTGTAACCCAGAACACTTCCTGCAAAGCATTCCAAGTTACAGAGGGAAGCTGTATTTCTGTATGCACCTAAGGAGAAAAAGGGGAGTGATTTTATTCAGAAACCTGCAGGCAGGACAAGCACATACATGAAAGTACCTCATATGGTTCCTAGAGAGCTTGAGCTTCACTGCTCCTGTTCCCTCCCACTCTATCCCTTTGCACAAGGGTTGAGGACCAACTGCTGTACCCAGAAGTCTTCTCATTCCCAAAACAGTTGGAGAGGGATGACAGCCCTTGCCAACAGCTTCCCAGCTAACCTTGCTGTTGAGTATTGACAAAGCAAATTCCCAGGACACATTTTCCCTCTCTGGCTAGCTTTCCCTTTGAACATGAACAAAGTCACATGGCATGTTTGTTCCATCAAGGGAACTATGGTGGACAGGTCCATCTATTGCTTGATGGCAATAACGTTTACCAGGGGTCTCAGAGTACACTTGGTTTGGGAGACTCCACACATCCCACCACACAGGTCCCTGGGAAAGTTCCTCTGGAACTAAGGTAAAGGTTAAAACAGTCCTGTTCCCAGTCTTGTTGCTCTGGGAATTATAAAGGAACATGGGACTGGAAGAAACCTGGGTCTTCAAGTCCCAGTCCCCTGCTGTTGCAGACAGCCATGTCACACAGGTTGTTTGCAGATATTAAAAGAAAAAAAAAGTGCTTCACTGGAAGAAGCAATGTATTACTTTGAGCCAGCGTTCCATGGTGGCTGTACAGATAGGATGCCTCAGTGAGACTTTTTGGCACTTTTATCTCATAGCTGAGTCAATCACCTATTAGATGAAAGCACTAAAAAGCCCCACTAAAGCATCTGATGTATACAGATGTTGGGCAAGCCACATCCATCTTGTGGGCTGCACTGGGCATGGAGCAGGAGCACACCTAGTTTAAAGTGAAGTGCCATTTTTTTAAACATCTGCAAGTGGCCATAGTATCTTTCATAACTATATCAAGCTCCATCTAAAAACTGTTAGAAGGGGAATTCTTTGTCTCTTTTATTCCTATGGGAAGGCTATTCCAGAACTTGGTGTCATGAATGATAAGAAACCATCAACTTCCAAACTAAATTTATGCATAGTCTGTTTTTACCCATTTATTCTTGAGTTGTCACTATTCTTCACCTGAATTGTCTACCCATTGATTATTTATATGCAGCAATCATATCTTCTGTTAGCCATCTTCATATTTGGCTGAAGAAGCCAAACCTTATAGTCCCTACTTGCTAATTAGACTTGCCATTCCCCTAATCTTCTGTGTCATCCCTCTTCTGCACATCCCGATTCAATTAATATTTTTCAAATATGGGTGACTAGTACTGTACTTAATATTCCAGATAATGTCTCGTAAAAATCACAAATACTACCTTCTTCTCTACTAGAAATACTTTGACTAATACGTCATGTGGGGTCAACCCAGACTAAAAAGACAAGTTAGAAAAATGCTACCTACCAGATCTGTACTTTTAAACACCAGTTTGCTAAGATTTCTTAAGTTTTCTATGAATCACATATATTAGTCTCTTTAAATTCTGATTCCTGCTAATTTGTATCAATTTCTATTTCCATGTCCTTGTTCCTTATTATTCATTTTGTCTCTGTCCCTATAGTAAAAAGAATCATCCTTAATGAAAAAATGAGGCAAAATATTAATTTTGTTTTGGGGTATACTTAGATGATCTTTAATTCCCACATACTACATAAAGACTCAATTTCTACTTTCCTGGTCCTATTATTTAAATAACTATAGAAGTTTTTGCTATGTGTTTCAATATCCTTTGCAAGGTTCAACTCAGCTTCACTTCTGGTGATTTTTACTACATCCCTAAACTTCTTCACCTCTAAAACAACTTTCTTTGTTAATAAATCTCTTTTCATTTGTTTAGGTTTTCTGCTAATTTACAATATGTCTGCTGAAGTGCTTACATAGCCAGCTAATCTGGAGTCCTCTCCTACATTTTTCCCCTTCTTGTTTGAAGGTATAATGTTCATACCTTTAACATGAAAATATTCCACATTTATATCTCCAAACTCCTCAATGCAGCTGACTTTACTAACCCTTTTGTTTATCAAAAGTTTGAAATCCCAGAGTTCAGTCACAGACCTCTGTTTGTTTACATGAAATGGAAGAATAAACTGAATCAGCTTGTGATCATTCAATCCAAGGTTATTTTACATGGCCAGCTCTTATGTAACATCCTCATTACCTAACAAAACCAAGTCTAAAAGAGTATCACCTCATTTTGGTTCAGTGATTATTTGATAATATATATATATATATATATATATATATATCACATTCAGAAATATCTGGTCCCTAGCACCAGTAGCTTTTGTTCTCTGATACATTAATTGGGAAAGTTAAGGTTTTGCAGAATGACACAGCTCCAGCATCATTTATGTCTGCACTAATAGTACTGCGATATCCAAGTCTCTCCATATCCAAATCTAACCCTGGGGGTCTTCAACAGGTCTCTTGCATTAACCCAATAGAACTTTTTTTTTTCTTACAATGCTCTCCCAAAGTGACTTTTATTTCCCACAGATTCTGCTTCATTGATATAAACCTTTCTTATTTCTTTAGTCTTTGTTATAATTGACATATGATGCTCAGGTAAATAGAATGTTTCCTGAACAGCACATATACTTCAGCATCTGCATTCCAGTCATGACTACACATATTCAAACTTGATTGCATTATTTCTACATTATCTAGTTTCATATGCCATACGAGTTGTTCAAATTCCTCTATTTTGTTGCCCAGATTCCTTGAATTTGCATGCAAGGACAGAGAAGAGCAAACAAAAAAATCAAATTGTATGTATACAGACTCAAAAATATTACATAAATATGTAGACGAAGAAAAATGTTCCATAGTTTTTTGTTATGTGTTGAATGTGTCACCAGGGTTTGGGAAGGTAATATGAGAAAACCGGTGCTCATTGCTTACAATGAATCTCCCCAGCTCTTAATTTGACACTGTTGCTTCAACTTGCCTGCTGAAACAATTGGCACCTCTTGTGTTTCACAAGAAAATACACACATTTTTACAGAACTAAGATTTATATAAATGTTTTGATCTTAAATACAATTAGAAGAACATGTGTCTAAACTTCATGTGGCTTTCCAAAATACAGTGTACAGCCATTCAAGGGACTTGTGAAAAAGAAGTGGCTCTTTCTCTTTTTGATCAGTTCCAACAAGGAAGATCTCCCTCCTCCTGATCTAATGTGAATGGCTGTCTCTTCCCCTCAGGTACGGAAGACACCCAATACTGAACAATACTCTCCCCTCCCTCCCTCCAAAGGAGAAGGAGAAAGGAGTAGAGAACACTAGCTCCCTTGCTGCCTGCCTAAGGGTGAGCTATCAGGGAGCCCCATGGTGACCCTGCATGGGGAAATTTCCCCCTTTTCCACCAATCAGCTAATCAGCAGAAAGCTGATGGCAGAATCAGGTTCTGTGACAGGAACCCCCTATTATGGGTTTCCGCTGAAGAACGGTCCTTCCAGCCAGTCAGCTGACTTGGGGAGTGGATGGCATTCTCCCATGGGGGAAAAACTCTCCCAGGGTCCCAGAAGGGTAGCTGTAGGGGAGACTGTCCCCAGACAACTCAGTGCAAGGAAGCAGGACACAGCTGTGTTGTGGAGGCAAGGCTATCTGGGCTCAGGGAGTCTTGCCACTATGAGATAATGGTCCTCCACCCCTTTAATGCCTCCCATTCCACCAGGTGGTGTGCAGGAGGCAGGAGATGGCTGGGCAGTGGCAGAAAGGCTCTGGGAGCTGGAGCAGTGATTAAAAGTCATAGAGCTAAGAACCAGGGCAAGGGAGATTCTCCCCACCCCAGTTTATGGTGCTTCCAGCTTTAAATCAACCCTTGTGGCAGCCTGCTGGGTGGCACACACAGCGATTTAAAAGCAATGGAGCTGGGAATCAGGGTTAAGGAGGCTCTTTCTGGCCCCTTTTCTCCACACTTCTGTCTTTAAATCAGCCCATATACAACCAGCTGGCTCTAGTGTGGCAGTGGCTCCCTCAGTGCCAAATTTTTGGACTCACTGAGAATCCAGTGGACCAGATAGCATGATCAGGTGTATAGGACAGTGCAAAGGCAACATAGGGTTTCCAATCCCAGCAGACAGAGGGAGCACAGAGCTTCAGGACCCAATCCTGGCAAGTGGGTATGGCATAGGGCCCAATCTGGCCCCACACCAATCATCTGACATATAGGGAGAGAAGGCTGAGCACCAATAGTCTGCAATATGCTATCTAGCATAAATGTGATTGATAACCTTGATCAGATTTTAGTGATAGGTGCACAGATGTGACAGAAATTAGGAAATATAAATAGCTGGATAGAAACTTTGGGTTCCTAAATAACCCAGAATAAGATGCCAGTTCTGAAAAGTGGCCATTTTAATCTTGGTGCATGAAATATTTCTCCATATGCAGTACCCATTCAATCAGTGTCATGTACTTTGTATAAATTACATTATATCTCCTCCACTCTGTTATTTTAAAAAATGAAACATTCCAATTCATAATTGTTCTAAAATGGTTAAAACATAGTGATTTAATCCTAGTAAAAATGTATTTCAGGTTTCAGTTCCTTTATCATTGCTTTTATACACTTGAAAAAGATTAAATATATCCCTTGGGCTTGTTCTTCTAGGAAAAAGTAAGCCACTAAAACTGCTTCTCATTCCTTTATTCATATGCAGGTACTGGCTACAAAACTGACAATAGCTGTGCAATCAAATCTTTTAAATAATAAATGGTTTTTAGAAAGTGAAGGCATTTATTTTGTTGGAAAATTTACCTGAGTTTAGCCAGACAACTATTTTAAATATTTAGCAACTTGGCTTCTCTCTACGAAAAGGAGAAAAAAACCCTATTTTTTTCTATATTAATGACTGATTACATCTGTAACTTTCATTTTAAATAATTCTAAACACATAACTATGAATTAATCTTCACCATTTTTATCTCTATTGTAATCATTCTTTTATTTAATGCTACTTATGTTATGGGGATTACTGTTTTAATACAAATATTTCTGTGAGTAACATTTGTAGCTTTAAGGATCATGTTTCTTTAATATGTATCACAGTGTTCTTACTATTATACATTTCTTTGCAACTGATACTTCCAGACAGATTGAAACAATAGCCTGTATTGCTAGCCTGTCTTTGAGAGTGACCACAGTTCCCCATAGTTTGGTGTCATCAGCAAACTTTGCCAGTTTGCTTTTAATACCCAAATTGTTGATGAACATGTTGAAAAGCACTGGTCCAAGTACTGAACCCTAAGGGATGCCACTGGTCACCTTCTGCCATGATAACTCAGTTCCTTCAGTCAACACTCTCTGGGTTGACCACAGAGCCAATTACCTAGCCACTGGACCGTAAAATCGAGGCTACATTTTCCCTATTTTTTCATGAGGACTTCATGGGAGATCGGGTCAAAGGCCTTTTTGAAGTCCAGGTATATGACATCAACCTCATTTCCTCCAACCAGGTGGCAAGTAACCTGATCTTAGAAGGAAATGACCTTGGTCTGACATGACCTGCCCATAAATAAGCCATGTTGGCTATCCTTCAAAATATTGCCTTCTGCTAGCCGGTATGTAATAGATTCTCCAGGATTTTACTTGGGATTGATGTCAAATGGATTGGCCTGTAATTTCCCATGTCCTCCTTTCTGCCATTGTTAAAGACAGGCACCACGTTGGCCTTCTTCCAATCTTCTGGAACCTCTCCAGAGCACCACAAGTCTTCAAATAACTTTGCCTTTAGTCACATGATGACATCAGCCATTTCTTTTAGCACCTTTGGGTGTTCATCTGGTCCTGCTCACTTGAAGAGAGACCGTTTGATAGAGGTTTCATCTGCCTAGTAGTTAAAAAACTGACCTAAGAAGGAAACCTGTGTTCTATGCTCTCCTCATCCTGAAAAGATTAAAATTAGAACTCACATCCCCCACCTTCTCAGTTGTGCCCTCACTACTAGGCTACAGGTAGGGATGTTCCACTGCTATAATTGAAGATGGGCACTGTCCACCAAGAAAGTTAGGTTTCTGGGACAGAAGGATAGTCAGCAGGAAGGAGCCTGACTTCATAGCTTAAAGTGTAAAAGGGGTAGGGCACTCACCTAGGGTTCCCTCCCTACTTTCAGGTCCCTACTTTCAGGATTATTTCTGTGTTTTTCCTGTTTAACATACAATTCATAAAACTTTCCAGGTACCCAAGATCACCCCCTTTACCAGAGTGCCCTAGCCATTAGGCTAAAGAATAAGGCTCCTTCTTGCTTGTTCTCTAATCTTGACCCATGAATCTTGCAGCTTAACTGCTGCACAGTGATAGAGAGGGTAGAGTGCAAGCACCCTCTCCCACAACTAGCCAGTAGCCTGGAGTTTATGGCAATCTCCTGGAAACTAGGAGATGTTGATCTGAATTTCCTCAGTCTGAGGAGAAAATTTAAACCTATTCTCACACTTCTTAAGCTAATATAATTACCATTAGGTTTTATATAAAAGTGGGTGACTGCAGCATTACCTCTTCCTCTACTGGTTATGTTTTAAAAGAGTGAACACTGTGCATTTCTTTCAAAAGGAAAATAAAAATTCCTTTTTTAGGTATGTGGGGATCCAGAGGAAAAGCAAGGGCAACATTGGACCCCTGCTAAACCAGATGGGGCAACTGACAATTGACGTCCAGGAAAAAGCAAATTTGCTAAATGGGTACTTTGCATCAGTTTTTCACCAGTCCCATGGGACGGCCCTGCCCACTATGGGTCAGGGAGACCCAGGTGAAAGAGATGACTTGCCCTCCATTGAAGCTGACCTCATAAAGGAACATCTTGACAGACTGGACACCCAAGGGTACTCAGCTGGTGAGCATCATAGCTCAGCCCCTGGCACGGATCTTTGAGAGCTCTTGGCACTCTGGTGAACTGCCCTATGATTGGAAGAGGGCCAATGTCATGCCTATCTTCAAGAAAAGGAGGAAAGTAGATCTGGCAAACTACAAGCCCATCAGCCTGAACTCTATCCTGGGGAACATCTTGGAAAAGATTATCAAAGAGGCCATCCTTAACAGACTTCCTGAAGGCAATATCCTGAGGGATACCCAGCATGGGTTTGTTGTGGCTAGCTTTGGCTTGACCAATGTCATTTTCTTTTATGACCAGTTGACTTATCACCTGAACAAGGGGGATTAGATTGATGTTGTATATCTTGACTTTAAAAAAGCCTTCAATCTGGTATTCCATGATCACCTCTTTGCTAAACTGGCTAAGTGCGGCCTCAACCTCACCATTATCTGCTGGCTGAGGAATGGGCTCCACGGTAGAATTCAGAGGGTGGTGGTCAACAGGAGCCAATTGTCTTGGTGCACTGTGACCAGTGGGGTCCCTCAAGGCTCTGTCCTAGGGCCTACACTATTTAACATCTTCATCAATGATGTGGACATTAGTGTCAGAAGCAGACTGGCCAAGTTTGTTGATGACACTAAACTCTGTGGTAAAGCATCCACACCTGAGGACAGGAGGGTGATCCAGGTGGATCTTGACAGGCTCATGAAATGGGTGGACGAGAACCTGATGGTGTTCAACACAGAAAAATGCAAGGTTCTCCACTTTAGGCAGAAAAACCTATAACCATGCTTATAGGCTCGGTAGTGCTATGTTGGTTAGCACTAGAGATGAAAGGGACTTAGGGAACATGGTTGACCAGAAGATGAACATGAGCCTTCAGTGTAATGCTGCAGCTAGTAAAAAGAGGAAAATGCTGGCTTGCACCCATAGATCCTTCTCAAGCAAATCCCAGGATGTCATTCTCCCCTTGTACTCAGCTTTGGTGAGGCCATAGCTGGAGTACTGTGACCAGTTTTGGGCTCCACAATTCAAAAAGGATGTGGAGAAGCTTTAGAGGGTGCAGAGGAGAGCCATATGCATGATCAGCGGTCAGGAAAACAGACCTTACGATGACAGGCTGAGAGCCATGGGGCTGTTCAGCCTGGAAAAGCACATGCTCAGGGGTGATCTGGTGGCCACCTATAAGTTTATCAGGGGTGCTCATCAGGATCTGGGGGAATGTCTGTTCGCCATGGCACCCCAAAGATTGAGTGGTCACAAACTGTGCCATGACCAATTCAGGCTGGACATAAGGAAGAACTTCTTTACTGTCCGAGCCCCCAAGGTCTGGAATAGACTGCCACTGGAGGCAGTTTAAGCACCCACTTTGAATGCCTTCAAGACATATTTGGAGGCTTATTTTGCTGGGATCTATGATCCCTGCTGATTTCCTGCCCCTGGGGCAGGAGGCTGGACTCAATGATCCTTGGGCCCCTTCCAGCCCAAATGTCTATGAAATCTATTGAATCGATGAAAAAATAATTATTGATGCCAATCACCAGGAGATGACTCAGGCGCTGGATCTCAAATGGACACAAATGGCTCTCTTACAGTCCTGGTTCAGGTGCCTAAATTCCAGAGAAGGGTAAACAGATACACACCAGTGCTTAGCCTCCTATATTCACTTTCACTAGGAAGATTCCCACTTATCAATTGGATTTTTTTTCTATTACTCTTCTAAAGCTCCTAACTGAGCCCCCAATCATTACAGAAGAAGGCAAGACACCAACTCTGGGCTTTGCATTCTACTCTGCAAAGTAGTTCAATAGGTATTTATGCACTCTGGTGAACTATTGGATTTTTAACTATTTTATGGTATGTGCAATTGAGTATTGACCTTGCTTAAATGGGTTATTGCACTTGTTATTTCCTAGGCATGTCTATGAGAGCTGTTACTGCATACCTAGACACTAGCACACTGTTGGTGATGTTACAGGTTACCTTTAAAACATTAAAAAATCTGTGGAATGTCATGCCATCATAAAGTTAAAACAGTTTAAGAGGAGTCACAGATTTAGTCTTATTGCTGTCTCAGACCTGCACAACTGTGACTTGCGTTGAGAAGCCCTGATGAGCGGGGATGTGGACAGGAGCCAGGATTCTATCCCTCCTCTGGGGTAGAACCAGAAGTGGGTAGGTAGTATGTAGCTCAGAGGCAGAAAAAACACCATGAAGGATGTAGTTTCCCTTATTCTGCAGCCAGCAGGTGCCAGGTAAAGTTGCACATTCAAGGGATGTGGTTATCATGGGTGACCTCAATTACCCTGACAACTGCTGGGAGAAGCACTCAGACAGATCTGACTGATCACATAGGTTTTTGCATGGAAGAACTTTATTTAGTACAGGAGGTGAATGGGCCAACCAGGAAAAAGGCTTTGTTGGATTTGGTCCTAGCCAAAGGGGATGGCCTGGTGGGAGATCTGAGGCTTGAGGGTATCTTGGAGATAGTGATCATGAGATAATAGAAATCATAGGGCATGAAAGTAAGCCAGTAGGGCAGAGTTGCTTGACTTCAGGCAAGCTGACTTCAATGAGCTTAGGGAAATAGTGGGAGAGACCCTATCAAGTAATGAACTGCTTAGAATTGGGAGACACGGTTGATGTCAGATTTTTAAAAAGGCCTTCAATATGCTTTTATAAAAAAATGAGGGATTGTGGGCTGGCAGAGTCCATGGTCAGGTAGGTTAGGAACTGGCTAAGGGATCAAACCCAGAGAGTGTTAGTGGATGGGTCTGTATCGTCTTGGTGGGAGGTAGCCAGTGGTGTCCCACAGGGTTCGGTTCTTGGCCCCATGCTCTTCAATATCTTTATCAATGATTCATATGAGGATGTGGAAAGAACAATGGCCAAGTCTGTGGATGATACTAAGTTATGAAGAAAAGCAGGTATGCTAGTGGCTGAAAGGGACCTTGGGGTTATTGTTGAACACAGGATGAACATGAGCTGCTAGTGCAATGCTGTAGTCAACAGATCTAATAGCATACTGGGATGCATTAGCCAATGCATCGAGAGCAGGGCTAAGGAAGTGATACTCCCCCTCTACTCAGGTCTGGTGAGACCCCAGCTGGAGTACCATGTCCAGTTCTGAGTGATGCACTTCAAAAAAGACATGGAGGACTTTGAAAGGGTCCATAGAAGGGCCACCAGAATGATTAATGGCCTGGAGGACAAACCTCATGAGGAAGACTAAGGGATCTGGGACTGTTCAGCCTGGGGAAGAGAAGATTGAGCAGGGACTTGGTGACGATCTATAAGTATCATAGAATCATAGAATCATAGAACAAATGAGTTGGAAGGGAACTACACAGATCATCTACTCCAACCCCCTGCCATGGGCAGGAAGGAGCACTGGGGGTAGGCAGGGTCATAAGACCCCAGCCAGGTGCCTATCCAGTCTCCTCTTGAAGATTTCCAGGGAAGGTGAGAGCACCACCACTCTGGGAAACCTATTGCAGGCTCTGGCCACCCTGACAGTGAAGTAGTTCTTCCTAATATCTAACCTAAACCTATCCTCCCTCAGCTTGTGGCCATTGTTCCTGGTGACTCCAAGA
>NW_017728886.1:242994219-243024483 GCF_001723895.1 Crocodylus porosus | reverse complement strand
ATGTGGCCCTTGATAATTTTTTCAAAGGCCTTCCCCAGGATAGAAGTGAGGCTGACTGGCCTGTAGTTGCCAGGCTCTTCCTTCCTCCCCTTCTTGAAAACAGGGACCACATTGGCCCTTTTCCAGTCCTCAGGGACTTGGCCTAAGCATCAGGAGTCATCGAACAGCTGTGCCAATGACTCCGCAGTGACACCAGCCAATTCCCTCAGCACCTGCGGATGAAGGTCATCTGGGCCCGCTGACTTGGACACTTCTAAGCCCTCCAGGTAGTCCTTAACTGGGTCTGAACTAACAGTCAGGGGACTCGCATCCTTCCTGGGCCTCTCTACGCTATCACCCAAGAGCACCCCATTGTCAGCAGACAGGAACACAGAAGCAAAGAACCTGTTGAATAGTTCTGCCTTCTCTTGCGCGTCCATCACCAACTGCCCTGTGTGTAAAGGGTGAATATTGGGAGCTGGGAGAAAAACTATTAACTAGGATATCCTAGGGGAGAACAAGGAACAATGGCCATAAACTGTTAGAGGATGGTTTCAGGTTGGATGTAACAAAGAACTTCTGTATAGTAAAGGTGACCAAAATCTGGAGTAGACTTCCCATGGAGGTGGTGCAGTCCCCAACCTTGGAAGTCTTCAAAAGGAAACTGGACAGACATTTTGCTGGGATCATTTGATCTCAGCAGCATTCTTGCCCATATGAGCGGGGTTGGACTTAATGATCTTTTGAAGTCTATGATTCCAACATATGATTCTATGACTGTTTTTCTATGATTCTATGAAAGCTGCAGATAAGAGGGGGAAAGACTTGAAATGAAAAAAAAATGTTTGAAAAGAATGAGCAGGGGGAGAAATAAAAAAGTAAAGAGGAAGGAGAGATTTTTTTTTATATATATCAGCAGAGCTGATACATAATCATATTTATCCATCTAAATATCCAAATAAATCATTAGACCAGAATGGATAGTTCCTTTTAATATCTTTTCCTTCTGCCAGTGGGAGAGCAAAATGTAGATATCTTTTTCTCTCTCTCTAATTTTTTGGAGCTACAAGCCCTCTAGTTCCTGGTCCTCACCTGTCCCAGCCAGGGTGCCTTTCAGGGCACCGAATCCTCTTAGCTCTCATCTTTGCCCATCCCAGGCAAGCTATCTTTTGTGTATTTGCAAGTCCATTCCTAGAAGATTTCTGCAGTCCTCAACAACGTGTGATCCCAAAATGTGTTGGCTTGGGGCCAGCACCACCCCCTGGACAGTAGAGTTCAGGAGGATTGAACATTTTCCCATGGAGCAAAAGAATGGGAAAGGCTGGGAATGGGGTAGCCTGGGATTCTGGAGGAATTAAAATAGAGCATTTTATTTTCCCAGAGAACACTAACAATATCTTTGAATGATCTGGATAAAATGGATCAAAGATAACGCTCACCAGAAGTGGCATAACTTTAAAACATTTAGAGGTTACTTATCACAGTGTACCCGCCTGGCTTCGAACATCCGGTCACGCACTATGCGTCCCCGGATGTTTGGGGTTATCCAGCTGTCCGTCCCTGTGGTCCTGCCGAGTTGGTGTCTGTGACCTGGATAGTCTCTCCCCAATCTCGCCTGCCACAACTTCGATCTTATCCCTGTGGTAGGGTTTAGCTATCGGTCTCTCTCAAGCATAGGACCACTGGATGATGATCTTCTGCGAGGCTCCACCTCCCTGCTACCTCACCCTTACACCCCACCTTGTTTAATCCTGACGATCTTTGGCCAAGCCCCTCCGATAGTTGAAACTTCATGCCCTTTTCCTAGTAGGCTATAGGAAAGTCAGGCTAAAGACTCACTTCACCCCCTTTCTCCTCATAGCCAACTGGCCCTGCCCGTGGTTGTAAACTACTTGGGCTCCTCACCTTGCAACCCCTCCAAAAGTGGGCAACAAAAAAAACCACAAAAAGAATATCACTGCTGAAGAAATACCAGCTACTAAGGGATGGCCTTCGACCCCTTTTTGCCTGATCCTACAGACTGCCCTATTCCAACCTGTTGCAGCCCCTAATACCCTTGACAAGCCTAGACTGGGACTGGGCCAACTTGTTGTCTTCCACATCCTCCCTTTCATTCTTTATTGAGTCTGAGGATTCACTGTATCCCTGATGACCCCCCTCAGCGCGTCTCCCCCACATTTCTTGGTAAGGCAGCTCGAAGTGGCTAGTGCCTGTCTTCCATAGCCCTTCCCACTGACTGTGCCCTTCAGCCTCCACCTAGGGTACCTCCTTGAGGCTGTCTGAGCCCTCTACAGTCCCACCTGATCTGGCATTCTGGTTTCTGCCTACTCTTCTGACCCTATGAGGGCAACTCCGGGTCTCAAACCTCTCCTGCTCTCTTCTGTCTCCAGGTCTCTCCTCAGCACTCTCGCCTCCAGTGTCGCTGCTGGTGGCATTCTCCTCATAAAGGGTCTCGATCTCTCCTCCTGTGCTGCAGGATGCAAACCCCCACGCTCCTCCCCTTCGCCAGGACTCTGGGAGAGATTTCTTTTCCTTTTGCTCCAGCTGGTCTCTCCCCTTCTTCCTTGCCCGTGACATCTTTTATCTCCCCCGGCCAGCTCCTGCAACTAATGTTATCAACTGGCCGCAGCTGTAGAAAGACATGGCTAACAAGCCACTCGGGTCCCACTACCATTTCCAGCTTTGCCGCAGTTCCAGCTAAACGTAAGAGTTTTTCTGTTTGCTTCTTTTTTTTTCTTTTCCTTCTGTCACGGTACGGGACCCTAAGAGTGGCCATGATTTCTTCTGGCACCCCTACCATGCCAAGCTCCCTGTTTAGCACCTTTCTTCTCGCCCGCCATGACTTTGGTGGTTCTATAATATTAATGGGAGGCTGCCTTTACTTGACCCCTTGGACCCGGTGCTCTTACCCTTCTGGTCCCTGCTCTATACCAAATAGATTCTGGTTCCCCAACCCTATGGGCATCGTGTGGCTCCTTCCACCCCTAATACCACACCCCAAGCCTCTCAGTTGTTCTGGATGTTATCCCATCTATGCTTTTTCCTTAGTGGCCCTGTCCAAGGCCTCTACTCATATGCTCACCCTCACTGGGCTCCTCATTCCCGTACTTGCCCTCACCGGGCTCTAGTCTTTTGCTTGCCCTCACCAGGCTCTCTAATCTTGTACTTGTCCCACCAGGCTCTAGCTGTACACTCGCCCTCACCGGGCTCCTAATTCCTATACTTGCCATCACCGGGGCCTTAGTATGCTCACCTCTGAGCACTTGCCTGCATCGGGGCCATCCCGCGCTCCCCACGTGCTCACCCCACAGGGGCCTGTCTCGTATTCCCTGTGCTCACGTCGCCCACACTGGGCTTTATCCTTGGCGCTTTCTGCGGCTGGGTTGCCTGCACTGGGGCTTCGTCTCCCGTGATCATGATGCCCACACTGGGCTTCATCTCCCACACTTCCCACAGTCGGGGCTCAGGTGGCTGTAGTCGTGCCTGGCCCCCTGACCCTCCTCAGGGGTCTTATGCCTGACTTGGGCACTTCAAAATCGGGCTCAGGTGACCTCTGCCTTACCTGGCCCTCAACCCTTTTGTGGGACTGGGGTCAGTGCCCCCTGAATGTTGTGCCCTCACTGGGCTTCTTGCTTGCACGCCCCTCCCTAGGGCTCTACTCATGCTTACGCCCACACTGGGGCCTATCTCATGCTGCACGACTCTGCCCCACTGGGGCTGGGGTCTGTACAAACCCCCAAATGCGGCACCCTCTCTGGTGCCAGGAACACCCACTCTACTGGATAGCCCTCATGAGGCCTCCTCCAACCCTTACAGCCTCACCCGGTCCTCCAGTGTTACACAAACAACCAAACAGAATATACAAAGCCATGAGCCAACTGGCTGTAACACAAAATAAGCCTCCTGGCTATAACATAAATCCTGCACCACCCTGGCACTCCTTCAGACCTCCCTGTCATGGTTCTCTCCACCCCATACCATCATGCAGACGCTCAGGCAGTCAGGCTGCTCTGCCCTGCTCTGCTCTGTTCTGCAGCAGAGCTCGTGCTGCTCAGGCTGCCAGAGGGGAACTGCCTGCTAGGCTTCAGCCTGGGCTGTTTATATACTCCAGGCCCTGCCCCCTCCTGGTCAGCTGACCAACTGCAGTTGCCCCAGCAACCGGCACCTGTATCCCTTCATAGGAGCAGGGCCCCAGAGTGCCCCTGCGACACCTTCCCCAAACAGTTCCTGCTCCCAGGGTTCCTCCCAGGCTCCTCGGGGTTTTCCCCCTTGTGTCTCCCCATGACACACAGATTAACACCCTTTAATGGGTGAGTTCTCCAATTATAATGCCTTTATGATGGTTTAAAGATAAACTGTAACACCATCCTTAATGTCCATGGTCACACCAGTAGCTATGGTACAATGCAAGCCATCTACATTGCTTGATTTGTGGACTCGTGTATCTAAGTAGACAATAGTGGGCATTGCCTATTTTCCTGAAAGTAAATCTAGCTTCATTCTGAAAGTGGTGTCAATGTCATAAAAAAATAGGTATTATAGTATCTAACATGAGGTGAATGGGGGCCTTGGTACCCCATTCCATTAACTATCCACCTCCCAGTTTAATGTTCCTGCTCCCCATCCCAATCCATCTTCCATATAACCTTACCTAGAGCAGAGATGGAAAACTGTCCTAGCTCACCAGCCCTGTAGTGGAAACTCATAGCTGTGCAGGTGGGGTATAGTCTGAGAAAATTTCAGCTTTAAGATGCATCTACTCCAGACTTGAGTTAATACTAACACTATTCAACATTTGAACAGCTAAAAGTGTAACATGTAAGAAGGCCCTAAAATTAGTACAGTTAAAATCATCCCTTGAAATAATAGTTTTCTATTATTCTGTCACTACAGGTACACATTTTTAGAGTGATTAATAGAGTACTAGAATCTGGGGATGTGGGGAGGGGGGTTTATTAAAATTATACTATTTTATCCTACAAATAAGTTCCTTTCATACATATAGACATATTTAATGTGATCAAATGAAAATATTTATATAATTACAGATGTATCCCTTCCTAGAAAATGCCACAAATTATAGAATTTCATATACGATTCTTTGTAGGAATAACAGTTACACGATCAACCAATGTTCAGCTCCCTAAATGATAAGTTTAATCAATTCATGCATCAAACTTAACTTTATCTGACAAGACTATTAGGTCTATTGCTTTGTAGTAAGACTCAACAATGAGTATTACAGATGTGCAGCACCTTCAGGTGTTGGAGTCAGATAAGCAGGATAGAGGGGCACTCCATACAACATAAAACAATTTTACTAACTAAGGATATATTTTAATCCTGACATGAAATCCTATGAAATGTTAGTTAGTGTCTGTGATGTTCAAATATTTCTACTGACATAATATTTATCTAAAATGACATATAGACCTGTAAAGTTTTGACGATTTATCTAGTGTGTGATTACCGTGGTTACACACTCTAAAGCAGTGACTTTAATGATACCATGACTTTGCTATAAATATCATATCATCTTCATACACTTACCTAGAAATATTTTTACTTACACTGAAAACTCTTTATGGCATGGATGATCTTTGTTTCCTACCATGGCTTAAAAGGTACAACAATGGTGGTCCTAGTTCACAACAAAGGCACCTAAATGTAACCACAATGGAAAGAGTAATACTACTACTAATAATAATAATAGTAATCCAAAGTAGACTTACTTATTAAACCTAATTACTACTAAGGCATAAATGGAAAGTCAATTATGAGACTGAATTGTCACCTTTTAGTTCAATATTTAAGAGTTTTAATTTAAGGTTCAGATTCACTAATATATTCTATTTACAGATACAATAGTAACTATTCTATTATTTTCATTACATTTAATTAATATTAATTATAGCATCAGAAGACATAACTATGATGTAATTATAATACTTAAGTAAAACTACATTAATTAAAGTGGCTACAGTAATCAAAGCCAGGATATTATAAAGTATAAAGAAAAGATTTATAACTTGACATTATTAGGCCCAGTCCTCAAAGCTGAACATCCTGAGAATTCCAACTGAAGTCAATGCAGGGGAAAAAATGGCTTATCTAGTAGAAGGATATGCTGAACCTCTCAGGGTTGGTTTCATTATGGCAATTCACATAATATAACCCTTCCTCAGGGTTCTAGGAAATTCCATAATTTCTTGCAAAATGTTTCAAAATTTCTCCAAATGAGTAGACAGGTATACAATATGCCTATAATTGTGATTCATTTACGTGACAAGGAAATATATTTCACATCTAGGAGCATTTAAAAAATGCACTATAAAGGGATAAGTGCTTTAATTTTATCTGACCTCTCTCAAGAACACTTGCATAGAAGCTAAATCATAAATATGCACAACATGACAGCTGTCAGCACTCATGAATATATATACATATTCATCAACTTATGGATTTCTCAGCTACCCACTGAGAGTGTTTACATTTGAACAGGAAAATCAAAGCATTATGCCCACATGCTTATAACATAATTCATAATTTGAAAAGTAATTATCACATGAGAAAAAGCTTTATGGCTATTAAAATATTAATCCCTGTGGGACAATTTAATTTGCTCATTGTAATTAAATATTCTTTTAAATTGAAATAGAAGGGATGTTGAGGAGAAAGATTTCTAAATTATGAATATACTTGTCTGGTAATTGTGAGGGCTTCAAACATCCTCTATATTTTTAGTTTAAAAAGAGCTAGAAAATTTAAGAGGAAATCAACTTTAAAAAAAAAAAAAAAATTAGGCCAGTGAAGCCTGGGAGTAAGAACTCATAGGGCACACCCAGACATGCATGGTCATGTGGTATACAGCACTGTAAACCCATTTGTAGTGCCACGTAATGCACAGTCCGCTGTTCTGTGTGTTGTAAGGGCATGCTTCCTAAGTGGGCGCTGTGCTGGGTTATTTTTTCCATGTTTTTCTTTTTTTCTTTACCCCTGTACATCAGGGGTTTAAAAAAAACTGCAGAAAGAAATCTGGAGCAACACATGCTTGGCCGGCATGCACTACTGAAAAGTGGAGGAGGCCCACCCAGAGCCATGCTCCACTGCCAGCCAGGTTTTGTATAGCAGAATCACCATGGCTGCACCCCTGCAAAGCCCCCAGGGCCCCAGCTTCTATGACCCTACCCAGAGTAACCTGTTGTGTGCCAAAGTGTGCATGGCATGAGCTTTCCTCAGAGACAAGAAGTAGCGGCGCAAAGTGCGCCACCGCTACTTGTCTCCAGGGAACCAAATGTCCACACACATCTGGACGCACCCACAGACTTTTACCTGCCTCAAACTGTATTTCACTTTCAAACCTCCCCCCTCCTCACTTTATTTCATCTTGCTTGTATATTCCGGTCTACATAATGGGGAAAACATATAATTTCATACAAATGCTAAATGTAAAATTTGTAAGCTGCTTTCAAGATTTTGCACAAGCTATTATTTACAAGTGAAATATAAATATGCTTTTAAAGAATTGGAGGATATTTGATCTCTCTATTTTAGAACGTTTACCTCAATCTGTAAACAGTAAAATAGGAACATTTAAGAACATTTTAGAAGTCTGTTCAGAAAAAAAAACAGTGAGCTGCCAGAGGAGGTGTTTATCTTAAACCAAAAAAAGGCTGAGTTTGATTTACTTTGTATTTTACTTTCAGCTGAGGACACAAATAATTTATAGAAAGAATAACCCAAGAAGCCTAGGGCTATCATGGCAAAGTTGAGGACTGCAGAAATCTTCTAGGAATGGACTTGTAAATACACAAAAGGTAGCTTGCCTGGGATGGGCAAAGATGAGAGCTAAGAGGATATGGTGCCCTGAAAGGCACCCTGGCTGGGACAGGTGAGGACCAGGAACTAGAGGGCTTGTAGCTCCAAAAAATTAGAGAGAGAGAAAAAGATATCTAAATTTTGCTCCCCCACTGGCAGAAGGAAAAGATATTAAAAGGAACTATCCATTCTGGTCTAATGATTTATTTGATCCTATGTACCATATGTAGATGGATAAACATGATTATGTATCAGCTCTGCTGAGCAGATAGAATTTCCCAACCCTTATTAATTTAAAATTACAATTCAGAATAAATGTAATGAATTGCCTACCTACTGTTCTCAAATTATTTCTATACTTTGTTCAAAATATATTTCTATACATTTCACGGGAATATGTACATTAGATTGGCAGTGCCATAAATATATACAAGTATATAGATAGCCTTCTTTTATTCTTTTGAGGTTTTGATAAAATATTAATCAGTAGGATTTTTCATTTGTTTTGGATCCCATAGATCTCCACAGGATATTTTGTGGAAGTTAGAGTAGTAAAAAAATAGCTTTTGTCATTTAGCTTCAGGAATGTGAGGCCATGCCTTTCTGCACTACAGAGATTTCTTTTTTTTCAGATCATTAGAGTTATATGGGAAATTTAATGTCCTGTGGACTGTGTATTTAATAATATGTATTTGACCTGCAAGGATGATGAACAACCTCATCCTCTTTAAACAGAGATTAACCTAGTTGAAATGCAATAAAGATTACCCAGAACAAGCTGTTTAGTTTCATATCCAGTCTCCTGAATGCTCATTCTTTCTCTTGACAAATTAAATCTGATGGACATGAGAGAACTATCTAAGATAATATTATGGTACCATAACCATATAAAGTGGTATCCAGAAGTACTAATATAAATATAGAACTACTGAATGTTCCTATAAAGACTACACTTTCCTGTATAGCTATCATTCCTTTTGGCAAATGCTCAGATTAAAATAGGATTTTTCCCTTAAATTTTATTTGATATCAACGCAGGTATTATGTTTATGTCTCACTTTATCATGCTGACATAGGCAGAGTGTAAGAATGGAGTCTGAGCCCCTCACATGGATTTCAAGCTCCTATGCTATTATTTCTTATGATTTCGTTTCTGAACACTGTTCATAATCCGGAGACCAAAACTGGACAAATCGTGTTTTTAAATTTAAAAACACGATTTGTCCAGTTATGGTGTCAGGATTATACTCATCCATTCTATATTCATAACATGTGCATATATGTTCTATATTAATGAAATGAAAAATTGTTTTAAAATACATCTCTAATAGTATCTAAACCTTGGAATCAGAACTTATGCTGGTATAAAGTTTAATAATTATTTTGAAGACAATGATATTATTTTTCTTTTTATCAGCCCACAACCTGGCCTTGTGTTTTTAAACACATTTTCAGAATCAAAATCTTCAGTGAAGGCATCTTGCTAATCAAGTCTAATTACAAAACAGGCCACTAGAAACAGAATTGTTACACAATCTGACCAATACGATCTCTTAGTATCTTCAATACAATCTCTGAACTTTAAGGCATCTAGAATCATGTCTAGCTAAACAAAAAAATGCTTTGTTATAAAATGTTGGATTCTAGAATCATGGATGTATTAAATTCACATAATAGAAACCACAGATACACCATAAACATTTTGTTCACTTGAGCATAATTAATCTGAACAAAATAAAATAGATAAAATGGATTTTAGGTTAATCTTGTTGTAAAACACAAATATTTCATGAACTGCATAATGTTTGCTGGCAATTAATTAAAGATATGTCACTCATAAAGTCTAGGTACATCCCACATTTAAAGATAAAATTCTAAATTAAGCTGCTGTATTATGCAAACAAGCACCACCACAAAAAGATGATCTCAAATGGCATTTATACATGTGTTTGGAGAATGGCAGAGGGGTGGGCGGGGCTGTGTACTTTAATTAGAGTGGCTTCCAGAGCTGCTCTAATCAAAGCATCTTCAGCATCTTGTGTATCCCCATCCCTGCATTTAAAAATGGTGGCAGAGGCACTTTAGCTAAAGCTCATTGAACAAGCTTTAGTTAAAGTGCCCCCTCCTTGCCTCAACCATCTTTAAGTGTAGGGACACCAATGCACAAGATGCTGGAGTCTGCTGGAGTGTGATAATTACAGCTCATGAATCGATGCCCCCTACTATCTACACTTGAAGGACTTTGAACAAGAACCAGAATTTAGAACTTGTACCCACAGCAGATAGGAAACCATGTGTATAAACTAAGGAAAACTTAAGTACTGCTATTTTATTAATTTACAGTTGTTTGCTTTTATATAACAGACATTGAAAATGTATGTAATCTAGAGGTACAAAAAAAAAAAATCTTTATACTTATAGCAAATCTGGCAGTGCTTCCCCCCCCCCTTGTTTCCAGTGCTGACAGAAAAACCTTCTTCCTAAGGCACTTTTGTCAACTGGATAAATAAACTTCCTCTTTAACTCAACTGGGAATTCTTGGCAGGTGAGAGAAGATGAAATGGACTCTGAAGAATAAATAACATTTACTAAATATTTGTGAAAGTCACCTACTGGTGTGTCTCAGAGTTTTAAGTACCATTTTTCTGTCACAAAGCACACTAAATAAACAGTATAATGATTTAAATTTACAGTGTTTTGTCCCTCCTCAAACTATATATCATGATTGACTCAACAATGGAGGGGAAGGTATTCAATTATACTTTTAGGGGGAAAATATAAATAAAAAAAGAAAAGTGTGTAATAATATACACATCCAAAAATATTCAATTTGCTTATCCAGTTTTATCACTTGCTTTAAAAAATTGACGAACAATTTACTAGGAATAAAACTTCCAAATTCATTACATCTAGGAAATTATTCAGGGAATAGTCTGTTACTTTCCTTTATCACAACTTACCTGACCCAGAGAATTGTTATACATGTTTTCAATTATTTTGAGTAATGTGTTGCTGGCATACCTCTGATAATAAAGATTTAAGATTTAAACATTATTCAGTAATTCTGTGATTTAGGTAAGGATCCATAATGTAACATACAGTGTTAAAGGTTGAAGAACAATGTCTAAATCACTCACTATGAGTAATCTTCTTGCAAAAAAAATGTTTTTTAAGGTGGAGGGTATTAACATAAAGAATTTCTTCACAACACAGAAAGGCAAGATAGGAAGTGTGAAAGAGCACAGAAAAAAATCAGAACATTCTCCTAAAATATTATTATATTATTATTGGTAACACAAATTGACAGGCAAAAACATACAAGGATACACAATGTTTAGAGCTATGTCCAGAACTGCTGTCAATCTCTTTGTATGTTATCATGAACATTAGTTATCATCGGTCTTGTTATACATCGTAAGTCCACTTGCATGTTGACAAAAATAGAAACTTCTTTGAAAAAAAAAAACCCTGAATTATTTTGGGAGCAAGAGGAGGAAGGGGAAGAGGAAGAGGAGCTAGGCACTAGATTCTGGGAAGGTAAGTGAACCAGGGCTGTCTATGACCTTGGCTTGCTGAGTGTTGGTTTAGTTGGCTGTGTTTTGGGGTGTATGGTCTGGGCAGCTGGGAGTGCTGCTAGATGAGTGATTGCTAAGTGACTGTTGCCTGTGTCTGACAAAAGCTGTAACAAGTGGACAAAGCCAGTCCAGGCCCAGCAGAGTATAAAAAAAAGTCTCCCTAGGAAACCAGGAAGTGAGAAAACAGGGGCTGCAAACAGGGATATTTGCAAGCAGTTCATGAGTCAGTTCACAGGTCATTTTGCCACCTCCTCCTCCCGCCATCTTTGAAGGGGAGTTTTAAGGTAGTCTCTTTTTCTAAGATTAGCTACCCTTCATAATTTTAGTGTAAGTTGCTAAAACACGGCAATTAAATGAATACTTAAGCCCCTTGCTTAACTAGAGTCCTGAGTAAGGAGGAGTTAGCTAGGGAGTTTTCCTGAAACTCTCCCTAACCTTCGTTCACTGTAAGCTTGATGAGAGTAAGTAGGAGAGTTTTCTGGGGAAGATCTCCTTAAAAGAGAGGCAGGAAGAGAGAGGTGGCAGATTAGGAGAGCCAGAAAAATGGCTGGAGAACATTGCAATACTAGAACCACTGGAACTACCAGCTCTTCTTCTGCTTGGAACTGTGAGATGTCTGTCCAAGCAGGACCACTCACAACTCAGGCTTCCAACCAGGTCATAGTTTGACACTGCAGAGACTATGGCTGGCAAGTTCCTTCCAGTGACAGCCAAGTGGGGAAATATCTGCAATGTCAGTGGTTCCCCTTGGTGGTATCTCACAGGAAGCAGGCAAGAAAGCTACAGGAGGAGGTGGCAAGGGTCTGGAACATTCTCTGCTATGAGGACTTCATCGACTCAGTGTTGAAAGAGATCTCTAGGACTGTGGAGGAAGGGTTGCCAGTTGCAGAGCTAGAGAAAGAAGAGGGCTTGGATTCCCAGGAAGGTTAAAATTGGAAGGATGTGTCCTCTGGCAGCAAACAGAAGTCTTCATCTTTACCTGCAGCAGTTTTCCTGCAACAGTTTTCCTGAAGAACAGATATAGAGAAGAGGAGCATATTCCATTGGTGGAGGCAGCCAGGCTAGGCATCTCTAATGTTGGGAGGATTGAGACCACTGCCACCAAGAGGAAGCCATGAGTGAAGATGTTTGGACACTCCCTTCTGGGGGATGTAACAGAGTGAGGGAGAAGAGTACGTCTCTGCTCCCCTCCCTTGGCCCCATCTGCTCCCTCCATCCCTGCAGGGAACAGAGAGACTGCTGGCTGCTGGTATGAAGAGGAAACCCGGCCTAGATTGGAAATAAAGGAGGACCCAGGGGAATACACGTATCAGAGAGGCAACTGACTGTCAGCCAGCAAAGAAGCCAGTGTATTGCCCACTGAGAGCACCAATGGGGAAACAAGAAGCAGCCGTGGAGGCCAGAAGGAGAGAGAGAGAAAAGGAGAAAGTGAAGCCTCCCAGCTGCAACACTCCCAGACAGTGGTAAGAGGAGTGAAAAGACTCCTGTTCTTTTGCTGTGTCTATTTCTGTTGTATTACAGTGGGTTGTGGAGGGAGTGTAGGGGTGGTGGAGCTCCCAGCCAGCAGTGCCCCATTCAGATGCACTGGGTGAATGAACCGGCAAACCTGGCCAGCCCTTAAAGGGACGGGCCCCTATTACACCTGTGACTACCAAGACTGTAAAAATCCTGCCTACGAAGGAATTACATGTCATCACAGTGAACTGTCTCCTGTTATGAAAAATAAATTCAACATCAAGTCATGGTGGGTGAGTAGGACAAGAGGCAGTGGCACCCATAAGTCAGTTTAGGTCAGGGGGTACCCAGTCTAGAACACCTATCTTTGATTCTGCCAATGGGGAAAGAGGCATCCATCTCCCAGCTAACCTGTCATCTTGGGAGGTGTGCTTCTTGCCTGGAGTCCAGTTCCAGGATGTCACAGAAGGATTACCGAGATCCATCCTGCCCTCTGGATACTACCCCATGCTGCTCATCCACGTGGACATCACTGATACTGGCAGGGGAGACGCTGAGCAGATCAAAAGTGACTACAGGGCTCTGGGTACAATGATGAAGGGGGCAGAGGCTCAGGTGGTATTTTCTTTGATCTTTCTGGGCAGGAGGAGTGAACACATCCTTCAGATCAATGCAGGGCTGCACAGATGGTGTTGCTGATCCCGCTGGTCCTGCTTTAAGCAGGGGCTTGGACTACATGACCATCTGATATCCCTTCCAACCTTAATTTTCTATGATTCTATATATAGTAAGACAGCTTTCAAATAAACTATCCTTTCTACTTTCTGTGAGAATTAACAGGCACTGACAAGGGGGGCGGGGGGAGGAAGAGGGAGGGAAGGGAGACAAAACAGTTTACCTGAAGCAGCAGCTCATTACTTATGACCTGGCTCCTCCATGTCTGTATCAATTGGGTGCTTCCATGGGGTATTTTTTGGTGCTTTTATCTAATAGTGGCAGTGCACTGCGTTTAAAGTGCCAATTTTTCTTTTTGTTTTTCCACATCTGCAAGAAGCCTTTTAAATAAATATTTCTGATTAGTACATTTAGTTTTCATTTTCATAGTAGCACATACACCTAAAACGCTTTATAAAACCATTGGATAAAAGGAGCTATTCTATCCTTGTGAATGGGCATAAAAGTGAAAACCATACATGGAAGAAAGTAATTCATACTATAGACTCTGGGGAAGAGGAAGGAAGAGAATGGATGTCCCAAGGCATGGTACTGAAATGCAGATTTGATTTTATACCTCTCTAAAGTTTGATGGTGTTCATAAAAAGCTCTTTTCCTTGGTAGTTTCGACTTGGTATTAACATATTACTTATTTTGTTTCACAATGAAATTGTGCATAATTTCACCATCTGAAATTTGATGACTATTGAATTAAAACTTTGCTGCAGAACTGTACATTGGAATATCAGCTTTCTTTTAACATGTTTAATACTTGTCCTGCTCTTGATTGAAAGGAAAGGTTTAAAAATGTAAAGCAAGTATAAATTCCTACAGTTTTCAAAAAGCTTGAAAAAAATATATCTCTCACATAGTGAGCTTCCCCGCTCATTTTAACGTGACCTTGACTCTGAAACTTATCTTAGCTGGCATTCTGAGAATGTGAAGGCAATACACAATCAAGTGATTTTAATATCACAAATGCAATGAGATACTGAACAAAGGAAACATTTGGTTTATCATAAAGTTCATTTCTGTTGTTTAATTCAACAAAAAACCTCAATTTAAAAATTTGTATCTGAAGCCATTTTTGAAATGCCCAAATTTTCTCCAAAGCTGTAAAGAAGTCAGACCAACTTGACACAGACAATATGAGGCCTAAATGGGTCCATCTTCCTTCCAGCATAGGAAAACAACACAGCGTGCTATGAAAGACAGTAAAGAAAACCTTAGTAAAAATGAAGAATGAGGCTTTTCACACAGGCTGGTCGCAATGCTGTGGAACCACTCCCTTCCCTACCAGCTTTGGAATGAACAATAGAAGCTAAGAACTAAGATACACAAAATGGGAAAATATAGATCTTAACTATACTACCACTTGAGAAATTTCTATTTGGTGGGGTTTTTTTAAATGAAAGGTAGGAAGTATCTACAGTATACTTTTTATACAAAGGCTAATATAAATTGCTATTAGATCTTCTATATTGTGAGCTGACAGAAAAGATTAAATATTTTGTGAGACGTAGAGCAAATAGTGAAATACTGCTACTGTTAGCATGCTATTCCTCATGTCAGTAATTTTGCATGATGTGATTTTGTTTTTAATTAAAATTAATTATTATTAAATTGGTTTTGTAGTGATGAAGAAAACTCCAGACTAAATGAAGTAATTGGGCTATAATTAAAAAGACCATCACAGAGACAAAAAGAAATTAGGGGGGGAGAGATTTCTAGAAGTGCACAAATCTAGAACTCTGTGACAATTAACTTTGAATTTGTTTTTATTAAGTTAAGTGAGTATACAGAGCAGATACTCCTATTTTCAAGGAGCACAGGGATACCTGATTTTATGTTTATACTGGAGAAATCATCAGAATCAAGTTTTCAAAGCCTGTGAAATCTCTGCTTCCCCTGTATGAGAAATGGGGAAAAACATGCCTGTGCCTAAAGAAATGAGGACTTTGGAAGATATGACTAAGACCTACAAAAACTGGTAAAACACTCTGAAATGAATCAAATGAAATTGAACAAGGGTAAGTAAAAATAGTTGACGACTTTTTTATATCACTCTTCATGAAGGTCAGCAACCAGATGACAAGTGCAGTTGGCGCCATAATAGGGGAAGATAAACTGACTAGCGTAGGGATTACTTATGGAAGGTAAATATATTCAAGTCATCTGGGCTGAAAAGGATGCTCCCTGGAGCACTGAAGGAATTGGTTGAGATGATTTTACAACTACTAGTTATCGTCCCTGAAAACTCGTGGAGGTCAGGTAAGGTCCCAGACAACAGGAAAATGGCAATTGCAGTGCCCATCTTTAAGAACAGAAAGAAGGAGGATCCAGGGAATTACCTAATCAGTCTAACCTGGAAAGGTTATGGAATGGGTCAGCCAGAAATCTGAATCTAAGCACTTGGAGAAGAACAAGGTGATCAGGAACAGCCAACACTTATTCATCAAAAGCAAGTCATGCCTGACCAACTTGATCTCCTTCTATGACAAGGTAACAGGTTGTGTGAATAGAGAGAGCAGTGGTGTAGCAGTGATAAATATACTTTGACTTTAGCAAGACTGCTGACACTGTCTTTCACAAAATTCCTTTTAGTAAGTTAAGGAATGGCAGACTAAAGAAAAATATTGCAAAATAGATAGATAACTGATTGGCTATTCATTTTTGGATGGCTCAATGCCCATTTGGAAGGATGTTCCAAGTAGGGTCCCCCAAGGGTCTGTCCTGCATCTGGTATCATTTAATATCTTTAATAATAATATTTGATGATTGGATTGGGAGCATACTTAGAAAATTTAAGGTGACACCCAGCTGGGTGAAGCTGCAGACACTCTGGAAGTTTGGGCTTCAGAATGGTCTTGACGAAATGAAGAAAAGGTTCAGAATGAATCAGATGAAATTCAGTAAGAACAAGTGTAAAGTCTCCTGTACTTGAGACAGAATAATAACATATACAAGTGTTTCCTAGGGAGCAGTACTTCAGAAAATGCTCGGGGGAGTTACAGTAAACCATAAGCTGAATATGTAGTAATACTGTGATCTTATTGCAAAAACGACCAATAGCATACTGGGTTTTATTAATAGGAGCATCACTTTTAAATCAAGAAAAGCAGTTCTCTTGTTTCTGGCATTTATGGGCCTCATCTGGGAAACATGACTTAAAAGGAAAGATTGAAAGAATAAGAAATATTTAATCCCAAGAAGACTGAGGGGAAATTTGATAACAGTCCTAAAAATAACTGCAAGGCAGTTATAAAGAGGATGAAAGATTATTTTCTGTGTCTATGTGGAACAGGACAGGGAGCGATGGTCCCCTGCAGAAAGGGAATGTTGGGCTGGCTATTAGGAAGAAACTGGAAATGTACATCTGAAGAGCACATCTGGGGTAGGTCAGGGTATGCACCCAAAGAATCAAGCACACACAGAGAATAATTAGGCTGTTGTGAAAATTAGTGTTTAAGTGACTTGTACAAGGTCAGACCAAGTAAATAGCATAGATGGGATAAGAACCCAGCTATGCTGACATAGCCATCCAAGTTCTTATGTTCTACCTTTTCCTCAAAGAGTAGCATTTAGACTCTGAATGGGGGCAATGTTGATCAAACAGGTATTTCTTTGTTGCACAGGAAACTCATTTCGGAGGGAATAACCCATGAGAAAAGAACAGCATATTCAACACAGTCACACAAGAGATGGTAATGAAGGAGAATAGACACTTGTGAAGACTGTAAGGAGGACTACATTTAAAAAGTGCATAGAGCTATTTAAACTTGATGTTCACAGCAAGTAATGCTGCCACTTACAACAGATAAAGAAAAAAAAAATACTGAAGTCCTGAGGGGGGACATCAATCCAAGTCTTGATATTGAACAGGTAAAGCCAGTTACCACAAAGTAAAATAAGGAAATAATTTGAACAGTGATTTGCTGTTGAAAACTCTGTTAAGAGGCTTTAGTAGCTCATCTAAAGCAATGTGACAATATGGTGCTAAAATAACTTGTTTCGTGAGGATACCAGTTATGAAAGATTTGGCAAAATTACCACTAGTCATAGACAAAATGGAACATCAGGACATCAGGACAAGGAGAGTTAATATATTCAAGTACTACTTCAAGGCCCTCAGAAAGAAAAATATATTGATAGCAGGTGTTTGATTAAGCTGTGTGCAGACAGTCTGTTTATGTTTGATTGCTTCCATCTGAGGAGAAAAGGCACTTTCTGTAGGTGCTTTTATAATCAAAATTAGCAGGACTTGATTACAAGGTTTGTATTAGGACAAACTTCCCGCCATCTAGCGGGTTCAATCAACATATTTAGCAAACCCAAAAGAGAGTTGTTTCAAAACAATGAGGGTAGGGACAGAAATTACACATAAACTGGTATAAGTGATTGGAAACTGGTTCAAATGTATAACGTAATTTCAGCGCCCATAAACCAGTTTCAAATGAACTGAAACCAGTTTAAGATAAACCTGGATGGATGTAATATCAGACTTAACAGATTTAGGTTAAATCAATTTATTGAATTTTTGTCCTAGATCCCCTCAAGATTCAGTCTCCCAGGATCCCAGGATGCTTTGCACCTCTCCTACAGGCTGCTTTGTACCAGTCCCCTTGCAAAGTGGACTGGCTAGCCTTAGCCCAAGCTCTCTGCTCCAGCCCAGCAGAGAAATATACTGTAGTACCCCCTCAACTTCTGCCCTGAATCTCTGTAGACATGTGGCTAAATTTCTGGAATTAAGAGTGAATGTCTGTTCACTTGCTTATCGGTTCAGTCTGTGTAGCTTAGAGTAGCCTGTGAACATAGAATCAGTTCAGCCTTGGACTTTTTGATTGTCTGCACTTAGCCTGAAAATGAAACATGTGTTAGTCATAATGAGATCCAACATAGGACATTTAAAAAAGATGTAACTGTCATTCATTTCTTTCATACCAACTGAAAATATGAAAAATATTGAATTTGAAATGGGTCTTTCTCACTTTTATAGAAAATATGTATCTACAGTTTTAATAAACAGTTGAGAGTAGCAACAAATATCATGTGACATTCCATTATGCTTCCAGGAAATAAATATACTAAGCTTCATTTATTATACAACCAATTGTTTTTCATATTCATATGTAGCAAGAAACCTTTTTTTTCCTGCCCGTGCTTCATTACGAAGCCCCTCCATAAGGGAAAAAGCCCTTTTTTGCAGTATTTGCCCCCTTTTGCCGATGCTTTTTCTTTTCTACCTTTTCTTCCTTCCTCCTTCTTCTTCTTTTATTATATTATTATTATTTTTATAGAATATAAGGTGTACTTGTAATAAAAATATAGTTTGTACATCCTTTTATGGGTATAAAATAGTATTCTGCATCAGTATGTCTCTTCCCACATTGTATTTGGTCTATTTGTTGCATATGCCATGGCATTTCACCCTTCATGTTTTAAATTCTATGCTTTTTAATTTTGTAACAAATGTACTTTAAGTTTAAAAGTAAGTTGTACCATGTAAAAATGTTAGCAAAGGTGGGAATCAAACCATGGCTTCTCTGTATGAAGCGGGTTCCTGAATGAATCTTGACTGATTGTATAACATATTAGGGAGACAGGATAACAAGTTAATGAGCAGCAATTAACACCTAGGAAACCACAGGTTAAGGATAGGAAAGGATCAATACATATCCAGGAACTCCCTGAAACTTTACTGTTAAAGGTACAGAAGCCCTGGTTTGAACTAATCAATTCTGAAGACCAACTCTTGGGATTGAATACCACCCTCCCAATCAACTGCTCCCAGAGCCCTATTTATCACAGCAATGGATTAATTAAACTTCATCAATGGACTACCAAGACTGCATGTACCTGTGGACATGACCCCTGGCGCTGACAGCTGCCATCCAGCAACCACCCAGGGGGACGTCCCACAAGGTCAATGACCCCTGGATTGGGTAAGCCCCAAAACTGAGGAGTCACCAAAGTCTTCCAGAGAGGGATAAAAGGCAGTGAAGAATGACCCCCACTGGTGCCCTCTTTGACCTGACCAGCACTCTACCTGCCCAGCCAGAAGGATAGCCTTTAGATTCTGTCATTTCTGTTCACCTGGCCTTTCCTTCTCCTAATACACTACAGGGGTTCCTCATCAACAGCCTGAAGCTCCACAGTTTGGAGCCAGGTTCCTTGCCAACCTGCAGGGTTAGAGGCCCTGTAAAAGAGCCTAGAGATTTCCATACCTCTACTCCAACTACTACCTCCCTGCTGCTAGCCCCATGAGACTTCTATACCCCCACTTTGGGAATTGGAATGCCAGTTCTCCATCTCCTGCTGAACTTATCCCAGTTTTGGCAGGAGACAGCATCTCTGGTCTCCTGTTACTGGTGGGGGGTACACTTTGGAAGACAGCACCAGCTTATATTGGATTCACTCCCTCCCCCTCCTCCCCTCACCAAACACATTATGCAATGACATTAATTCTTGCTTGTGTTAAGCCATTGGCTTTAAGCTGGAACAAGTAAGTCAATGAGTGCACTGGATAGTTCATAATCAGAAAGGGAGTATGACAAATAGCATTCAGTCTCTGAGGGAGTAGCATTAGTTTATTGATTGAACATCACGCTTAACAGGCTGCTGTTATTCTTAACCCATTCTTAACTTATGATCATGAGTTGCATTAGCAAGGTTTGGAAGAAAACATAAATAGCCATTTTTACCAAGTGTAAATTGATAACTGGACTGAGAGTCATAAAATTACACTGATTAGGAAGAGGCTGAGGAGGTCTCTCAAGGATGGAAACAAGTATGTAAAGAATACTTAAAGATAGACATTATCATTCTGTTAATAGGTATTGAAATACTAGATAAAATATATTCAGATTTCAGTATTTTTTTTTGCTATCATGTCATAACTTTTTTAATAAACATCTTTGAGATGAAGCGTTACTGTCTGAGTAACTTTAAATAAAGGCTATAACAATTTGCAAATGATTAATGTTACTTGCAGGGAATCATCAGTTGTACCAAAGGGATTTGTATTAGATCCAGTCTTATTTAATATGCTCATTCATGGACAAACCTAGGATTTTGGTGAGTCAGGTGAAGATGGTATGATGCATCATCCCGTATAACACAACACATTTTTTTGCAATTAAAAAGAAATGGCAGCAGTAGCATTTGTATTCATGCAGCAGTGACAGAATCAATTTACTAATAAGCTAGGGGGCCTATGGCTATATTATTTCATTTACGATTAAAGTAAAAGCAAATATAACTTTAGCAGAATGCACATTAATTTATGATTAACTATAAAAAGCTGTAACAGACTAGGTAAAACATAATCAAAATATGTTGTTTCATTAGTTCTGTAGTCATTAGAGTAAAGTATAATCTTTTTCAGATTCATAAAATAAAATCTAGCCTTGTTGAGCATCTTGATGATGCATCCAATGATATACTGAAAGTTATTTCTGCACCTGACCAGGTACAGCTTGATCTATGTTCTGTATATTATCAGCAGAGGTAGATGTGGAGAACTCCTATTCCAGGGTTTGGCAAAATGGCTGATCTGGTGGTGGCCAAACTCTCTTTCCCAGCAGCCCCTGCATGTGTCACTGCAGCTACTTTTCATGGAGACCACAGCAATGGTGGCACCGTGACAGCGTGGGGCCAGGGTTTCCATGAGGACCTGCCCTGCCACAAGCCCTGACAGTGCTGCTGGGGCCAATCTTCAGGGAAACCCTGGCCCCATGCTGTCAGGGTGCCACTGCTGCCAGGATCTCCATAGAAACTGGCCACGGTAATGCTGGCAGAGGCTGCTGGGAAATGGAGTTCACCATGGACCCAGTCCGGCCCATGGGTCAAATGTTGCCCACCCTGTTCTATGTAATCAGCAGCTCACTACAATAGTATCTTCTTTTTTGCCACCTATTTGATAGTTAGTGTTTTTAAAGCAGAACTCTGGTAGGATCAAAGTTCTCTAGCTGTCGTGTCTAGAAACAAACAAGAATCTCAGTATCTCAAAACATCATCTTTAGAATATAAACTTACTATTGCTTCAAGAAAATCAGAAGACCACTGTTGTACAAGAACATGAAAGCTTTGTTAAATATACAGAATCACAGCTTGTCAAAATCAACCACCAGCTGGGCTACAAAGCAGGAATATCAAAGATGAATGTTTTACTCAGCAATGTCTATCTATATCTCCACTGATACCTTAGTACCTTAGTTATTTTAACTTGTGATTATTATATAGTGTCTGCCTAACCTTTATAAGTTGCAAAACAGTTCTATTGCAAATACACTGTTTTCATTTGTATATGATTTGTGAAAATTTTCTTTCTGTGAGGTGGTTCTTCATTTTTTAAAAATGTCTGTTGTGTAGTTGTTAAAAGTATTTCTCATTATAATAAATAAAAAGAGGTGGCAAGAATCCTATTTCATTTTTCACACCCACATGCCAGTTTTCTAGCTGAGTAACTGCCATTTTGGGCACTTACCTATGGTTTGTGATCCTATACTACGTGCACTGTGCATGCATAAACTATCCCATACTTACCCAGTCAGAGATAAGTACAAACTGGCCCCAGCTTCGAAAGAAAGCCTAGAGAGGAGGGTGTAGCCTGATGATTAGAACACTGTGCTGGAGAGAAGCAGGTTCAAACCCATTCTTGGTAAGGGGGGATACTACTTCCTGGGAAAGTGACTTAAACAATCAATTATTGGGTTGAAATTATAGGAGAACCCTTCTCCAGCCACATTTGGTAGTTACTCTCAGGCAAGTGTGTACAGAGCCCCAGGTTTGCCAACCACAGGCTACTGTGCATGCTCAGCAGTTGTACAGATACTTACATATCCACACTGCACATGGGGTAACACAAGGGTGGGCAATTATTTGGGTCTGTGAGCCATGTATGACCCCACCAGCTGGGGCCAGTAGTGGCAGCAACCAGAAAGAGTCATTGCTAGAAAGGCAGTCCAGCTGTGAAGCCACCCCTGCCAGGCTGCGTGCCCAGGGGGCAGCAGGGCATGCCACAGGCAGAATGCTTCCTGGGCCAGGTGCACCGAAGGACCCACCATGGGCCAGACAAAGTCCCTTCGTGGTTCAGAGCCAGCCTGTGGGCTGTATTTTGCCCACGCCTGTAGTGACATCACAAACTGTGTGTGTCAAAACTGAGATATATGGCACTGGAAAATGGCTATTTGGTTGTGCAAAGCAAAATAGAATTCTGCCCATTTTTTTTCAGGGTGGTAAAGTTTTAATGAACTGATCACTGAATCCTCAACACTTTCACACGCATTTCCTACACAGAGTAGCGGTTGACTTGCTAAGTTTCAAAACAATGATGGGAATAGTATATTTATGAGCATTTGGAAATGTAATAATGCCCTATCTAATTTTGGAAACTTACATTTTACTAATAGCTATGGTTGCTCCCAGGGAGCTGGCAGCTCCTGCTATAATAGATTTTGAGGAGCCAGACAGAAAGTATAAAAAGATCAGCTTTATTTGCTATCCATCAGCCTGGTTGATAGAGGGGATAGGTACAAAGATACCTAGATCCAAGAGCTTCCTAATTATGCATTATTATTTATACAGAGATGCATCATTAATACAATCATTAGCTACCACCCAGTTACATAGGTACTGTCTCTAATCTTGTACTTACTAGTCGGATACTAATTACATGCAAAGCCCATTCTCCTAATTTGGTAATACTTTGTACCTAAATTATTTTTGCTCCGTATATCTTGGGTAAACCATACTTTTAACTTGTTTTTTTTTTTTTAATTTTGTTATCCCATCTGGAACTGAGAAACGAGGTAGATCTGATTTATCACTACTTCAAGCTTTCTTGATTCTGCCCAGCCATTTGCCACACTTCTTTAGTTAGCTGTAGCAACTGGCCATGCTTTGCAAATGCAGTACATCCTCAAGTAGTCTCACATATCTTCAGGAGGCTTTTCTGATTTAACCTTTCCAAGCTTGCCTAAAAAAGCCTGTAATGCCTTATCAACATAAACCTTAGGACTTCTAAAAACTACAAAAACATTTCTTCAAACAATTTTGGAAATGACTAGGTTGAATAGACCATGGATTGAACACAGGAAGATCCCCAGGAGAGTGCATGACAAAGGGATACATAACACCAAGGAAAAGTGCAGCTGCTGAGTTCTCTGAACAGGCCTGAATACCTACTAAATACGTCTCAGTGTTTTCCACAAAATTGCACTGTGCAATGGGAACTCAAAAAAACTTGGGTATGGTCCCACACAAGCTTTGAAAACTTACTGGGCGCCACTGGAACACTTAAATAGGAGCCCAACTGGCTACTGGCACTTCACCAGCATTTTGAAAATATTAGCATAATTTTACTAACACTCATTTTGACCCTAGAGCAGGATGGTATTTGAGCATATAACAGTAACAACAAACTCATGGGTTAGTGTTAAGTTTTGATAGCCAACCTTAATTTCTTTAAATACTTTATTTTGCATGCATTACAGGCATGCTTATTATTCTGTTAATTTTTGTGTGGGTACTTGTTCTTTTTTAAAATCCAATTTATTGTATCATAAGTCATTAAATATTCACTTAGCTATTTCTCTGTCTCAATTTTTATAATTAGAGAAACTAATGATCTTACACAAGACTTACCAACGCTATTAATTTAATTGTTGATATGGAACAGACTACCAGTCTTGACATGCATATAGCTTTGGCCTGTCAGGCACTTTCCTTATGTGAAGTGTCAACATTGTTTTAATGAAACAAATAAATGATTGCTTTAATACATTTTTTAAATGGCAAATAATTGATGGCTTCTAATTTGAATGACATGAATGTTCAATTGGATGCTGGACTGTGGAAAGTATAGAAAGTAACAAATTGTGCTATATTTGTTCCTCTTATTATTATAAAGAAAATGTGTAAAAGTGGTACAGAACACATATTTTCAAAGGGCTTTTTAGACCACATTTTACTAAAAGCAAAAGTGTTAAATTACTGAAGTAATTTAGGCACGACTGAGACCAGGATCCATGTGGGCCAAAGGTTTCATGTACCCCCGAGCCCTGGGGATCACAACTGCCATGATCCCCAAGGCTTGGGGAGTTCGTGCTGGGCATGGTGCACCCCTGCTGGTGGGAGCCTGTGCAGGAGGCGCTGCTACAAATGCAAATTAAAGCTCAATAGCAACCAGCTATAAAGTTAGTACATATTTTTGAGGTCTAAATTTATAGCTGGTTGGAGCTTTTTATCATATGTAGCTGCTTTGCACGTGTAGTTGGTCTCAAGGTAATTGTGCAATTAACCAATTAATAGTGTGAAACCTGTAATGTTTTGAGGGAGCCTACAATGTAATAAAACACGTCATGAAGTGAGACGATACCACTGAATAAAAATCTACCAGTTTTACAGTTATTTTTCTTTAATATTGCACTACAAAGTGCTGTGAGGAAAAAAAATCATTTTATCCTTACCACCACTCTCCATCTGTAATTAAAAAACATTTGCTTTATAATCATAACATCTCTGAAAATTGACCTAAACCATTTCCCTGGATCAAAACTTCTTTAGCTTTGAAGAGGTCAAAACATGAACCCAGAAAATAGCGTACAAATGGCTGTCTTAATGATGGTAACCAAGGGAATGAAGGGAGCAAAGAAGCCCATATTAATTTAAAATACAGACATGGTTCCAGATCAATTAATAATACATTATTGGCATTTATGAGGTGAAAAACTGAGGTCTACTCATGTCTTACACCAAAAAAAACTTCACATTGGTGGAGCTTTGCATACAAAATAGTGGGGTACAATCCAACAATTAAGGTTGATTTGAGATTTACAGTTCTGATAGCAAATTAAATTTATTTTATATCTTATACATTCTAATTTTCATACTTAATCTTTATTCTCAGAATAGAAATCTGGTCCCTGAGTCTTTCACACTAAATTCCTAGACCTGTTTAAAGTTTTTCATATAGAATATTTTTCATTGAAAACTTGTTATTAAAAAAAAGGTTTTCATTTAAAATGGTCGCAAAAGCACCCAAAGTTACTATTGTCCTAAACATGAACAATAATAAATTTTGCTGTTTTTTTCTTTTTAATTCCTGGGAATTTCATTTTTTTCTAGAATTATTTTTCTTAGAATAAAGGATTTTATATACCAATTTCAGTAAAAGCTTTGTTCAAATATGCCACAGAATATGTCTTAAAAATTAAGAATGAGTGGGATTGGAAGTAATCAACTCCTAAATTATGGGGTTGGGTAGGAAACATACTTTTTATCTGCATACATATAGTTTCTTCTGCTTTTCCTATATTTATGGATGTGTTTCCTCTTCTTGTTTGTACATTTTGTGCACATCCAGATAAGCACATGTGCAGTTTGTGGCACCTCAAAGCTATTTGCGGCACTGCAAACTGCATTCAGACCATGTGTACCAATTCGCTGTAATGCTAGTTTGTAGCACGGCACTAACATCTGAGAGCTGGCAGATCTCAGCATCAAAAGAAAAAACACCACTTAAAGTGGTGCAGTGCATGTATCAGCATCATGCACTGCCAGAAATGGAGCTAGGGTGGCCAGAGCCATGCTCTGACTGCTGACCAAGCTCCGAGTGGCCAGACTGATGCTGCTGCTGCCCTGGGAGGCCACCAGGAAAGGCTGCTGAAGCCAACACAGGTGATGGCCCCAGCCTCCCCTACCCCACCCAGGTCAATTTGCCATGCTCCAGAAGATGCAGGGGCATCCCCTGGGATAAAACCATGGGAAACATGTACCCCTACACATGCTCATCTGGATGTGCCCTCTGAGTCTACTTTTAAGTGAAGAATTTGGATGGCAGTGGTATTATTCTGGATGGTTTGCTCATACTAAATTAGTTAGTGGTATTTGCCTAGGGTTAATTTGGCCATGGAAGTTATGGTTTAAACTGCAGGTTTTCAAATGTAAACTTTGTCATCTCTCTCTCTGTTCTATTTTTTTCTGATAAGAAGTGATACAATACCTGCATTTATTTATTCTTCTTGCATTTCTGATTTTTGTTCTCTTCCCTTTAGGAAGTTCATCCTTCCTGACAGTTCTGTTTCTCTCTGTAGTTGGTCGCTACCCTGCAGAAAAGAACATTTCATTTCTATATTTAAAAGTGTGTGTGATGATAGAAAGTCAAAAGGGCAGGCACCCGATGCTAGCTTCCTTTGATGCTGTGAGTCATCTTCATAAAAGTGCTGGTTTGTTTGGCTGCTTTTGTGGTTAGTCTTTTGTTTTCTTTTTTAATGTTTATTTCCTACATGATCTTAATTTAAAGAAAATAAAATAAAAACTATTGTGTATTTTCCCCCAATGCAATCTCCAAAAAGAAAAGTCATAACATTTATATTCATCACTGTATGATTCTCCAAGCCTGATACCCTGAAAATTCAACCATACCCATTCACTAATGCTTTCTCCAATATGTTTGATTTTAATTTAACAATGCCATCACCCTTTATCCATCAAAAAATCACACCAAAAAAACTGAATCATAAACATGTACCATCCAGTGCTACATTAAATATTGTAATGACTATCATAATCTTGATAGGAGCAATGAGCAATAGGGGAAAGATCAGAAGGCCAAGGAATAGGACAGGAAAAGACTGTACTCAAAGCTTTTAAATGAGCTCTGGCTCTTTCTTGCTCTATACACAGGAAAAATGACAAATTGCCTTACCCAGACCAGAGTGGCTCCTTAGTCTGGAAGTAGATGTGGGCCAGAGATATCTGCTTGGGGTAGTCAGGGCAACACAGGAATTTTTCAGAGTTATTACTCAGCATAATAGATATTGGGTACATTTTAAACCCCTAGGGAGAAGAGAACAGCCATTACAATATACACTACTGACTCTTTAGATATTTCTGTATTGTTCAGGAACAACAGAGAGAATCGCTGTACCTCTATCTTACTACAAGGGAAGAATCTGAAGAGATCTTTAATGTAAGAAGATGAACAGGCAAGCTTGATTCTGATCTTTCTTGCACAGTTTTAAACAAAGATGTTACCGGGGCTAGAAGAAATAAGAATAAATGAGGTCAGATTTGGGGCCAACAAAAAATAGAGTAGCATAAGAAAAGTATCTGAAACAGTAGTAAGCACAGTCTAGATGAATGACAGCAGTGACAGTAATGTCTAATCAGAAACTGATAAATACAATATCATCTAATTGAAAAAGCCCAATAAGGCTGCTGTGCAACTGAAAAAGCTGTAAGGCACTCAAGCCAGAAGAATATCTGTGTGTGATGTGACTGTGTGTGATGCGTGCTGGATGAAAAATGGCCATAATATACATGACTTTCCTATAAAACTAGGATCAGCTCTGATTGCAATGACTCACAATACTTACATGATTCTTCAGAATTAAAATGGTGTGTTATGGGCCAGATCAAAAGCTTACTCCACTGGTTCTCAACTCTTTAAACTTCAAGGCACCCCTATTTAGACTCAAGAGACCTCTCAGAAAATGCAAGCTCTTACCTCTCACTCATACTTTTTCACTACAGAACAATAAAGCAATTCTTCTGTTGTAAAGAAACCAAAAAGTTTTTGATACTATGGATTCCTATTTGAAGTTTCTTGGTTTATCTTGTGAATCATGAGCAATTGTTTGCACACCTAGCAGTGCTAATATTGAGCAGCAACTTGCAGTCCCCTTAAGAGGATATCATGGCACCCCAACACCCTGGATGAGGATCATTAGCTTATTCTTTCCATTGACTTCAGTGGTATTCTTCACTGGATCCAGTGCAGTGCTGGATCCAAGTGAAAACAGTTTAATACTTATGTGGGGAATTATATGCATTTTCTTCTATGACCATATGTTTATTTTGTGTGGAGAGATTTTGACTTACATGTCAAGCGAAATACTGAAGGGCTTACTTAGGACTACATAAGATCTCCTAGATCTGACCACCAAATAGTAATAAAACCTGCAGATAATGGAAGAACTATATTTATCCTTAACTGTGAAGACTACATAAAAGAAGCCAACAAACAACTCTCTGATACCACCTACTACAAAAAACTAGAGGAAGATCCAACTCCCCTTTTCAGCTTAAAACTGTAAACAACCACCATATCATTTTCTTCTGAACCACAAGAAAAATACAGAACTTGATTCCCTCGCTATCCAAACCAGGGATTTTTTTACATACTCCCAAAAATCCAAAAACAAGGAAACCCAGGCATACCTATCATATCCAACCATGAAATATGGAAATATCAGGTTTCATCAAATCCATCCTAAAGCCTCTGTCACTCAGAGGCTGAGTTTTGTCCAAGACACAACAGACTTTCTGTGAAAACTTCAAAACATAGAGCACTGTCCCAGCAATACCCTCCTAATCACCAAGGGTGTTACCAGCTTATATACCAACATCCCATACCAGAATGACATTCAAGCTTGCCTTACATATTTACTAGAGCAAGTTTCTAACTCAGAGTACAGACCTCAAGATATTACTGAATCCTCATACACAACATCTTCAGTTTCAATAAGCAGCACTTACTCCAGACCATGGGCACAGCTATAGACACCAAAATGGCCCCACAGGACATGTCCACACATGCAAGCACATGCGCTTGAAGCAGCTCAAATAGAAGCAGTACTAATTTGAGTCAGGGCTTTTTGCCTCAGCACACATGCTTGGACATACACTTTGTTGTGGAGCAAATTGTGCCACTTGGGGCAAAATAACCTTGTCTGGCTGCTCCTAGATCTGCAGCCGGGGGAGCTAGAGCTCAGGTCCAGCACCTGTGCTGTCCCCAGCAATATAAAAAGCTGCCCTGGCAAGTAGCTCAGGGCTACTAGCTCTCAGGGGCTTCTGGGACCCAGCCAATTGGTACCTGGGGACACTACTCCTTGTGCCAGCTGGACTGCTGAAGCAGCCCTGAGAGTTGCTTGCACCCTCTACCCACTGCAGCAGTCTGGCAGTGAGGACTGCTGCCTGGTTGTGACCTGCTGCACACCTGCCAGACCCAGATGAGGACTACACAGCCAGTAGAGGCATCTTCCCCTCTGGGCCACCTGCCAATGGACTGTGGTTGCAGGGTTCGCCTCTGTGCAGCGCTACTGCCACGTGTGCCCCCTGCCCGGCCATCTGGGCAGCTATCAGCTGGAAGATGTTCCGGGTGTGGTGACCTGCTTTGAACTGTCAAAGCATGTCCTCCTGGCCCCATTTGGCCTGGAGGTCAGCCACAGCCATCAGGGTCCAAGGTGCCAGCTCTGAGCAGGCAGGGTCCTGCCACTGGCCTCCCTAGCAGTAATTCTAGTGTTCCCTACTGGAAAACTGAAAAATCCCTGATAAAAAAATCCCAAAGTCACTCTGTAAAATACTTCCAAATTTGTTTTCCTTCACAAGTAAAACAAAAAAACACTATGAAGAGAGACAGACAGACAGTGATAAGTTACACAATGTTTTATTGATATATCTACAGTGTTAAAGCAAGTCTCTTATCATAATAATGAAATGAATGCTAAGTACATGTTTCATAAATTAATGAATATATATTTTGCTTCCCTCCCACAGGGGTGATAGGCTCCACACAGGGGTTACAGCCACCCAACAGGGGGTTTCATTCCCACACAATACCTACATCCTCCCAAAGGGGGGTTCGGCCTGCACACAAGGGTTATGGCCCCCTAACAGGGGCCAAATTGCCTCCTCAGGGGCTACCATCCCCCTCTGCAAG
>NW_017728886.1:242902995-242949151 GCF_001723895.1 Crocodylus porosus | reverse complement strand
GGGGTCAGAGTTAATTTGAGCATCTAGCTCTGCTCTGACCTTTGCTTGCAAGCAAATAGACCCTTAAGTGCCAACTGATGTCTGTGTGTCTGTGATCTCTGCGCGCCTCCAGGGAACGAACCGCTGTTTGTACAACAATATTATCTCATATAAAAACCAGGAAAAAAGTTAAAGGGGAGAAAGAGGTAAAGAAACTGAGTCCCAAACTTTGAGACAAACTCTCTTTTCCCTTTACCCCAGATTTTCCTTTCGCATAGGTCTAACTTGCTTCTCCAGTGCAGAGTGGGGAGACCTCACCATGGGGAGCAGTTTCTCCAACTCTCAATTAAGTTTTCCAGCTTTCAGCTGCCCCAGGAGAAGGAAACTTGAGAAGTTCCTATATATATATGGCATGACCTCACACAAGCCTATTCCAATCAGGGCTTGTCCTGACCTCAGACTCTCTCTCAATCAATTAATTAAAAAAAAAAAGAACATTGCCCAGTTTAGGCAATCAGGCTAGGGATCTGATTCCCCCCTCTCTAAACTGATGGAAACTAGCTTTTGTTTACAGTAAACAGCAGGGAGTATCCCTAAACAATAGGCCTAACAAACGACAAAAGTGTCTGCCTACCTGCAGTATCTTCTGCTTCTTTCCAGATTAAGAAACAGATGATACAGCAGAGCAAACACATATTTAACCTGGTCATATTCAAACTAAAATATTTACAGCAATATAAACTAGAACACTTTGCAGTACAAAATGTTTCTACACTGTGTGTGTGTTACAATATAATTATAGTATAATATATATATATTATACCATTTCATGGTTTCATAGTTGTTTGGGTCAGAAGGGACCTCAGTAGATCATCAAGTCTGACCCCCTGCCCTGGGCAGGAAAAAGCATTGGTGTCATACGACCGCAGCCAGGTGCTTGTCCAGTCTTCTTTTAAAGACCCCAAGGTAGGTGTTAGACCCCGACTCCATGTGGTGTCCAACGACTAGGAAGATGATGATCCATTTGCTCAGAGAGCAAACACCAGCATGCATTGCTCACAACAACTTTATTCAAAATGGAGACAGCTTAGGACTAGCTTCAACAAACCAGGAAACTGCCATGGACATTAGTTCTTTCTACATTTATACACCTTGGTTCATACTCATTAACATTTACTCTACCTTTGTCCCTCCTTTGTTCTACCCATATTCCCTCCTATCTCAAGCTCTGCCTCTGTTTATTGTTTGTTTCATTAGCATGGAATTACCTATGCATTTGATGTATTTACATGTCTTTTTGCTATGAGCGCATGTCTAAGACCCTGACCCAATTCTTCGGCCACAGGGCAGACTTTGACCAAAAATGTAGAAGTTTCTGGAGGCCTCTTCACCAATCACCTTTTCATATATGTTTATTTCAGATTCTGTTACTAGTTCCATGGTGTCTTTCACATTCCATTTTGTTTTTCAGTCCTATGTTATACCATCTCTACATTCCTAAGACGTCACCACATTCACAGCACACCAGCTTACACAGATTCACTTGAAAATGGTTGACACAGTTAAGATGGTTACTTAGCATAAGCAAATGACTAGCTTAGCATAAGCATTCATAAGCAAAATCTGCTCTATCTCCTAATGATAGCTGGTAGTTTTCATCCTGTTTCTTTTACACAATGAGCTATACATCTTTTAACAGTACTATATGCTTAGAAAAGATACTTGCCTAAGCGTCTTGCAATATTACTTTCAACATATCAGTCTGCCTTGTGATTATCAGCTCTTCTAGGCCACAGGTTAAAGCCTTTTATTCTGCTGTAAATCCAGTGCTCCCCAAGATCCAAATACTGTCACCCTAATAGTAGGGGAGAGCACCAGCTCCCTTGGAAGCCAATTCCAGATTCTGGCAACCCTTACTGTAAAGTTCTTCCTGATGTCCTGCCTAAATCTGCTCTTGGTCAGTTTGTGGCCATTGTTCCTGGTTATTCCAAGGGGTGCCCTGGCAAACACATCTTTTTCATTATGCTTAATGAGTAGTATCAGTAGTTCAATTTCTAGTTGTGGTGAGGTATTGAGTGGAGTTCCTCAGGGGTCCATACTAAGTCTTGTATTGTTTAATATCATCAGTAGTGGTTTGTACAATTGGATTGAGTGCACACTTAGCAAATTTACTAATGATACCAAGCTAGGTGGAGCTGCAGATATTCCAGATGGTAGGACTATGATTCAGAATGACCTGAATAGCTTGGAGAAATGGTCTGCATTCAATCAGAAAAGATCCAACAAGGACCCATGCAAATTCTTGCCCTTATGATGAAATAAATATGTGCACAAATACAGACTGGGGAACGATGAAGTAGACTGCAGAACCACAGAGAAGGACCTGGAGGTCATAGTAGACCATAAGCAAATATGAATATGAAGCAACATATTTTGCTTTTGTTGCAAAAAAGCCAGCAGCATACTGAGTTGTATAAACGGGAGTGTCACTTGCAAACAAAAGGAATAGATTCTACCTCTCTATTCAGTACCGATAAGGCCTCAAGTATTATGTCCAATTTTGAGCTTCACCTTAAAAGAAGGATGTAGGCATTTTGGAAATAGTCTACTGCAGGCAACAAAAAATATTAGAGGCTTAGAAAACATGATTTAAGAGGAAAGGCTTAAAGGACTAGTGCTATTTAATTTAGAGAAGAGATGACTGAGTGGGGATTTGATTACTATCATCAAATACTTGAAGAGCAGTTACAGAGGGGATGGAGATGGACCTTTCTCTGTGGCTGTAGGGGACAAGACTAGGAGAAATGGCTTCAAGCTGCAGCAGGGAAACTGAAGTTGGAGCTTAGGAGGAACTTTTACTATGAGGGTGGTGAAGCACTGAACAGACTGGCAAAAAAAAACGTGGAATCTCTACCACTGGAAATTTTCAAGAGCAGGTTAGACAGATACTTGGCTTCTATGTTTTATTCATGTATGATCCTGTCTTAGACTGGGAGGTGGATTAAATGACTCCATGAGGACCCTTCAAGCTTGAACTATTATGATCCTATATACAATCAATGCAAAAAACAAAAGTATGTATAATATAGTAATGCATATTTGCACAATATATACTATAGTATTTTTTATTATATCTATATCTATATCTATCTATATCTATCTATATATCTATATATCTCATGTAGTGATTATATGTTCTCATCATAAAAAGAAATATTACATGTAGTATATATCTCCAATATTGTGACATACAATATATGACGCATATGTATACTGTATTATGACATATATGTAATACAGTAGTGATATACATATAGCATTTTAGTATTTTGTGGAACTTTATTTCAGTTCTTTAATCCAACTGAAAGTACATATAAAAATTAAGAAAACCAACATTAGATTTAAAAAGTTATATATACCTTGAGGTAAAGAAAGTAAAGGAGTTACTATTCAGCTTTAAAACAGAATCTGAGAATGAAAAAGTAACAAAATTACAGAATTGATGAACAAGGAAAGATTAAAAGCCATGAAGGACTATAGCTATAGAAAGTTCTTTAAGATGAAAGTTTATAAAGTTTTAACTATATTACCAGTTGTTGGGAGACTAATGGAAGGAGTCAACTTTCCAAATACACTAATAAAATATTGCAATTAAGTAAGCTAAAACATCACAGGAAGAAAAATAAATCTGCCATAAATTGTTCTATTCAAATCAGTGGTTAGAAAGGAATCCACACTTTTAATTTAAACTGGTAGCATGTCTGATTGTACTCATCAGTTCTTGCTGTACTCTAAATATATAATGCTACAGTGAGAAGCTCAAGATCATAAGATTTGACATTACTAATAGAACTAAGAGATGATGCAGACAGACTACAGACTGAACTGACATATCTAAAACTCTTCAATCTGGAGGTTGTAAGTTAATGAAAGGATCTTTAAAGAGACTGGAGGTAGAACAATTGGAAAGGAGCATATTGACTTTTGTGTGCACTTCTTGTTTGCAGAGGACACCAAGCTGGGTGGAGTATTAGATTTGCTGGAGGGTAGGACTCAGATTCAAAGTGACACGGACGAATTGGAGGACTGGGCCAAAAGAAATCTCATGAGGTTCAACAAGGACAAGTGCAAAGTCCTGCACTTAGGACAAAACAAACCCATGCACCAGCACAGGCTGGGGGCTGACTGGCTGGGCAGCTGCTCTGCAGAAAATGACCTGATGGTTACAATGGACAATAAGCTGAATATAAGTCAGCAGTGCGCCCTTGTTGCCAAGAAGGCAATGGCATACTCAGCTGCTGTCATGGGGTGGGGTCCCTAGGAACAGGCATGATGCTCCTAGAGCCCTGTGACCTTGCCAGCTTCACCCTACAGGTGCCTTCTATTCTCATTTGCCACGTCTTGATGGTTAAGATAATAAATGGTAGATAGGTAGACTGCCTTCAAGTTGCTATGCAGTCACAGACCTGGTGGACCACACTAAACTGTGTGGGTTCTTAGACCCCTTGCTATGTCCCTCTCTAAGTAAGTGCCTCGTGGAACACCCCAAGCCTTATGAGCTATATGAGTAACTACAAAACTGCCCCTTCATCATGCCCCATGCCTCACAGATGGTATTCAAATGATGTTCCTCTGAGGCCTTGATCTAACTCAGCCTCTTGTTGTCACTGGACCCTTGGCCCTTGCCTGCATGCCCTCACAGTGCTGGGCTCTCTGCAGCTCTGTCTGCATGCCCTCACAGTTGCTGGGCTCTCTGCACCCCTGTCATTGCACTCTCACTGGCGTCGGGGTATCCTCACCCCCTGTTGCCCTCTAGTGCTGGGGTTCTGCATGGTAGTGTTCCCCAATGAGGCCTACTCCTCCCCAGTAGCCTTATCCTGATCCACCAGATTAAAAGCAGCAAACTAAATATAAGCCCCTGGGCTAGAACATGATAAAAACCATAACACTGGAGGTCATATTCTGTCCCTTTAACAGGACCAGTTTCTCCCTCCACAATGTGTGCCTCCTAGCCCCGGATACTTTAGGGACTCCTAAACTTCATTAGTCTCACCAGCAGTAACACAGGCACCCAGGTATCTCTGTGGAGCTTTTCTGCATGAACTCCACTCCCCCGGGCAGCTGCCAGGGTCCTAACTACCTTTAGTCCCAGCCCTGGGGCTATAGGGACCCAGGGCCCTGCCTTTTTCTGGTCAGCTGGCTGGGTGCAGGTGCAAGCTAATTCCCTTGTTAGACTGCTGCCACAGTAACCTGCACTTGTGGGGTTTCTGCCTGGCTTCTAGGGCCCTCTCTCTAGGAAATTTCTGCCCTTAAAGGAGCAGGCACCTCAGTGCCCTGTGACAGCTGCATTGGTAGGTGTGTTGCCAGTAGGTCAAGAGAAGTAATTATTCCCTTCTATTCAGCACTGGTGAGGCCACATCTGGAGCAATGTTCAGTTTTGGGCCCCCCACTACAAAAAAGGAAGTGGACAAAATGGAAACAGTCCAGCAAAGGGTGACAAAAATGGTGAGGGGGCTGGTAGACATGACTTATGAGGAAAGACTGAGGGAACTGGGCTTATTTAGTCTAGGGAAGAGGAGACTGAGAGGGGACTTAATTGCAGTCTTCAACTACCTGAAGGGGGTTCAAAAGAGGTTGGAGCTTGGCTTTTGTCAGTGGCGGCAGATGACAGAAAAATGAGCAACCGTCTCAAGTTGCAGAAAGGGAAGTTTAGGTTAGATATTAGGAAGAATTTTCTCACTAGGAGGGTAGTAAAACACTGGAACAGTTTACCCAGAGAGGTGGTGGAAGCTCCATCCTTGGGGTTTTCAAAACCCAGCTAGACAAAGCTTTGGCTGGGATGATCTAGTTGGGGTTAGTTCTGCTTTGAGCAGGGGGTTGGACTAGATGGCCTCCTGAGGTCCCTTACAATCCTAAATTTCTATCATTGTATACCCTGTGTGGGTCCAGAATACTGTGGAAAAGATAGGACAACAATATTTTAAGGATTTAATAGATAATTACCTTATTTGATTCCTTAACTATAAGGAAAGGGGAGAAGTGGGCTTTCAAAATTTCTTGGCTTACCTTTTAACTATGTTTTCTCTTTGTGGCTTCTTGTTCAAATTATTACAAGAAATAGGCCATTTTTGCCAAATTGGTAATTCACAACATAAGATAAACATTGCATAAATTAATATTGGTTACTTGCCTGCCTGTCCGTCTTCCTTCCACAACTGAGAAAATGGTACTGATTAGTTAAAGCTCATAAAAGTCTTTGAAGATTGAAATGGCTACCTGTATATAGGTGCCAAACATGACATCAATAGGCTGTCACCCAGCCTTAGTGCACAAGTGTCTCTATTGTAGGAAATGAATCATGCTTCAGAGATGTACAACATTCCTATAATGGGAGCACTTCAATGGTCATTGGAGGTAACATAATTGTTCCTGTAGTTTAGTCAGGTAGCTCTGAGTTCCTGCAGGCTTCATTTTGATCATTCAGTAAGTAAAACAGAATTCTGCATATTTTTGTCAAGTTTTCTAACTAGTGTTGTGACACTGGTTTACTTTTTCCAGGAAGTTTTGTTTCTTCTGTTACCAATACACACAAAAGGTCTTGACTGCTAGCCCCTGACAACCTTACCTTTTCTTGGAATTTGTTCTAATCAACAATTGCATCTCATAAATGATAGCAAAAGTGGTTGGAATCAGAATAATCCTCCATCCATATACTGGTGGCTGATCCAGGAGACCAATCATTTAGGTACTGTTAGAAAGAAGAATTATGAGCTAGGCACAGAGTATGTAAATGCTTTATCAAATTCATTCCTATTAAGCATTGGTTCACCATGCTTCGTTTCTGGAAACAAAGCATAATTGAAAAGAAAAAAAAAATTCCCCAGATAACAGCTGAATTTTACCAAAGCAATTCATTATAACTCAGTAGTTATAGGTTTTGGATAGTCCCTGGAAGAACTCTGAGAAGTATTTAAAGGATTAAAAACAAGTCTTGAATAACTCTAGGAGCTTAATCTCTTGATTTTAACATGAGAAACATAAAAGATTGAAGAACAGATCACAATTTATAAGTGCCTTTACAGTATCTAAATACCTATATGGGGAACAGAAGTTTAAAAACAGAGCTCTTCAGTTTGAAAAAAGGTGCAAAAAAATCCAGTTTTCAGAAGGTAAATGTTAATAAATTCAGAAAAAAGATATACAAATTTAATAATGAGCATAATTAATCAGTGGAACAACCACAGGTTATACCACAGGTTACAATTAAATATTTTTTTCTAAGTAATGGGCTATAGGTCAAATAGGAGTTAACTCAATGATTCGATTATAATAATTAATTAGAACTAATTTGAATTAGATTATTAGGTCAGATTAAATTATCACAATTGTTTTTATGACTTTGTAATCTATCTAATCTATCATCAGTCTGTGGTAGAAAAATATTTTGCAAATGTCAGGCAGGACAAATAGGTAAAGGATTTTCAAAGGGATAAGCAAATAATTTAACTACTATTCATTTGATAATCTTCCCCAAATGATTTGTCTTAGGTCACATAAAGTGCCTGTGCTCTATCCAGAAACTGAATCCAGAGCTCTGGTATCCTGGCCTTGTGCTTTGGAAAAAGATAAGGCTGTATACTTCCCAGAATTCAGTTCTTTCTCAAAAATAAAAATCTTAGCCTTTCAGTCCTGTTTCTAAATGAGTGCTGCCAGTATACTTATATCAGTTAGGGTGGTTTTATGTCTTCCTACAAACTCAAGTATAAAAAATATGAGTTGTTCAACCTTCCACTCCTCCCAAAAGCCAATAAATCTTAAAGCATCTGTGAAATAGCAAGTAGTTACTCAAAGGGGGCAAAAAAATAAAAAAAAATTAAATAAAAACCTTACTGTAATCCCAAAGGTGCCTTTCAAATTCCTTTATATAACCAAGAAAGAAACTTGGAACTTTTTAAAATGCAATGGTAAAGAAGTGAAAGGAATTATTTCTGCTCATAAACTGAACCAGTTGATTTTTTACAACTCAGTAAAAATATAACTGAGAGCATCAAGGAAAAAAATAGCAGTGATCCAGCCATGTCAGAGAACCAGAGGTGAAGGAAAACCCTTAGACCAGTTGCTGTAAGATATATAGACACATTACTCAGTGAGGAGATATACAAAAAACTAGAACTCTTGGTTCCAAAATGACACCTTTTATTAGACCAACTGGTAAATGGCAAGAAAATTGTCCTTTTCTGCAAGCTTTCAGGATCAAAGTCCTTTTGTCAGGCTCTGGGAAAAGTGTAGATGGTACAAGATGGTAAAAAGTCCCCATGGGTAGGAAATAAACTTTATTTTTGGACAGAGGGAGCTGAAGATAGAAGTCTGTCCCTCTGGGTGCATGAGAGTGTCTTTGTGAGCTGTACTGAGCAGCTCTTTGACGTGTTGATCAGGTAGAATTCCTTCCCTGGAGGTGTCAGATGGCAGGCAGGGAGGCAAAAAAAGTGAGGAGATGAAACACAAAAAGTTATTTTCTTGGGGTGGCACTGGTTCAAAAAGCCATGCATGATAGATTTAGGCTAGGAAGATGTAGAGATGTATATTTCTTTAAGTTTTTTTTAAATGATTCCATTAACTAGCTTCCATAATAAAACATGAAAGTATGTTTACCATGACTTCCTTTAAGAAGTGAAGCAAGTGTATTTGTTTTGAAATAACATTTGGATATTCATAGCATTGCAATCTTTGTGGTTTGAAATTCTCATGATTTGAAGTAGTTCTTAGACAATTTCTAATTACTGCAGATATTGCAGATTTTAGAAATAATACTTAGCAGCAAATCCATCTCATTCATACCAAGAAAAAGCGCAGAGAGGAGTTGTGGAAGTGCATATCCTGAAGACATATCACCCACTCACTTACTCCCCACTTTGGATTCTCCCTTGTTCCTCACCCACTAGGTCTTGATGTTCAAAAAGAACAAAAGAAAAAAAGAACAGAGGTGAGATGTTTGTCACAGTCAGTGGTAGGACTTGAGGGTGAGCTCTTTCTTCACAGGGCTCCACCTTCCCTACACCCTTCCCATACCACATCTATCCAAGCTCATCCTTATCTTCCTGGATGTCTCATCCTACCTGGGTTGCCATGCTACCGATAAGTCATTTTTGATCACTTGTCTATGGGATCCGCTGGCTAACAATCCCACTTTTCTGACTTATCTAGTTAAGGAGCTGTTTTATAGTTCACTGGTTGGTGAGGCTTTCACCTTCCACACAGCACATCAATTAATCCTTATTTACATTAGTCATCAACAAGTTGCCATGACTCAATTGAACATATATTTCATCAATTTAACAATTTTGCCATCACTTGATTTTAATTTCTCTTCATACTTCATAGTTTCATAGTTTGTAGGGTCGGAAGGGACCTGAACAGATCATCAAGTCCAACCCCCTGCCTTGCAGGAAAAAGTAATGGGGTCAGATGACCCCTGAAAAGTGTTTGTCTAACCTCGTCTTGAAGACCCCAGGGTAGGAGCCAGCACCATTTTGCTTGGAAGTTGGTTTCAGATCCTAGCCACCCTGACAGTGAAGTAGCGCCTCCTGATGTCTAGATTTCATAGACATTAGGGCTGAAAGGGACCTTAGAAGATCATTGAGTCCAGCCGCCCACCCAAAAATCAGAAACTCAGCAGGGGTCATAGGATCCCAGCCAGATAAGCATCCTATTTGCTCTTGAAGGTGTTTAATGTAGGTGCTTGAACCACCTCCGCTGGCAGACTGTTCCAGACCTTGGGGGCTTGGACAGAAAAGAAATTTTTCCTTACGTCCAGCCTGAAACAGTCTTGTAGTAGTTTATGATCGTTTGACCTCGTCATCCCTCGGGGTGCTCTGGTGAACAAACGTTCCCCCAGATACTGGTGGTCACCCCTGATAAACTTATAGGTGGCCATCAGATCACCCCTGAGCCTGTGCTTTTCCAGGCTAAAGAGCCCCATGGCTCTCAGCCTGTCATCGTAAGGTCTGCTTTCCTGACTTCTGATCATGCGCGTGGCTCTTCTGTAGACTCTCTCAAGCTTCTCCACATCTTTTTTGAATTGTGGAGCCCAAAACTGGATGTAATACTCCAGCTGCGGCCTCACCAGGGCCAAGTACAGAGGGAGAAGAACATCCTGGGATTTGCTTGAGAAGCATTTATTAATGCAAGCCAGCATTTTGGCTGCATTACTAGCCGCAGCATCATGTTGCAGGCTCATGTTCACCTTGTGGTCAATGATGACCCCCAAGTCTCTTTCTTCTGTACTGCTAGCCAGCGTAGAACTGCCGAACCTATAGGGATGCTGCAGGGTTTTTTTCCTCAAGGTGGAGAACCTTGCATTTTTCAGAGTGAAACACCATCAGGTTTTTGTCCACCCATTTGCTGAGCCTGTCCAAGACAGCCTGGATCACCTGCCTGTCTCCTGATGTGGATGCTTTGACCCAAAGTTTGGTGTCATTAGCAAACTTGGTCAGTCTGCTCCTGACTTCCATGTCCACTTCATTAATGAAGATGTTGAACAGTATGGGTCCAAGAACAGAGCCTTGAGGGACCCCACTGGTCACAGGACACCATGATGAGTGACTTCCATCAATTACTACCTTTTGAGTCCAACCATGGAGCCAATTTCCCAGCCAGCAGATCATGGTGGACCCAAGGCCACAATTGACCAGTTTTGCCAAGAAGTGATCATAGGATACCAGATGGAAGGCTTTTTTGAAGTCAAGATATATGACATCAATCTCTTCTCCCTTGTCCAGGTGATAGGTCACCTGGTCATAGAAGGAAATGAGATTGGTCAAGCAAAACCTACCCACAAGAAACCTGTGATGACTATCCCTTAGGATGTTGGCGTCAACCAGTCCATTAAGGATGGCCGCTTTAATAAACTTTTCTAAGATCTTCCCCAGGATAGAAGTCAGGATGATGGACCTATATAGTTAGCCAGATCCACTTTCCTCCCTTTCTTGAAGATAGGCACTACATTGGCCTTCTTCCAGTCTTCGGGCACTACACCAGAGCGCCAGGAATTTTTAAAGATCCGTGCCAGGGGCTGGGCTATGATGCTTGCCAGCTCCTTGAATACCCAGGGGTGTAGATTGTCAGGGCCAGCTGATTTGAAGGTGTCCAGTTTCTCAAGGTGTTCCTTCACAAGGTCAGCATTAATGGAGGGCAGGGGATCTCCCTCACCCAGACCTCCCTGTCCTATAGCAGGCATGAGCATCCCATGAGACTAATCAAAGACTGACACAAAATTACCCATTTAATAGATTGGCTTTTTTCTGGGTGTCAGTTGCCCCATATGGTTCTGCAGGGGTCCAATGTTGCCCTTCATTTTCCTCCAGCTCCCCACATATCTGAAAAAGGACTTTATTGTCCTTGATACTCGAAGCTAGTTGGAGTTCAGTTGCAGCCTTGGCTTTCCTGGTTTGCTCCCTGCAGGACCAGACCAGTGCAAAATAATCCTCCCTGGGGGTGAATCCCATCCTCCATCCTTTGTTGGCCTTTCTTTTTAGCCTCAGGAGGTCTGCTAGGTCCCTGGAGAGCCAGGAGGGCTGCTGTGCCCTCTTGCTGCCTTTCTTCCAAGATGGAATAGAATTAGCTTGTGCATTGAGGATCGCTCCCTTGAGGAGCAACCACTCTTCTTGAATTCCCCTCTCCCTGGGGTCACGGTCCCTTAGGGCCTCAGTGACAAGCCTCCTGAGCTTGTCAAAGTCGGCTTTCCTAAAGTCAATGACTTCTGTGTTGCTAAATGACATGCCAGCTTTATGGTGGATGGTGAAGGTGATCAGCTCATGATCGCTGTCACCTGGCTTCCCATCGATCACTAGGTCACTGATTAGGTCATCCCCAGCAGCCAGTATGAGGTCGAGCAGCGCTTTGCCTCTCATTGGCCCATAGACTTCTTGAGTCAGGTAGAGGTCATCCACTCATGAGAGGAAGCTTTCTGGTCACTTGGATTTTGCTGAGTGATCTTCCCATGAGATGTCTAGGTAACTGAAGTCACCCATGACAACCATGTTCCTGGAGCATGTGGCCTCAGCCTGTTCCCAGGCGATCTCCTGGTCAAGCTCAGGACTTTGGGTGGGAGGTCTGTAGTAGACTCCTACTGTTGTGTCCCCTATGCCGAATTCCCCATGGATTTTAACCCAGAGGGTCTCCAGTCATCCACCCTGGTTGCCAATATCAGCTTGCAGGGACATGTAGCTTTCCTTAACATAGAGAGCTACACCCCTGCCCCTTTTATCTACACAATCCCTCCTGTACCGGGTATAGCCATCTATACCCGAGGTCCAGTCATGGGTGGAGTTCCACTAGGTCTCCGTTATTCCTATGACTTCATAATTATTTTCATCGAGCAGGATGACGATCTCCTCCTGCTTATTCCCCAAGCTCCTGGCATTTGTGTACAGGCAGGCAAGCTGAAGGAGCTTAGGGATCTTCTCCGCAATGTCCCGGATGTGGTCCCCAGGAAGCATAAGACTTCCCAGGCTAAGGGGTCGGAGCAGCAGATTGCTCCCTTAGTCCTCCTCAGGATGGAGTCTCCCACAACAAACACTTTATGTTTTGTCTTTGGGAAGAGCGGCAGCGGTAGCTGCAGTTGAGCCTGTGTTGCCTGTGGGAGCTGGCAACTCAGCAGGCTCTGCTGGAGCAGCAAGAGGTGTGTACCTGTTGCTAAGCTTTGTCAGGGCAGGGGCCTTGGTGCGGCGGGTCTTAGGGCCCTTGACCACCTTAGTCCATGACCCTGACTGGTCACAGTGGGAGATCCCGGAGTCCTTCTTTGTCCTGGTGCTCTACCCTGCAGCTCCCGGGGGAGAAGGGCCTGGCCGTAGGAGTCAATCTCCTGCTTACAGTCCCTGATGGCACGCAGTCTCTCGACTGGCCTGGAGCTCCTCCAGCTGGTGCAGCAGAGACCCCAAAAGGGAGCAGACCATACACAGGGAGGTCATAGAATCGAGAATCATAGAAGTAGGGTCAGAACAGACCTTGTAGATCTTCAAGTCTGACCCCCCACCTGGCGGGAGAAAAAAACAAAACAAACTGGACTCAAATGACTTCAGCCAGGTAGGCATCAAGCCTCTTCTTAAAGATCCCCAGGGTAGGACCCAGCACCACTTCCTTAGGAAGTTAATTCCAGCTTCTAGCCACCCTAACTGTGAAGTAGTTCTTGCGGATATCTAATCTAAACCTACTCTCTAATAATTTCTGTCCATTGTTGCTTGTCATGCCAGGGGGCACTAGGGGAAAAAGTGTCTCCCCCAAAACCTTCTGGTCCCCCCAGTGAGTTTATAGACAGTCATCAGGTCCCCCCTCAGCCTTCTCTTGTGAAGGCTGAACAGATTTAGGTCCTGCAGTCTTTCAGTGTAGGGTCTGCCCTGTAGTCCCCGGATCATGTGGTTGGCCCTCCTCTGGACGCTCTCAATGTTGTCCACATCCCTCCTGAAATGGGGCGCACAGAACTGGATGCAGTAGTCCAGCTGTGGCCTGACCAGTGTCACAGAGGGGGAGGATCACCTCCCTGGCTCTACTTGAGATGCATCTTTGGATGCACGACAAGGTCCGGTTAGCCCTGCCAACCATAACCTCGCGTTATCGGCCCATGTTCATCTTGGAGTCATTGACTCCAAGATCCCTTTCTGCTTCCATGCTCTCAAGAAGGGAGTTTCCCATTCTATAAGTGTGCTGCTGGTTTCTACTGCCTAAGTGCAGCACCCTGCACTTGTCAGTATTGAAACGCATCCTGTTTATGTTAGCCCACTCCTGTAACCTATCCAGATCTTCCGGCAATCTTTCCTTCCCCTCTAGCGTGCTCACCTCACCCCAGATTTTGATATCATCAGCGAATTTAAACAGGTTACATTTCACCCCATTGTCCAAAATTGCTGATGAAGAAATTGAACAGCGCAGGCCCAAGAACCGAGCCCTGGGGGACTCCACTGCCCACTTCCCCCCAGGTTGAATATGACCTGTCCACCACCACCCTCTGAGTACGACCCTTGAGCCAATCTGCAATCCTTCTGACTGTGTAGGCATCAATGCCACAGTTGCCTAGTTTTTTAATGAGGATGGGGTAGGAGACAGTATCAAAGGCCTTGCTGAAGTCTAGAAAGACTACGTCCACAGCGACACCTGCATCCATTGCCTTTGTGCCCTGATCATAAAAGGCAATCAGGTTGGTCTGACATGACCTGCCCCTAATGATACCATGCTGGTTGCCTTTGAGCATCATCCCTGAAGTCAGCCCATCACAGATGTGCTCCTTGAGGATCTTCTCAAAGAGTTTCCCTAAGATTGAGGTAGGACTGACGGGCCTATAGTTGCCCGGGTCCTCTCTCTTCCCTTTCTTGAAGATGGGGACCATGTTAGCTACCTTGCAGTCATCTGGCACCTGGCCCAAGCACCACGAGCGCTCGTAAAGCCATGCCAAGGGCCCTGCAAAAACCCCAGCTAGCTCCTTCAACACGCTGGGGTGGAGAGCATCTGGACCCACTGACTTGAACACGTCCAGCCCCTCCAGAAGCTCTCTAACCCAGTCCTCCCCAACCTAAGGTCTGGAGGCATTCCCCTCAAGTCTGTCTGGCATCACAGCAGGGAAGTCCTGGTCCCTGCACAAGAAAACGGAGATGAAGAATTGGTTAAAGAGTTACGCTTTCTCCTCTGGTGCAACCACCAGACTGCCCAGCGTATTTTGCAGGGGCCCCACATTATCTGGTGCCTTCTTCATCCTCTCTATATACTTGAAAAAGCACTTTTTATTATCCTTGATCTTGGACACTAGTCCTAGCTCTATGTCCACCTTAGCTTTCCTGACAGCCCCCCTACAGGCCTGAGCAGAGGAGGTATACTCCTCTTTGGAGATAGCACCCCCCTTCCACTGGACGTACACCGCCTTTTTGGTAAGCAGGCATTCCTGGACGCCCTTGGTGAGCCAGGAGGGCTTTTGGGCACTCTTGCCCCGCTTACTTCTTGTTGGGATGGAATCCCCTTGGGGTCTGAGTATAGTTTCCTTAAGGAACGACCACTCATCCTGGACACTGAGTTCCCCTGCCCTCAAGGACCCCAGTGCCTCACCCACTAGTCTCCTCAACTTGTTGAAGTTGGCCCTCCTGAAGTCTAGGGTTACCGTCTTGCTGCAGGCCCTTGACACCCTGTTCTAGATGGTGAATACAAGCAAGCAATGATCACTACCGCCCAAGTGGTCAAGAACCTGGAGGCCTCTTACCAGGTCATTGCCTGTGGCCAGGACTAGGTCCAACAGGACGTTTCCTTTGGTGGGACTGTGCACCTCCTGAATTAAATGGATGTCCTGTATTTCAGCCAGGAACCTAATGGAACAGTCCCACCTGGCTGACGGTTCTTCCCAGCAGATGTCTGGGTAATTAAAATCACCCATGACAACAACATCCCTTGCCTTAAGTGCCTTTGCAAGCTGGCCCAAAAATTCCCGGTCCAGCTCCTCCCCTTGGTTGGGGGGGTCTGTAATAGACCTCCACCATCAAATCGCTCTCCCCACGGCCCCCTTGAACCTTGACCCAGAGCACTTCAGTCTGTCCTTCCTCTGACCCCAGTCTGCTGGCAGAGGATGTGTAGTGCTCCTTGACATAGAGAAGGAAGGAAAGGTGGGGGTGTGGCGGTCTATCTCACCTGTAAAGCCTATAGCCCCTAATGCTAACTGCCCAGTCATGGAACGAATCCCACCATGTTTCTGTTAGCCCTATGACATCTGGGTTTGAACTAGCTATTGTGAGGTCAAGTTCCTCCTGTCTATTCCCCATACTGCGAGCATTGTTATATAGGCATTTAAGGCCTTGCAAGACTGTGTGTGCCACCCCCCCATTTAAGGAGACTGTCTGGACCCCCATTTCTTACCTTAGCCCTCCTTGCCTTTGTCAGCTGTCTTGCTCAGATGGCGTGTCCTCCTCTTCCTATGGTCCCCTCCCCTGGCGAGGCTAGTTTAAAGCTCACCATATGAGATCAGCCAACCTGGAAGAGAAGACACGTTTGCCTTTAGGACAGAGAGGGAGCCCATCCCACCCCACCAAGTCCCCCGCCTGAAAGCATGGGTCACTATCAAGGAACCCAAAGCCTGCCTAGCAGCACCAGCTGCATAAGCACAGGCTGACCACGCCAATGCAGGCCTCATGTCACCATTCCCACCCACTCACTGGAAGAAGAGAGGAAAATATCACCTGCTCCCCCATCTCCTTCAGCTTGTCTCCCAGAGCCTTTAAATCCTTCATAATGTGGTCAGGGTTGCCCCTGGCCGTGTGGTTCATACCCACATTGATGACAACCATGGGGTACTGGTCTGTAGGCCGGATGTAGGCCGGGATCCTTTCCGTGATGTCCCTGACCCGAGCCCCAGGCAGGAAGCAGACCTGTCGTGTCAAGGGGTTGGGCCGGCAGATGGGACCTTCCAGTCCTCATAGGATGGAGACTCCGATGACGAGGACCCAGCGTTTCTTCCTCCTGGTGTTCACTCTCCACCCTTTCCCTGTTGTGTGGGGAGTGGCATCGTCCCTGCCAGAGGTCATTCCACTGAACTGTAACAGCTACCAGGGCATCAAACCTGTTTCCCAGCTGAATCTGGGGAGCTTCCACCACTCTAAGTCAAGCAGCTCTGGATTTGGGCACCTTCTTCCACTCCTGCGTTGGATGCATCTCCTGTGGGGGCTGTATAGTGGGCGACTGGGCCTGCAGAGAATACAAATAAGCATCAGGTTCATCCTCTGCATCCCTGATCCCCCTCAGCCTGCTCACCGCAGCCTGGAGCTCACTTACCTGCTCCTCCAGGGCCCTAAGTCGTGCCCAGGAGGGACAGGCAAGGAGACCTCCAGGCCCCACCCACTCAGGACTCCACCGAGCCCCCTTCACAGACAGGGGGACAAGGGGCCACTGACCCCACCATGAGCTCCATCTGGGTGGAGGCCTCAGAAGAGCCCATGGTAGGCGGCAGCACCCAGGTGGGGCCCCTGGCAGCTGCGCTCCACATCAGCATCACCATGTCTGCAGAAATGCGCCCGCTGCTTTGCTCCCTGGAGCAAATGCTCCCAGCTGCCAAAGCCTGAAAAAGGGACAGGCAGCCCATGCAGCCAAGAGCCAGGGGCTCCGTCTGCATGGAGCATGGAACCATGGGCTCTGTCTGGATGGCCATCTCTGAGGTGCCAGGGGGGGCTGCAGAGCCCAAGGGGACCCAAGGGGTGCGACGCATGCCCATCCATGTCATGCCTCTGGTAGGCTGGCTACGACTGCGACTGTCTACCCTGGGGGGTTCTCAGGCAGGGTCTTGGGCCCTCCTACACACCCTCCCATGTGAACTGTGAGCTAACTCATGCACTGCCAGGCAAGCATGCCTGTATGGCAGCCTGTTCGCATGGCTTCCTGAAGGGCTGGGCGAAGTCAGGGCCTGGGCAGGGCTTCATCCGGCCCAGCTCCACTCAGCCACCTCCTCCCACTCTGCTTAGGAAGATGAAGGCAAAGAGATCATTAAATATGTTGGCTTTATCATCTGGTGTGATGACCAAATTTCCTAACGTGTCCTGCAGGGGCCCTACATTACCTGGAACCTTCTTTTTACCCCTATGTATTTAAAAAAGGACTTCTTATTGTCTTTAATCCAGGAAGCTAGTCCCAGTTCCATCTCTGCCTTGGCCTTCCTGACTGCCCCCCTACATCCTTAAGCAATTGCAGTATATTCATCCATGGTGATGTCCTCTCTTTTCCACTGGGTATACACCTCCTTTTTAGCAAGGAGACATTCCCGGATGCTTTTGGTGAGCCATGGAGGCCTGTGTGCCCTCCTGCTCCCTTTGACTATTCTCCTTAGCTCACTGAAGTCCACCCTTCTGAAATCTAGAGCTGCTACCTTGCTGTAGGCCTTTGCTACCTTGTGCTGGATGGTGAATTCCAGCAGGCGATGTTCGCTGTCACCCAGGTGGTCGAGCACCCACAAGGCCCTCACCAGGTCATCGCCTGTGGCCAGCACCAGGTCCAACAAGGCGTCTCCCCTGGTGGGGTTGTGCACCTCCCGGGTTAGATGGAGGTCCTGTATTTTGGCTAAGAACCTACATGAGCAGTCAGACCTGGCTGACTTCTCTTCCCACAGATGTCTGGAAAGTTCAGGTCACCCATGATGACCACGTCCTTTGACCTAACTACCTCCACGAGCTGACTTAAGAATTCCTGGTTTAGCTCTTACCTTGGTTGGCTGGTCTGTAGTAGACCCCCACCCTTAAGTCCCTTTCCCCTTGACTGCCTTGTATTCTAACCCGGAGCACTTCAGTGTGCCCCTCCTCTGACCCTGTGCTACTTGATGAGGTTGTGTGTTCCTCCTTCATGTAGAGCGCCACACCCCCACCTTTTCTCCCTGTCCTGTCCTTCCTGTACAGCCTATAGCCCTTGATATTCACTGCCCAGTCGTGCGTTGTGTCCCACCATGTTTCAGTGAACCCACTATGTCTGGGTTGGTGTCAGCCAGCAGAAGGGTAACTTCCTCCTGCTTGTTTCCCATACTACAAGCATTTGTGTAGAGGCATTTGAAGATGTGTGCACCGGCCCCCTAATGTCAGCATTGCCCTGGCCCCTGTTGCTTACCTGGGTATTTGTTCTGCTCATCGGTCTAGGCTGGGCTGTACTTGTGGGTGCTGCTTAGTTTAGTGGTGCAAGGCTTCCTCCGCCCTCATCTTCCCCTTCCCCTGGTGAGCCTAGTTCATTAATTGACCAAGTTCATCCTCACTAGATCCTTGTTTATATTCCATCAAGTTAAGGCATCCTTGAGGTGCTGGCCTATTTCCTCCACTCAGTTTAGGTTGAATCAGTTTGCAAGTCACTCCTTAATGCCTCCTAATTCCTTAACCATCATTATCCCAACACAATTTCTGGGTCCTTCACTTTCAGGCTTACACATTGTTAGCCCACTCTCTGCCATGGCTCTCAATGCAGCCCCTCCATCAGGGGTTTTCCTCTCACCACCTGGCTTTGTCTGTGTTTCCCTGGCTTGGTCCCCAGCTCCTGCCTCTGGGTCTGGAAGGGGCTCTGGCTCTGACTCCTGGCATAGCCTCTGTGTCTCCATGTGATTTACATGAGCTCCTGTCCACACACCTTTCCCTCCTCTCTGTGGGTCACTAAGTGTAGTGGTAGCCCATTTTGGCTTCTGGCAGAACTCCTGGCAGCCAATGGGAACACCCCCTTCCTGGCTGCACGTTACAGTGCACTGCCTGGGCTGACCATGCCAGATGAAGCCCGTCTTTGAACAGTTGGCTGCGTACCTCTTGCAGCCATGCCACAACCCCTGGGTCAGGAGGTAAGTTACCCTGGAGATCCTGATCTGGCAGGCCAGCACAGACCATAACAGGGTTGTGCCAGGACCATAACAAGACTGCTGATGCCTAGATAATAACTTACTCTTGCCCACTATTGTAAGATGTGTATGTGAGGAACATGCACAGTTAAGTCTTTGATAGTATGAGTCTTTCCATCTTCTCTTTTCAGAAAACCATATTCTCTTCTAAGCTATGTTTTAACCTTCCTACTTAAAGGCAGAGCTCTCAAAATAAAGGTAGCCATAGCAATTTTGGAAAAAGTTTAGAGACATATGTCAAATATCCAAAATTTAAATAGATTTTTTAAAATACATTTTTAAAGAAGGGTTGGTTTTTTTTAGCATTACCATTGCTCAATGTAAAAAATTATATGCTCCCTAACTTCATTTGGACCATGTAAAGCTTCATTTTCACTTTTGCTGCAGTTCAAAAGTTTTGGGCATACTGTTTCTTATTGTGAACATTGCTGTAGGGCACTTGTACACATGAAAAAAGTGGCCATCTGAATGTAGTTTAGTTTGTAATGTAGTATTTGTGATGTTTCAGCCTTTGACAGCTTTGCCACCCTCTCCCCCCACCACAGGAGAGGCAGGCTGAAGGCAGAAGCAATGAGAGGGCCCCAATACTTTTTTTTTCCATGGAGCCTGCCCATGTCTCCCACAGCTGGGGGGGGGGGTGAGGGGGGCAAGCTGCCAGTGGGCTGAGTGGCTCCTGAGCTGCAGAGGGCCCTGGTCCTTCGTTCTGCAGTGGCAGTAGGCCCTGGGGCTGCCCAGGAGGGCTAGTAGGAGGCCCCAGCTCAGGCTCAGGGAATAGTTGGATTGGGCAGGGTGCTACTGTGGGCTGGGATAGCATCCACCCACCTGGGTGGCCCCAGGAGGCACCACTGCTGTGGAGGGAAGGCCCAGGGCCCCCTGAAGCTCAGGACCCACTGGCAGCTTATCCCCAGCCATGGGAGAGGTGGGAAGACTAGGTGGAAAAAATATCAGGTCCCTCACTGCTTTTTCCCCCCACCTCCCCCCCTTGCAGCAGAGCCTGCCTGCATGACCTGTCACTGGGCCAAGCAGACCCTGAGCTGCAGGGGGCAGAGGGCGGGGGGGGGCAGTCCTTCACTCTGCCTTGGCAGCACCCCCTTAGGCCACCCACATGGGACGCTAGCTGTGCGGGTGCTGCCACAGCTTGCAGGAAACACCCACCAGATCCAACTCTTCCTCAAGCTCACATGGAGAGCAGCTCCCAATGGGCTTCCATAGGCACATGGGCTCAGGGAGGAGTTGGATCTGGTGGATGCTGCCTGCAAGCCGGGGCAGCACCCACACAGCTAGCACCCCAGATAGGCAACCCCAGAGGGCACTTCTGCCATGGAGGGAAGCACCAGACCCACCCCCACCACAGCTCAGGGACCGTATGACCTTGTGGCAGCTTGCATGGGCAGACTCTGTTGAGGGGAAAAAAAAAAAAAAAACAGAGCCTGCTTGACTCTCCGGTGGCCAGGGAGTGAGCTGCCAGTGGACCCTGGACCTTCCCTCCATGGTGGTGGTGCCTCCAGGGCAGCACCCACCCACTAGCAGCCCCAGGAGACCACTGCTATGGAGGGAAGGACCGGGGCACCCTGCAGCTCAGGAGCTGTTGGCCTACTGACAGCTCACCTCCTGGCTGTGGGAGAGACAGGCAGGCTCTGTAGGGGAAAAAAAATATAAGGATCAAGCCCCTAAATTGAAATAGTGGGCTTTTAATAATTGCAATTAAAAACCCACTGTTTCAATTTCAGAGACTAAACCCCCATCATGTGTACATGTGGCCATAGGATGAAAACTTCTGAGATCCAACTAAGTGGGGACATGTAAAATTCCTAGTAATACTCATGGGATTTCCACCTATGTACCAAAGGGAGGTGTAAATCCTCACAAAAAATCCCTAATAGCTAAAAGTCAAAATAATGTTTCCCAATCAAGCTTATGGACACCTCAAGATGTCCATATTCAGCATTCTCTCACCCTGTGCTGACAGGCATTTACAAACAAAGCACACATAAATGCTCTATCACTAAGTAATCTTCTTAACTGATCTTAGCTTACAACTGAGCTGCCCACTGGAGAAAGTGCTACTGTGCTGCAATTGCACCACTTCAATTAAATCTGCTGTTGCAGTAAATTTGCTGTAGTGACTTGTCACCCCATATTTACTGCTAAAATGCCTTGTTTGTGCATACCTGTCTTCCCGTGAATTAAAATTGAACAAGAGCACTGACTACAGCATATTGTAATTTTATCTTTGCTGCAACAAAGCTGCAGTGGAGCTTTACTGCAGCAAAGAAATATTAGTTTATAAATATTTCAAGGCAGTATTAAAATATGTCCTAGCATTTATATGTTTCTTTAACTGGCTATTTTCAAAAGCAATTGCTGGGGAGTTTGATAGATCACTCTGCTAATTCCTAAATAGAAATAACTCTCTAAAATGAATGTTAGTGTTGCTGTTTGCAGTGGACCATCTTTTCTTCTTTAAGAACTCTTTGATCTTTAATTTATGTATGAGAGAAACTGGTGGAAGTGAGTTGTTTGTTTTTTTGTCATACAGTTAGGATGAAAATAAACAGGAAAAATGAGTCATCCCTGGTTAAAAACTAGTGAAGCCAGCAGAATGAAATCAGCAACTAATTTAACCCTCTATTGAGTTAAAGATATACAAACATGCATACAGATGTGTCTCTTATCAGTGTGAGACAGATAATTAGCATTGTGTTATGAGGAGTCCATGCAAAGAACTGAAAACAGCATCAGAAAGGTACTAGTTCTTACTTTCTTAAAAAAGACAAAACAAAACAAAGAAAAATATAGAAGAACCATGAAAACCAGTAAAGCTAGGCACCAGCAAAAAACACAATAAAAGTGCAAGGAAAAAAAGGCCATAAAAATAACAGAAATGGTGAGGTAGTAAAACTGTCTACATCTACAATACGGTTAAATAGTGCTGACAGAAAATCCAGTGGAGCTGTGCAGTCAGGAGTCCCGTCATAAGCAGATGGATTGGGGATTTAGAGGGCATGGAATATGCTCCAAGTGGATGCATCAATTTATCAGACTCTGACATTACTGAGTTTGCAGAAAACACTGTGAGCTGATGGGCAGCTGAAGTAAATGACAAGGAAATAAGAAGCATAAGGAGAAAGTGGCGGGTGAAAGCAGAGGCAAAATTCTTGGAGTCAGAATGAAGTCTTGTTAAACACTGGCTAATACAGAAAAGGAACAGAAAATAATCATCAAATTATGGAAAAGAGAGGAAAAAAAATCTTTGTTAGGCACTGAATAGGTGGGTTTGTTATCAGGATAACACGTAAAAAAAAAACCAAAAAAACCAAAAAACAAAAAACCACACAGTATACCTGCAGCAAGGTTTATGTTTGAATAGTCAGTTGCTACATGATGTACATTAGTGCAAATTCAGCCTATGTTGCTGGCTGCTTCACCTCTGAGAAATAACAGCTTGTATACAAACACTGGTTTTAGACATGTCCTAGTCTGACATTGGGTACACACATGAAGATTTACAAGACAGAAATCCTAGATGCTCAATCATTTATGGTTACGGTATCTTCACTTATTATTAAAATATAATCCATGGAGGATGGCACTGCTTCTGTAGCTTAACCTATGGGATATTTTTATCTTGTAAGTGGGCTTCGTACTAGACCTGTTTTGTGACAGTTGGAAAAAAAAACTGCAAACTGCCATTTTGAAGTTAAATTGCTTTGTAGTGATGTTTGATTTTGACAGTGATTCTTTCAAGATTTTTTTGGGCTTGGGCCAAGATTCTCTCACTGTAGGTTAGTGACTAGGGCACTGGCATAGGGGAGGCCTAAATACAAAACCCTGTGGGATGAAAAACTTGATTTTGAATTGGGTAGAGCTGCAGCTGCTGTGTTCCAGACTAGTCTCCCAAGCAGCAGGACACGCATGCAATTGAACATTCCTTTTTCAACATGAAAACGGACATCTTGATACAAGTCTGTGAACACCTTCAAAAGGTTTCATTTCCACCATAACATGGAACCAAAACAAAAAATGAGACTTTGAAAGCTGGCAGAAAATGGATTTGTCATCTTGGAGCCAGCGAATTTTTTCACTGAAAGATGACCACTGGCATGGAGGTTATCAGCCGGCAGAATGCTTTCTGTTGCACTGATCTGAAGGAAGCTGCTAGCCAGCTGAATAAGAAAGCAGGTTATGGCTGCATCTACACCAGACACTGACTGCTCAGTAGCTTGATATTACTACTTGTTTATACAGGTACTAAATGAATGTGCAGTAGAGACTGAGCAGTAGCATTTCATGTAGACACAGCCTGTAATAGGTCAATGTGGAGTACACACAGTGAAAACCAAAAAGGAATTGAAATTCAAGCATATGCCTTCCAAACTTTGGCTTTACGTCTGAAGACAATGAACCACTATTTACATTAATGTTAAAGAAGTAGAGCAAGTTCCTCCCATTTCAATGCCATATATTACCAATTAGGAAAATAAGTACTTTACAATTTGTAAGGGGTTTAGTCCATACATTTTGTGAAGTAAAATAAAAAGAAACACTGGAGTATTTGTATAAGGAAATTGTTTCATGGGCAATTTTCTTTTAGAGTTTGTCTGAAAAAGAGAAATCTCACTGAGAATTACGAATAACATTGTTTTTCCTACTGTGCACTGTATACCCCTCCAACTTCGTTGGATAAAGAAGAGAAAGGATTTGGATGGGGTGGGGGGGGCATGGAGAGGAGGTGCAGAGAGGGAGGCAGGAGAGACCAGCCTTATGGTTAAACTGCTTCAGATATATATGGTTTGAATGGACAAAGTTCTTTGTCCTGTCATCAAGTTCTTACAGGTGCACAGGTCAGATGAGGGTCCCGGGAATCTTCAGAGTATGCATGCCCACAAAATGCTGTGAATGAAAAATAAAACCAATCTCATTGTTCTGTTGGTTTGAGTCATGGCTATATCAAGGTCCATGGCCTGATGTTAACTTCATCTTGATAAGACTTGCTTTCTGTTCAATAGTTGAGCCAGGGGATGTAGGTGGTCAGGATTTGAATGTACGTTTACACTGGCCCCAGATCCCCTCTACTGCCTGTTATGCAGAAATAAATTTATTATATTTCTGCTATGCATGAGACATCATTAAGGAAAATCCATAATGCAATGTGCATTGTTACACTAAATAAGAACAAGACACAAAGGCCAAAATGCGATGGGCAAATACTTAGTACCATCAACATGGACCCACAACAGTTTCAACTGGCAGCAGCTCCTTTATCTGAGAAGAAAAAAGATTATCCCCTTCCCCCTAAGCTCTAGAAGTGGTGGCACATTAGGAGCCTTCACTGTCAAGACAGTTTTAAGATTCTTCCCAATTCTAGCCTTTCAGTGGCTTGCTTTGTCCACAAAGCCCAACACTGAACAAGTTTCAATTCAAGTGAAAAGGAGCCCAGAAAGATTAAAGAGATGTGATAACAGGTTAAGAGCCACTACCTTAACTGAATTTAGTTGACATTTAGACACCTTACTTTCAAATGAAACAAGTCCACAAGCCTATAAAGCTCAAAGAGCACTAACCCTTAGCCAACATCTTCATTTTGAACTCCGAAGTTCCCTACTAGCATCGATTCAAGCTTTTGACCATTCTTAGAAGCAATGTAGTTTAGATTCTTTGCTCCTCCCTATATTCTGCAATCTATATGAATGCTGCTAATGCAGTTATATTCCCAGAAGGCCCTGATTCAGCAGGTATTCTTGGAATACACCTAAATCAAAACTATCAGTATAGAGTTCAGTACCAAAAGACCTGCTGCAGTGAATAGGTCGTGAACCTTTTGCATAATAAACTAGTGACTAATACATTCCTCCAGGAAGTGGGACACATGAGTTGTAGGATCTCCACAGCTTGCGAGGATCCAGAACCATATTTTATACTTCCTAGAGCCTGCTAATCATAATCAGTAGCCTGTAGAATAAGCCGGGTTGAAAAAGGACACATGCCACCCTTCCTGTTGAAGCTGGGCTACTGGACATGAGGCCAGAAATGGAACAAGCCAAAGGAAGCATGACTTTTTAGCAGTGGTCTCCAATCTTTTTAAGTTCTAGATAACTTTTGAATTGAAGTGCAACCCAGGATCTACTGCGCGCCTGCCCCAGCGGGAGGGGGTGTGACTCATCCCAGTGGCAGGATACACATGGCGTCATGCTGCTACCACAGCAGCAGCAGCCCTGTATCTCAGTCTGGGGGAGCTGAGTGTATGTGCATCTGTGCCCATGTGCCAACATGTACTCAGCCCTCTTAGACTGAAACCAACTGTCAGAGGCTCCACAATCGACCAGTCAATAGCGATTGAATGATCGGTGACTACTGCTTTATACCCTAGAGCAGTGATTCTCAACCAGGGAGTCACAGCACTTTGGGTTGCTGTGAGATCCTGTTAAGAGTGACACAGGGTATCAATCAATAGTAGCACAGTTAGGTGTGCAAATACCAATGCATGAGTGATTCACAAAATAAGCATGGATATTTTAGATTGGAATCTATATTGTCAAAAACATTGTGACTGGTATCCTGAGTTCTTTGCACTAGAAGAGTTGCTGTATTACTTTCCACAGTCAAAAAACAAACTAAAACTTAAGATAGATAGATGGCATTTTCTGAGAGGGGTGCCTTGAGTCTAAAAAGGTTGAGAACACCTTGTCTAGAGGTTAAGAAAATAAGCTAGGAAGGAAAAAACTTGGTTTGGGACTCCGATTCTAGGGTTATTTCTGTGTCTTAACCAAGAGCTACATAGGGTGGAAGGTATGAACAGCCTTTGGAGCAAAATCCAGGGCTCTTCTTTAGTAGGGCAGTGCCTTCATCATGACGTTTCAGTGATAAAACTAGATCTGCTCCTTATCTGAGAGACAGATTAAATGACATTTGTCCAACTACAAGCAAAAGTTGAGCAATCACTGTTAGGAATGTTAAGTTCTATAATTAATCAAAATTTCATGAAAGAACTGATTAAACCAAGCTAAAGCCATTCAGCCTGCACATACAAGACTAGCTATTCTTGTGCTTAATGGTAAGAAAAAGAAGAAAGGCAGAGAGACAGTTATGGACAAAAGTGATAGTCAGGAGCATCTGTGCTCATATCATTAATCTATAGAACCACAGGTGCTACTGAGAGGCAAAGACCTCTGCATAGCCAGAGCCCCACGTCTTGTGAGACACATTAGGTCTTAATTATGCAACAATCATTCCAAACTCATTAAGGTTGAATAAGGATTTTTGTCATATCAATAACCCAAATCAATTCTTTTATTATTTTTCATCAGTTGTCCGGATTTGGCCTCAGAAGTTGTGCAGTGAGAGTCAAGTTAGTCAAACAAAAGAATACTGTAATGACATCAGAAACAAGTCCTGCACAAGGGTTTCCAAAGAGAAAATAGAATCTGATGTGTGACAACTGCATTCTTGACTGACATCAGGGATTACATAGAGTATCTCTAGAGAGAGAGATGCATGACTTGCCAAGAAGCCAGGCTATTTAGGAGTCTGTGACATTTCCTCTGTGGGTGATAGAAGGGGACATACAACACTGGCCATTGAATTCAGGTGGATTCTGGAAATATTATGTAGGAAAAAAAGATTATGAAACAAACAGAATTTGGTGGGGCCACCACAGACTAGAAGAAGAAGAGAGAAAAAGGTGAGATTATTAACAATGTATGCAAAAGGGATGATAAGGGTGGGGAATTTAAGGATGGGAAGAAATGGACAGTGGAAATAAAGGAGGGGAAGAAATGAAGAAAGGAAAAGGAAGTTTGCTGTTTTTTGCAGAAGTCACATGATATTCCTACTACAGGACCACAGTCTCTGTGGCTGCATACCTAAGGAAATGGGACAGAGATATTTCAGCCTATTTACAAACCTAACCCCTAAGCTAAGTTTAGATGTTCGGGGAGAGGAGGAAGAAGGGGAAGGCTTGAATGCATTAAAAATGGTCACTCAATCTAATTTAGTTTGCCCAGGTGTGGACTTTACACTTAGACCCAGTCTCAGTGATTGGAAATCAATCTAAACCTATAACAGTACAGAAGCTTCACACACATAGACCAGTCTAAAAATGGCAGAACCATTCTAAGATGGACCTGGACTGAAGTACACTGAAGCATAATTGATCTAGATTAGATCGGTCAATCAAACTTCAGTACATTTAGCTGCACAGCCCCCAGGGCTGGGAAAGCCCAGCTGCCGGCCCCTGTCCTAGGGCTGCATTTTTCTTATCTGTCCCTGGCACTGGGCTATTAGCTCCCCAGTTCCTTCCTCCCATCCATGAACCAGCCAGTTTTCCCTAAACTCCCCATCCTACAAACTGGATGCAGATGCCAGTTTTATCAGCGTTTGTGGATACCAGGAGCTAAGGAAGTAAGTGTCAGTGGGAGGAGGGGTGGGCATAGGTTCTGAGGGATGGGGCAGAGGAGCTTAAATAGCCCCTGTTCCTCCCCAACCCCACCCCTTACAGACCCCATAAGCCCTCTCACTTCTCCCCCCCCGCCCGATCCAACCAAACTGTCCAAGACCCTGGCAACCTCCACAGACCCTGCCTTCACCTTCAAATTCCCCCACAAATACCACCTGCCCCTAATCTCCCCGCAGATGCCACCTGCACCCCAATCCCCACAATCCTTCCCACACATACTGTCTGCCCTGCCCCTTTGCCCAAAACCTTCCCATGGATCCCACCTGCCTCCCTCAATCCCCCTATGAATCCTCTGACTCCCCCAACACCTCCCTTCTCATCCCAGCTTATCTTAAATCAGGTGGCTATTTTTAATATGATCTAAACTCCCCTTAATCCTGCTGAATAAAATCAATCAAATAGGAAAAAGATGTTTGAATACCTTTTTTGCATCTTGTCTTAAATGCCAGCTTTATGCTATGTTGAGGCTTTAGGCTATACTGGTGACAGCATTGATGGAGATGGTGATAGCAGAGATGGAAATTAAGAGACATGGAATAAGAAGTAGTGAAAGTGTTCTGTGTATTTGGAATGACTTCTCTGACTGCAGATATGCAACAAATAATGTTCAGGCCTCTGCATTTATCACATACATGGACATTTACACTCAGTGAATCATCTCAATCTCATTCCCCAAGCTTCTCCATTAATCACAGAACTGCCATCAGGGATATTACAGCACAGCTAAAAATACCAGAAAGTATTCATGACACAGCATCCAAAATAAAGTTTGGGGACTAATTCTTGCTGCATTGCAACTTATGTCATTATTTACCCCTGAGCAATGTGTGTATCAAATGCTAGCATCCCTAATTTGATGTACATGGCCTTTGCTTTTCATGTACCTGTTCTGATCTGAAGGTGGAAGGGAAATGACAATAGTGCACACCCTCATCCTGCAAGAGGGAGTGCATATCAAGGACAGCTGCCACTGTAATCAATTCAGGTTCATTCTTGGAGCTTTTTGTTTGATAGTCTTTCCTTTCTGAAGTGCAGACTGGTAATGGGTGGTAATCTCCCTACCAGGTCCTCTTATCACCGTGATGCCTTCCTCTAAAGCAGAACTTAAAAAATGACTATTAAAATCCCTGGAACCATGGATTGTAGACAGATTCTGTAAGTAGGCAAGTAACATTATATATAAAAACTAATATACATATACATGTACGTATACATATATTATTGGATTAAAATTCCTACAATAACACAGGATTCAACTGTCACTGAATGGATTTCATTATCCTGACAGGCCCATAGTGAATATTGAGGATTAGGGCACCTTTTTCTTCTATTACTTTTAACAGTAGGACCTACGAGCTAAAAGGCAATCTAGACTATTCCTTACTAGTCATTGTACGAAAACTGAGTAAGGGACAGACCCTGCCCCAAAAAGCTCTGGAGAAGATTGCACTTCTGCTACCATGCTGTTAAGCTTTTCTGTGAAAACAGAGTAAATCACTCTCCTGGGTTGTCAATCAAGGAACTTCTCTGACAACTGACTTCCCCTAAAAGAAGCAGATAACAAAGGAATAAAATAAATAACTATGATGTCAGTAGAACCCCAAGAACCATTTTTTCCTTTTGCTTTTTTCTCTGTCGGAGAAGCAGATTTTATATCCTAGAAATACCTTCTCAAAATAAAAAAAAAAAAGTGTTGAGACATCCATTCTTTTTCGGACAGACTGAACATATCTTTTCTGAATGCTGAGGATGACTTCAAGACAATTCAGATTTCAGCAGAAACAGACATTTCATATCTGCAAACATGAGATTCAAAGAAAGGTTTGCAGCACAGAGTCATTCTTTTTAGGAATCATGGCATAACTGACAAAAATATCCAGTTGCTAAGTGATAGAAAATAAATTAACTAAGAGGCCTTTATAGTTGCAACAGGAGCTTTTGTACATCTGTCTTTTCCTCTGATCTGCTTTGAGAGCATCTCTCTGAAACTACAACAGCCTGAAATGATCTTTTGCTATGTCTGTTGAGTTGAATGCAACCAGCTTTTACCACTTAACCTCTAGGTTACATATTGACTAACAGATCACTTGCTTTGACTGGCCTCTATACTATCCTCTATCAATCGCACACTATAGCATAGCTTTAACAAACTAAAACATGCACAAAAAGGTAGCAATGTATATAAGAACACTGAAAACTGTAATATTTTACAGGAACATCTGTGAGGACTTCGTAGTTGAGATTATGTTGTATTGTCCATTTTTTGGTTAGTTTATTGGTGTAAATAAATACTCACTGGGTGCATCTACACATGCAATTAATTTGCAGAAATAAACACCAGCACAGTTCACACCAGAGTCAGCTGCTCCTAGACACAGCATCTTCACGTGCGCCCAGGACTACAGCAGTTAGTGCTGGGGTGGAGCAACCCTGAGCTGGAAGGAGCTTAGGGGCTTACTTCCATGCTCCAGGCTCTGGTATCAGATAGCAGAGGGGCTAGCTAGAGCATGAGGGTGCTAAAGTGCAGGGCTAGGCAGCAGATACTGTAGCACCCATACCCCGGCCAGCTCTACACTGTAGTACCTGTGCCCCAGTCAGCCCCAAACACCATCTACATGAGCATTTCAGAGCATTTAATTAATCCACTGCATCCCAATACCAGCACTTGTGTAGACAGCAATGCTTTATTGTGGAGCTAATTAGTCATCTCTGCAGTAAAGTGCACGTGTAAATGCACCCACCATATCCAAAGTCTACACAGTTAGGATTGGCTTGTTACCCACCCTTATATGGATATACATGTTGCCCTGATGGGGTCAGGCCAACTCTTAGGAACTGTATTGTGCTGTTAGACAGGAGGATGCAACACAATTGCACATATACAAACACACAAATCAATTAGGTGCATACACACACACTACCAACACATACACATCCAAACCAGCCTAGGCACTTGCATACCTATCACCAATTCAAACACATACACTATACACCCCAAAAGTTAAATAAAAATCAGTTGCCCATACCTGCACACTCAGTACACATACACAGTACACTAATTTGTATATCATGCACACAATGGCATATATCTATCTATCTATCTATCCACACACACTCACCAGCTCACACGTATACAACCTACCTACATATAGGTAAGTTCCTAACTTGGATATTATGGTATGTATGTGTGTATCCCATGTACCTGGGATATTTGGGGGAAGGTTAAGGTGAGAGAGAGAGAGTTAAAGTGTAGGGAGTGAAAGTTGCCAGAACTGGGAGTAGAACTGGTGGACTAGAGAGAACCTGACTGAGCAACTGAGGCTCGGGGTTACTTAACTTAGATTGGGGCTGGGAACTGAGGCAGACAGCTGAGATATTGGGCAGGGGGGCAGATAAGTGGTGGCAAGGACGAGACAGCCAGGAAAGAAACTGAGGCAGAAACCTGGTTGTTTAGGGGAAAAGGAAAAGGAAAAGGCAGTGGGAATAAGACAGTGGCAAAGAAATAGGGGGCTTAGAGGCAGAGAGGAGATCAGGACAGGTATTGGAGGTAGCAGTGAGCCAGAAGCAGGAGAGGGAGAAATGAGATGGAAGTTAGAGGAGTGAGGAGCAGAGATTGGAGCGGGGCTGAACCATAGTAAAGCAAAACCCAATCCAGGGGTCCAAATAACAGGTTTATTAAATAGAAAACATGCTACATAGCCCCATGAAGTTATTGGTTCACACACACACACACACACACACACACACTGGCAGCAGGAGAAAGAGACTCAGTGGAAGGGTTGGAGTCCAGGTAAGGAAGAGAAGCAGAGTCCAAGTTCTTGATTGAAGAGGGGGTGGGGGGGACAGTGATAGCTACCTATCCAGGCTGGAAAGGGGTCTTTGTCCAGCAGGTGTTGTCTAGAGGGGGCTCACTGGCAGGGCCTCTGGGTGGATAGGTGGTGTGGCATGGTGCTGGTCCAGATGGAGAGGGCGTCCCAAAGAGTCAGTCTTCACTACCCCTTTTTATGGGGTAGACTACCTCTGATCTCCTATGCAGAAGGCCTGTCCAGGCAAGGTCAGTCCTGTTTCAGAGGGTTCCAGGTGTTCTCACTGAGCATGTGCAGCTTGGCACAATGATGGGTTGCCTCATGTTTTGTTTCCTGAATGCTAAGGGTGGTTCAAAGGCCTGGGTCATTGGTCCAGGTATTGGTGTTGATGGTTTGGTTATTCAGAGGGAGCTATTTTTAGACCTACTGCCATTGTCTCTCGAGCACCCACATTCATCCCCATTCACTCAGGAAGTTACATAGGAGGGTAGGTGTGAGTCATGGGTTACACAACCGGGCCTGGGGACAGGATGGAGACTTGACAAACAAAATGGAAACTTGACATGACTTATGCTAACTTACATATGTAGGCCTAAAATCACATAGTAGCCATAAAACAGTAATACAGAATAGTAAAAATCAATATAAAACATAATAATTATACAATATAAAGAAGGAGAAAAAACAAAACAAATACAACTGCTACCAAAATAAAATGCTGAAGTTTATCCTGTCTTAGCTCACTTATACTTATCTATAGGGAATAGAGAGAGAGACAAAGTCAGAAATGGTTGGGAAAGGGAAGGGAATGCATTTAAAAAAAAAAAGAAAAGAAAAGAAAAAGAAAAACTGGGGGGGGTTGCTGCATAGAAGACTAATTGCCAACTATGTTTGCATCCTTAAGCCATGCCAGCCTGTTGCTGATGTTATAATGCATTTGATTCTCCAGTCTAAATGACCAAGAAATCATTTACAGCTGGGGGCAGCTTTTTGTACGAGGCCAAAGCAAAGATCAAGCTCACATTTCTGGAAAATGCCTTACATTTTCTGCCACCATGTCCCAACCTGTGGATACACATGGAGTGACAGAAAAGAAGGGCAAGGATGTTAGGAACTTCCTTCTTAGGGTTTTATTACACCTTAGGCTATAAGCCACAGACAAATCTTGATTGGCTTAATGCTAGCTTGGAGCCTGGAGCATTCACACCTTAAGGTTAAAAACCTTCTCTGACTGTCCTCCACCTACACAGAAGCAACTCACCACCGGAGACCTGCTGAGCATGGCTCATAAGCCAAGATAGGCTTCTATCCTGTGAGGGAATGGGGCCTAGGAGCGGCCGTGAACTCCCTAGCACCCCCTACCATCACTCACGGTCGACTCAGCACCCTCGGATTCTCACCCGCCATGATTTTGATAATAAATAGGTTTGTATGGGAGGCTGCCTTCATCCCCGAGTTATCGGTGTGTGTGGTCCTATCCCTACTCCATATGGGGTACTGCTGTGCACCCCTGCCTTAAAGGGCTATGCGTGCCTCCAAACCTCCCCTTTAGCACACCCCAAGCCTCGCAGTTGTTCCCTGGGACGTTGTGTGGTCCCCTGCCCTCTGGCGCCCTCTCTGGCACCCCAGGCTCGTCACCCCCCTTGCGCCCCTGGGCCTGGCCTGTAGCCGCTGTCCTGTTACTGGCACCCCTGGGCCTGTTACACTCTTGGGCTCCTACTCCGCCCGCTGCCCCACTCTGGGTCCTATCGCCCACCTCTGGGCTTCCCCACCCCTCTCGGGGCCTCTGCCATGCCTCTAGCGGCTCTCACCCCTCCCAGGGTCTCTGCCGCACTCTCCACAGCTGTTGCCCCCCTTCTGGGCCTACGCTGTGCTCTTCGCACGCGCTCGCCGCCCCTTCTGGGGCCTATGCTGCGCTCTCTGAAGCCGTTGCCCCCCTTCTGGGCCTACGCCATGCTCTTCCCACACGCTCGCTGCCCCCTCTGGGGCCTCGCCCTCTCTGGGGCCTATACTGTGCTCCTCGCACTTGGGGCTCAGGTGGCCACAGCCATGCCTGGCCCCTTGACCCTTCTCTGGGTCCTTTGCCCCACTGGGCAAAACACCGCCCTTACGGGCTGGGGTCCAAACCCTGTACACTGCACCACTCCAGTGCAAACAGTTGTGCCCCACTGGCACTGTGCCCCTGATGGGCACCGGGAACCCCCAAGCTGCTGGGGAGCTCCCATGAGGCCTCCTCACACCCCTACAGCCTCACCCAGTCCTCTGGTGTAACTATAACACAAGCCAAGCCCAAACGGCTGTAACAAAAAACCCACAAAGATCCTTCCTGCTCGTAATGCACGCTCCCAGCCCCCAGCAGGGCTTCCACCATACCTCCTTTCAGGGATCTCTCCTCCCTAGCATCATTGCGGCTGGTCAGCAAGGTAAGGCTGCAATCACCACCTCTGGCCACTCAGCTCGGCCACTCAGCTCCTGCTTCTGCAGCTGCCAGAAGGGAACTGCTAGTCAGGCTCTGGCCTGGGCTGTTTGTAAAGGCCCGGCCCTGCCCCCTTCTGGCCACCTGACCGACTGGTTGCCATAGCAACCCACAGCTGCACTGCCCTGTTGATTGGCAGCTCGGTTCCTTTTACTTACATGGCACAGGACACCTTGGTGCTCCTGTGACACATCCCTGCTCTACAGGCATAGATAAGAGAGTGACTGGATTGGGGGAGGGGGGCATGCAGCTGTCAATGTCACTTGCCTCCCCTAGAGCTTGGCATGGGCAGCATGATGGTGGTGCACCATGATGAGACAGCAACTTCCTCTCTGCCTCCTCCCTCCTCACCCTTCTGCTTCCACTGCCAGGACTGCTAAATGCTCCTATGATTCATGGCATGGTACTGGCTCTGTTGTTTTGCCCAGAGGGATGCTGACAGCTCCACTGCTGCCCAGCCCAGGAGCATTACATTATGCCACCCACTGGTTTCCTCCCAGAAATGTCACCTGCCTTCCCTGGGGCCTGGAACAGAAGTAGGCAACATGCTGGTGGTTTGCTATGATGAGGCAGCACCTACCCCTCCTCTTTCTACTCCCCAGCCCTCCACCACTGCCACTGCTGCCAGGGCTGCTAAATTCTCCCATCAGCTATAGCATACTGCTATGGGAGGAAACCAACAAGGTGCCATGGTGCAATGCTCCAAGGTTGGCCTGCAAGGCAGTTGTCAGTGCAGCAAAGCCAGCACCAAAGCCCCCTGAGCAATGCCCTCCACATCTTTGGTGCCACCTCATGTAGGTTTTCTCTTCCACTTGTGCTGGGCCACACTCTGTCCACCTCACAGCAGCATCTGGCACACCAGCTTCAACTTTCCATGCCTCATCTCACTCCCCACCAACCCTGGCCTGCCTCAAGCTGTCATCATCTTCAGCTGTGTGAAAAAACACCATGATAGGGAGGGTCCATTGCATCCTGGGATAATGGAAGACTTCAACTTCAGCAGCACAGCTGTGGGGAGTGGCTACACCTTACTGGAACAGGAACAAGGTTATATGGAACAGAGATAATCCTGCCTTGGAGTATCATAACTTTAAGCAGCATAATGAGTGCTTTAAGCCACTTAAAGATGTTTATGTGCAGCAACCCAGGGGTTAAGTGCTCCAGGAGCCACCTAAAATGCTGTGTTGCAAGGCCCTTATTATTTGGTGGATGATTTTGAACAGCTGACGATGAAGAATTGATAAAAAGGTAAGTTTGAAGTCAAATACATGGATTTAGAGTTAGGTCAATGTGCATAGTTTAGCAGGATGGATCCAAGAGGAGTATACAGAGGAGAGTATAGATGGAATTTTGTTCCCGGTGGAATGGCCAGTTAGATTTTCCCTTAGGGATTTATAGAGTAAAGATTTGCCCAGAAGTAAATGTACTGGGGAAAGTAGCAGATGCAGAATACACCTTTCCAAAATGATGTTGCAATTTTTGCTACTCTCCTGTACATTTTGTGGTTCACAAGAGACCAATTCCTTTCTGAGGCAATATCTCCATGTGGACACTTCCATATAGCCCAATGCTTTAATAGTATACTGTTATGGTTCAGGTGGGTTCTTCTTTAAGGAAATTACAGGTAAATATTTGAAGAAATCTAAAAATATACTTTTTTTTCTAGTATCCAAGATTTTTATAGATCCCTATAAACAAGAATCACTTTTACATTTGTATCTATTTATACTTTACAGCTCCATAAAATCTTTTCATATTATTTTTAAAAAAACCAAGCCAGATCAAATGCAACTGTTTTATGTAAGAGTATTTTTCCTTCCACAATGAAGCTGTCAAAGGCAAGAGATAATTTTTTTTTTTAGAAAATGTATGCAAAAAAAGAAAACACAAGAAGTTTATGGGTGGGATTTTCATACAGTTCAGCATTGGACTAACTTGTTGAAGCCAAGAGTAACACTGTCATTTATTTGAAATGAAACAAAATTAAGCTATTTCTGAATGCTTTCAAAAACTATATTCCTTGCTTCTTTTGGGCAGAAGGTAGAGCAGAGTGGCCCCTTACTGCATCAGAGAGGCATGAGCTTTAATGAGCAGGAACCTACTTTGTCAGATATGCCTCCCATGCCTCTAGGTATACGTATAAAGATAATAATGCTCATGGTATTTCTTTTATGCAGTCATAGCATAATTTTATCTTCACTAATAATTATTGAAAACCAGTTTAAAATAGAATGGGAGCATGAAATACAATTTTACACCCCATCTAGGCTTTGAAATGTATTTGACAAATGTATTTGTTTGACCAAGTAAAGTTAAATATTTATGCATCTGGTAGTGCTTCTTATAACCCAGTAATCATCATTTTGAATGGGTTTGTTCCATGCTGACATTTCAGGCCATACCCTTAAATTCCCATGCATTTAAGTTAATCACTGAATCATGGAATACCATTTATTTTCAGTGGGGCTGTCTCATCAGAACAAAATGAACAAAAGTGAAATTAGAGCTATTGACAAATTAATTTAAGCTTTTTTATGCTGTTCCTACTAGAGTTGTCAAGGCACTCTGCTTATTCGTTCAGCTGCTATTACCAAGGACTTAGAGTAGAAAGCTTTTTTTCAGTGAAGAAGCTTTCAGAGAGCTAAGTTATGGGGAAGTGTGGTCATGCTTGAAGATAGGCTACAGTTACAGGTGGACCTAGACAGGCTAGCAAGTTGGGCAGTTCAGAACCTGATGAAGTTCAACCTTGAGAAATGTAAAGTGCTCCACCTTGGGACGAGAAACCCCAACACACCTACTGGCTTGATGGCAGCAAACTGACTAGCACCACAAATGAAAGGGGCCTGGGGGTAATAATAGACCACAGTATGAATATGAGCTGGCAGTGTGATGCTGTAGCCAGCCGGGCAAATAAGACTGTTGCATATATCAACCGATGCATCTCCAGCAAAACCATGGAGGTGATTCTTTCACTCTGCTCAGCACTGGTGAGACTGCAGCTGGAGTACTGCATCCAGTTCTGGGCACCACACTTTAACCAGGACATGGACAAGCTTTAGAGTCCAAAGTAGAGCCTCCCATATGATCAGAGTCTTAAAAGGCAAGCCATCTGAGGAAAGACTGAGGGTTCTCAGACTTTTCTGAGGAAAAGAAGGCTCAGAGGGGGCCTGGTAGCAGCTTACCACTACACTGGGGGAGTGAATCAGGGGCTTGGTGAGCAACTGTTCACCAGGGTTCCCGAGGGGAAAACCAGGAGTAATGGCCACAAACTCCTGGAAGATTGATTCAGGCTCAACATTAGGAAAAGTTTCTTCACAGTCAGGGTGCCCAGACTGTGGAATAAGCTCCCTCCAGAGGTTGTGCAATCACCTACCCTGGAAATCTTCAAGAGGAGACTGGACAGTCACCTTGTTGGAATTAGCTGGCCCCTGGTTATCTTACCTGCTCAGTGCAGGGGGCTGGACCCAATTTTCTTCCAAAGTCCCTTCTGGCCTTACATTCTGTGAATCTATGAAAATACAATGGACCTGCTAATACAGTAATAGATACCCATAAGTATCTGTTTATAAATCAATGATCAATTCATATTTAAATATTAGTAATATAGTTAAGGATATAAATACATTTCTGTTTTTACTGCTAATTTTGTGCAAACATATATACTTATTGCAAACACTCCTATTACAGCCTTTTGCCTCTCTTGTGGGAAGGGGTACACCATTTTACCTCTCGTGTGTGTGTGTATAACAAAGTGAAATAAAAAGGGAACACCATTCTTACATGAATACTCCAAATACAACAATCCTAGGCATCCCAAAAGAGAACATAAATTGCACATGATGGATACTATTCATACCATTTAATATCCTACTGGATGGTGCTCATACATGAAGAGGATGAAGCTGATGTGAAATAGTATACAGAATAGAACTAATCATCCTTTAGGATTTTAAGATACCTGTAACAGTGTTATTGATTGGGAATCATTTTGCAAAAACTTTGGTGGTCTAGTTTCTTGTATATAAATTTAAAGGGCTGTAACATATGTATTTTGACTATAATCCTTCTTCTGACTATACAGATATCAAAATAAAAAATTGGAGATTAATATCTAAAACTGAGTAAGAGATAATTCATTTTATTCTTGAAATCAGTGAGCAGGTTAGCAAAAGATTGAGGTGTAGATCAGGAATGAAGTACCTCTTGTCACTTTCTGAATAAATTTACTAAAAACGTAGAACAGAGGACACAAAATTATAATTTACATATGTAAGAAAAAAAATCACAAAGCAACTGTGATCATGTACTACTGTTCTATTCACTTTTATAGCTGCATTTTTAACTTACCCAAGTTCTGACCGTGTCATAGAAAGTGGATTCCAGGGCCACTGAGTGCAGACCCCTGCCTTTGTAGGCAATGGTTTGTCCAAAGGTTCCCCAAGTTGTCGCTTCACACCCTCCCACACAGCTACAAGATACAAAGCCAAAAATGACAGGAACATCCACAAAAGTGAAAGATATGAGTGGACAGCCAATACGCTATCACTGCAATGGCCAGAAAATATTCCACAGACTTCCAATCTATCCTAGGAGGAAAATTCCTTTCTAATCTCAGACTTGACCATCACTACAATCCTCATTGGAAGGAAAAGACCCCATTGATAGGAATCTCTGGGCTTTTTATGCATCAACAGAAGCATCAGTGTACCCAGTCAACACACTGAGCTGTAGTTGTGCCAATGTCCCAATTCTTTAGAAAAAGGCAGGGGGATACAGGGGTGAACAAAATAAAAAACAAAGCAAAATCTAATAGTATTTATGAGGCGATATCTTTCTTGGCATCTAGTAGCAACCAGCCAAGCCCCGAATCATGATAGCCCAGACATTAGACATGTGCAAAGTGGGATCTGTTTCATTCAGATTCAGATTCAGCCTGAATCAGGGACAGTGATTCATTTGGATCACTGTCCCTGATTCAATTCAGCTGAATCCAAACCTGAAGATTCGATGCTGATTCAGAGAATCAGTGATTTGGACACAGACATGGCTTTAAAAATTTTGCTACATATGTTGAGGTACCAGTGTGGCTTGTGGATGCATGATGGGGCACGTGCAGTGTTTCACAGGAGCGCAGGGGTGGTAGGGGGAGAGCCTCCATGTGCTCTGCAGCAAACCTGGAAATGGACTGGAAGTACTTCTGGTTCACTTCCAGGTCTGCTGGGGAGCAGGCTCTGTTCCCCCCCCCACACCACCCTGGTTTAGTGATCAGCCACAGAGGACCTCAGGTGCCCCCCGCCCCAGACTCAGGAGGCACCAGTTGATGAGCCGGGGGGTATGGCCCCCCCCCCCAGCATGCTCCCCAGTGGACCCGGGAGTGGACCAAAATGAAAAAACTGCACTCCCTGACAGACCTGGAAGTGGATCAGAGAGTTCCAATTCGATTTGGAGACATTAACGTGTCCCCTGATTCGATTCAGATTTGGAGATTTGGCCACTGCCCTACCAGACACCTACCACATGGCAAGAGAATTACCTTTGTAACTCAATATAGAGATTGTACTATATCATTGCACTACATTGTTCCAGGGGAGAGCATGGGAAAGAACCCCAAACATTACCGGGAACCTCCTGGGGTGAGGAGCATAAACAAAAAGAGGGAAAAATACAAAAATAGCTCAAAGATGAGAGAGCCAGAAGGGGCTCTCTACACCAATAGGGGTGGGATCATCGCGAGAACACAGGAGGTGAAGGAGGCTCCCCCTCTGGGTGGAGACAGAAGGGAGCAGCAAGGGGAGCTGCGGAGCAAAATGACGAAAGGCTGGCTGCCAGCTTATGACATAAGAAGTAGCTGGGTACATGGGGAAAATACTGCAGGACACCGGAAGCTGGACATTTCCAACAGTGGATAAGGATAGCAGTGACATGTACCACACGTGGCAGAATGAGGGGTGAAATGACCCAGGGCAAAGTTCTACGCTGACCATATGACTGGTCAAACCCTGCAATCATAGAGAGCAAAGGTTACTCTGATACCCTAACAGAAGGACAGGGGAAGGGATCAGATGGGTCCTTCCTGGCTTAATTTGTGTTGATTTTTCCTTTTTCGTTTTCCCCCTTTTGGAGGGGCTGAGAGGTAGAGTGAGGCAATACAGGCAAGGTAGCCCAGTATCATATTTTCCGTTGTCCTTCATCTTTTATTTGAGCACCAGTTAAATTGAAAGTCCCAGGCTGGGACTGCGTTGAGACAAGAAGGAGTGATTTTCTGAAGCCCTGCTACAGTCTGAGTTAGTTATTTTGGGAAGCAGGGCCTAGAACATAAAAGGGCTATGAAGGCCACCAAGTTACAGGGATTCAACATCATCGGGGGTATGGCCCAGAAGACCTGGTGACCCACCGGAGATTGGGGTGAGGTTGGGATGCAGGGGCAGTGGAGCCCCACAGATGCTGCCGGGTGGACTTCCCGCTGCAGCAGAGCCCTGGGTGTTTGGCTCCCACACTGGTATAACACTCAAAGTTGTGGCAGGCGAGATTGGGGGGAGGCTACCCAGGTGATAAAGGACTGTCCACCAGCCTACAGGAAACCATAGGACATCTGCTATTGGCTGCCCAGACCAAGGCCACACGTGACCATGTGTTCGAGGCCAGGCAGGCACATACATGCTGGCTGTTGAAAATAATTTCCTATTAAATTATGGCATCCTTTTTTGTAAACTTATTAAAGTCAATCTTGAAGTAATTCAGTCTCTTTGCTTCATTATGTGAAATCAGAAAATTCTTCCAAAACTTTACTTCTTAGGAAATATGTACTCTTCTAAATTCCAGTCCACATGCATTTATAGCCAGCTTATAGCCTTATGATTTTATGCTGGTGTGTTTTTCAGCCTAGGAAGTTTTTCTCCCTCCCTAATATTCTCCACATGGACACAGTTATAAAAAATAATCATATGTCTTTTCAGTCTTTGTTTGTTTAGCTAAATAAACTAAGCTCCTTTAATCTTCTTTCATAGAAATAAGGTCTTCACTCTCAATCTTCTTTGTGACCTGTCTTCAAATCTATTATAGCTTAAGTTCAATTTTCTGAACACGGGTTACCAGAACTATATGCTGTATTATAAATATGGACTTAAAGCCTTGTACAAAAGTACTAGTACCTTTTTGTCTTCTTTATTTAATATATCCCATACAACACACTCAAGGGGCATTTCCAGATGACCGCGGACATGCCCCTTGCAAAAAAGCAGGGCAGGGCACGGCCTGTCTGGGCAAGACAGACAGGGACCCCATGCTGTGCCAGGTCCTGTCACTAAGGACCCAGCCCAGTCAGCTGGCAGAGGGACCCCAGGGCCGGCAGGATCCAACTGGGCCTGGCACGCAGTCCCTGTGTGCTGCACCAGGTCCTGCCACTAAGGGCCCAGCCCAGCCAGGTGGCAGAGGGGCCCTGAGGGCAGCAGGTCCTGTCACCAAGGGTCAGGCTGGGCCCAGCAGTAAAAAAGGCCCAGGACCTGGCTGGGCCTGGAATTTGGTCACCATGTGCCATGTCAGGTCCTGCCAGCAAGGGCCTGGCCCAGCCAGGCTGCAAATGGTCCCCAAGGCTGGGCCCAGCACATGGTTCCTGCATCCTGTACTGGGTCTCACTGCCATGGCTCAGAGTAGCCCACTCCTGCTGCTATTGCTAAAGGTAAGTTATGGGCCCAAGGCTGTGGCCCTCCAGGGTGCCTAGGACTCTTGGTGGGGGGCCTGGGGCCCTCCAGGGAGAGCTAGGACCCTGGGCAGGGGGCTGTAGCCCTCCACAGTGCCTGGGACCCTGGGCAGGGAGGCTGGGGGTCTATGGGGGAAAAAGCCCTCCAGGGAGGAGCTGGGGCCTGTGGGTGGGGGAGGCATTCCATGTTCTGTGGGGGGCGCTGCACCCTGTGGTGGCCAGGGGACCCAATCCTCCTGAGAAGCCCCCCCAAGGTCCCCTTCACCCACAGTCCAACCAGCAATCACCCCACACCTACCCAAACACCATCCCACATCCCTCCACACACACCTTCCCCCACACCCTTTCCTGCAAACACCACATCCCCCTGTCACACACCCATCATGTGCGAAGAAAACCAAAAGTACACATCAACACATACAGGTATTTAGAATTTATTTTATCATGATGATAGGGACACTGGTAGGCTTCGACATTGCTTTAACATTGTAAATATATCAATAAGGCATTGCCCAAATGATTCCTGTATGTCTCTCTCTCTCTCTAGGGGTGTGTGTTTGTGTGTAGAGTGGTCTTTTGTGTTAATTGTGGAAAAACATGGATTTGGGGGTATTTTAAAAAAAATGGATTTGGGATGCTGCTGCAGCAGTCCAGCTGGCACAAGGGGTAGTGTCCCCAGGTACCAAGTGGCTGAGCCCTGGAAGCTCTGGAGAGTGAGTAGCTACTAGTGAGTAGCTATATAAAAGGGCAGCTTTTTATATGGGTGAGCCCAGGACAGGGCAGCTTTTTGTACTGCTGGGACAGCACAGGTGCTGACCCCAGGCTCTAGCTCCCCCTGGCTGCAGATCCAGGAGGAACCAGGCAGGGTTATTTTGCCTCAAGTGGAACAATTTGCTCCACACCAAAGTGAATGTATGAGCATGTGTGCTGAGGCAAAAAGCACTGGCTCAAATTTGCACTACTTCTATATAAGCTGCTGCAAGTGCACATGCTTGCATGTGTGGACGCGCTCAAGGATTTCATTATTTTTCTCCAAGCTGAATCAGACTAGCTGTTCATGGTCATCATATAATTGACCAGCACACCCAGGATCCTCTCTTACTATATTATTTCAATATTTTGAGTTACCAAAATACATATAGAAGGGATTGATAGCCCCAGTAAAAATATTTTTTATTTGAAGTAGAGTATTCAGAAATACACCTTCATTTTACTCAAACACTTAAAATATTTTAAATTGTTCAAAATCTAAATATTTTGTTTTGTTGCTTAAGACTGAACTAAAAAGTTTAGTTTCCCCCCTCCCCCCTTAACACATACACATTTTTTGGAGGGGCAAGAGAGGAGGGATTCAATTTATTGAAAAACTGATGAAAAAAATGTTGTGTGGTTTCTTCTCAAAGTAATTTTTTATTAATTGTCTTGAGACTGCCAGTAAACTGAAAAACATATAATTTGCCCAGATCCATACTTTAGCCTTGTTTTATGAACAGGTACATGTATAGGCTGCTAAGTATTTTTACTTGAGTTCTACCTCAGTTGACCAAAAAGCACAAGCCCCATTTCAATATGTTCTTAGGGAGATGCAATGTCAGCTAACAGTGCTTCATCCTCCAGTTGTTAAAGTGGATTCATGCCTGAAATTTTGTGTAATTAAGAAAGCTGACAGTCTCCTTAGCTAATTGAGCTAGTTAAGACTTTCCCACGCATTTTCATCCCATTACTCCCCAGCTAGAAGTTTCTCATGCTCTCAGAAGTCAGCATTTCATTTGAGATTTTGAGCACTGACACATTCTAGTGTCAAGAAACCAAAAGCTGTATCCTATTATAGCAATTAAAAAGAAATTGTGTGCTTGGCTGTCTTACTTCATTTATCATTAGATTACCCAATTGCTATCATCTTTCAGGGACCTACCAAGATAAGAAGAGAACTTTACTTGTGCTTTTATAGCATAACTTCTTTTAAGAAGGAACAAAATTCTCATGGAAAGAGAAAGTGATACAAATAAGGAGAAATTATATTAAACAGACTCTTTCATAATAAGAATCCAGAGAGTATGCAGCTGGAAGTTATTCTTCAGGTACTCATACACAGAAGAAAGAAAGAGAGAAAGGCATTGTATTGAGTTGGGATCAAAATATTTTTTTAAAAGGAAGAGACAGTCAGAAATTATAGATACGTACCATCAACACAGACTTAGGTAGCCAGGTATATCATACATCTACACTTAAGATAGAAATCTTAGCAAATGATTCAAGAGTAAGTGTCTATATACAGTGCAAGTATAAAATATGGGCAAGCTGTAGCACTGTAGGCAAATTTAACTGGTGCTATATCTTTTGTTATTTCTTTTCTCCTTTTTTTTGCAGCACTTTTTGTCACACAGTATTCTGATATAGCCAACTGGCTATAAACCTTAGTTAAGTTAAGTTAGTTAAAATACACTTAAAATAAGTCTACTGTATCTGCAGTTGATGAATGTTATCAAGATCTTTAGTCAGCTATATTAAGTCTGATATATTTAATTTTATACCACTTATGGAAATTAAGGAGTGTGGAATACTACTTTGCATGTTGCAATGGACATGTGGGTCATTACAATGGTTATGCCAAGAAGCTAGTGGTGAAACAGATGTCACTCCCCTAATTACCACTACCTTTAGTTTTCATTCCCTCCTCAGCCACATAACGACTTGTCTACAAAAAATTTTAAACCCTTACTTTTCTAAACTGAGTCTCAATCAGAATCTCTGATAACTTATGCAGTTGGATGGCAGATATGTCTGGCAGTGACCAGACAGGTACAAGTACAGCAACCTTCAGTGTCTTCACAAAACCAAACTTTCCAGTTGTGATGCAGACTATTTTTGTATCATTTTTATTCCTGCCCTTCAAGAAATTGACTCCAGAAAAGAAATGCATGCACTGTATATGAATAAACTTATGTTGATTGTGCTTATGTCTACTTGCATGTATATATAGCTGTAGTATATGTGCACGCATGTGCACATGCACACACACACACACACACATAGACATAAGGAAAATGCTGGCACTTGAGGTTTTGAAGGGATTGTATAGGAAGAGGGAAACAGAGCAGGGTGGGACAAATGGGGAGGAGGGAATTTATTACGAAAACTGTAAATTGTTTAGTACTGAGAAAAAGACATTTTTGTTTTATGGCAGACAGAGAACCAGATCTTCAACTACAACTCTGATTGCTTTCCACTGCGAAAATGAAGCAGGCTAAAAGATGCCCTATGCAGACTTGCCCTACTGTGAGGGAATGTTAACATGTGAGGGGCTAGAGAGGGATTGTCTCTCTGCTGTTGCAGCCAGTATATCTCATATCAATACTTCACACCCCATTTTTTTTAGCTGTGTAAATCATGAGCTTCATGAGACTACCCCAGATGTCATCACTTTCTCCTTTTTCCTTTCTGCATTGCTGTGTTGAGCATGGCTGTCACCCACGTGGGGATGAATGACACGGCCAGGGGCAACCCTGACCGCATTATGAAGGATTTCAAGGCTCTGGGGTACAAGCTTAAGGTGACAGGGGCACAGGTGGTATTCTCCTCTCTTCTTCCGGTGGGTAGGCAGGAACGCTGACACAGGGCCTGCATTGGGGAGGTCAACCAGTGCTTACGCAGTTGGTGCCACCAGGCAGGCATTTGGTTTCTAGATAAAAATCCATGCTTTTGGGTAGGGGACTTGCTGGGGTAGGATGGGCTTCACCTCTGTCCTAAAGGCAAGCGTGTTGCGTGTTCTCTTCCAGGTTGGCGGTCTTTAAACTGCCCTCATGGGGGGAGGGGGCCACAGCAAGACGAGGAGACATCACCCAAGCAAGACAGGTGACAAATGCAAGGAGTGCCCAGGTAAGAAACAGAGGTCTAGACAGTCCCCAAATCAGGGGGTGGCACACGCAGCTAGGCAAGGCCTTAAATGCCTATATACCAATGATCATAGTGTAGGGAATAAACAGGAGGATCTCACCCTCAGAATAGCCAGTTCAGACCCAGACATAATAGGGCTTACAGAAAAGTTATGGGATTCATCCCATGACTGGGCAGTTAGCATTAGGGGTTATAGGCTTTACAGGCGGGATAGAGAAGGAACGAAAGGTGGGGGTGTGGCGGTCTATGTCAAAGAGCAATACACATCCTCTGCCAGCAAAATGGGGTCAGAGTAGGGGCAAGCTGAAGTGCTCTGGGTCAAGATCCAGAGTGGGGAGAGGGATCTAATGGTGGGGGTCTACTACAGACCCCCCAACCAAGGGGAAGAGCTGGACTGGGAATTTTCAGGCCAGCTTGCAGAGGCACTTAAGGCAAGGGATGTAGTTGTCATGGGTGATTTTAATTA
>NW_017728886.1:242889764-242902895 GCF_001723895.1 Crocodylus porosus | reverse complement strand
TGGGAGGAACAATCAGCAAGATCGGACCATTCCAGGAGGTTCCTGGCCGAGATACAGGACCTCCATTTAATTCAGGAGGTGCACAGTCCCACCAGAGGAAATGCCCTGTTGGACCTGGTCCTGGCCACAGGTGACAACCTGGTAAGGGGCCTCCAGGTCCTTGACCACCTGGGCAATGGCGATCATCACTTGCTGGAATTCACCATCCAGCGCAGGGTGTCAAGGGCCTGCAGCAAGGTGGTAGCCCTAGACTTCAAGAGGGCTAACTTCAATGAGTTGAGATTAGTGAAAGAGGCGCTGGGGTTCTTGAGAGCAGGCGAACTCAGTGCCCAAGATGAGTGGTTGTTCCTTAAGGAGACGATACTCAGGGCCCAAGGGATGACCATCCCAACAAGAAGCAAGGCGGGCAGGAGTGCCCGAAACCCCCCCCGCCCCGGCTCACCAAGGGCATCTGGGAATGCCTGATTGTCAAAAAGGTGGCGCACAACTGGTGGAAGGAGGGTGCTATCTCCAAAGAGGAGTATGCCTCCTCTGCTCGGGCCTGTAGGGGGGGCTGCCAGGAAAGCTAAGGAGGACATAGAGCTAGGACTAACGTCCAAGTTCAAAGATAATAAAAAGTCCTTTTTCAAATTGATAGGGAGGATGCAGGCGGCACTGGGAAATGTGGGATTCCCTGCAAGATTCTCTGGGCAATCTGGTAGTTGCGCCAGAGGAGAAAGCAGACCTCTTTAACCAATTCTTCACCTCCGTTTTCTTGTGCAGGGACCAGGACTTCCCCAACATGATGCAAGATAGACTTGAGGGTAACACCTTCAGACCTCAGCTTAGGGATGACCATGTTAAAGAGCTTCTGGAGGAGCTGGACATGTTCAAATCAGCAGGTCCAGATGCTCTCCACCCCAGGGTGTTGAGGGATCTAGCAGGGGTTATTTCAGGGCCCTTGGCATGGCTTTATGAGTGCTTATGGTGCTTGGGCCAGGTGCCAGATGATTGGAAGATAGCCAACATAGTCCCCATCTTTAAAAAGGGGAGGAGGGAGGACCCGGGCAACTATAGGCCCATCAGTCTTACCTCAATCCTAGGGAAACTCTTTGAGATCATCAAGGAGCACATCTGTGATTGGCTGGCTTCAGGGATGATGCTCAAGGGCAACCAGCATGGTTTCATTAGGGGCAGGTCATGTCAGACCAACCTGACTGCCTTTTATGATCAGGTTACAAAAGCATTGGATGCAGGTGTCACTGTGGACATAGTCTTTCTGGACTTCAGAAAGGCCTTTGACACCGTCTCCCACTCCATCCTCATTAAAAGACTAAGTGACTGTGGCATTGATGCCTACACAGTCAGATGGATTCCAGATTGGCTGAAGGGTTGAACTCAGAGGGTGGTGGTGGATGGGTCATATTCGACCTGGGGAGAAGTGGGCAGCGGAGTCCCCCAGGGTATATAAAGACAATGATGTCTTAATGATACATCACTGGAATACTGTGTCTGTCCCAAATGTCTTCATATCCAAAATGGTGTATGTGAGAGTTAAGCTAAGCCCGCAAAATAAATCACAATCTCTTGTTTTAATATGAACTGGTTAGTTTCCTTTATTTCTCCTGCCACGGCTTTGATGGAATAAGGTGGAGAAATAAACACAGTCCTGAGAGATGAAGAAGATACCGTGTCTGCAGTTCAGCAAAATAACTCTTCTGCACAGTTATTATGTCTCTCTTAAATAACTTACTTCTTAGATATTTTAGTTCCCTCTCTTTGAGAGCTCTCACATTCTTGGTTGCTTGCCCCATTCTCCTCTGCATGGATATCAAGCAAATGGTAATTCTATGCCACCTTGTATTTTCTACTGATATCAAAATGTGGGGTTCTCTTCTCTTTGTTAATATTCATACACTCTCACTCCTTTCTCTTTTTTTAAATTTTTTTTTAAGTTTATGAGACATTATCCGATGTCGTCAGGTATCAGACTCACCAACTCAGAGGTCTCCTTTGTTACTTCGCTTCAGCTTCTCCAGTAAGTCTCTCTCCAGGACGTTTCATCCGTTCCCTTCTTTCCATCTTCTGTTTTCTCTCTCTTGTAATCGCTCCCTATTCTTTCTTGTTTACTTTCTTCTCTTTTCAAGAGCTAATTCTGGGTTTCATTCACCTTTAAATCCTTCCAGCCATCTGCTGCCTCTCTCACAGCTAGCACTCTCTCCTCTCTCCCTCAGCATATTCTGCCTTTGTTTGTTTTCATCCGGGTCTCTCCCTCCTCCATCTGGGTATCCCCACCCCTTTCTCTCCTTGGACTTGTTGCTAAGGTAAGTTTTCTGGTTTCCTTCACTCCCCCGGAGTTCTGGGATGGGGTAGGCTTTGTGCCCCATCACAGTGTTTAAAAAAATTGAGGAGGTTCAAAAAAGAGCTATAATAAAGTTTAGCTAGGCTGGAAAATCAGCCCTGCAGTAAGAATATGAAGTAGGTCAGTCGGTTAATTTATAACAGCAAAAGTTAAAAAGGTGACTTGATTATAGTCACTAGGGGTGTGAACAACCATTTGCTGAGCCTAGTTTACATTTAGAAGGCTGTATTAACTTGAATACGGAGAGGCTCTGGGACTGAAGTTCTATAAAATAATTTAAACTAAATAAGTTAAGTTTGATACTACATCCATCCAGTTTTATCTTAAACCAGTTTCTGCCACTTCGAAAGGGGTTTATGTGCACTAAACTTCTGTAGTGTTACAGATTTGAACCAGTTTCCAATCATGTATATTTGTTTTCTATTTCTGTCCCTATCCCTGAAGCTTTAAAATCAAGGTTGGAAGTGTCATGAAAGAGAGAAATTATGGGTGGGCTTCATGTACTTTTGTGGCCTGTGTCTTGCAGGAGGACAGATCAGATTGTCCATTTTAGTCATGTGACTAAACTGACTATTGTAAAGTAAATATAGGTGTTTGAACAGAGGATTCTGTGATAGTTCATTTTGATTTATCAAGCAAGACTACATCATATTATCATGAAAAGAGAGATCCTAATTTAAAACCTGATAATATATGAGAAAATGAAATAGAATAAGATGGGGAGCTAGCATAAATGGTATAAAGTGATTCTGAGTGGTGATTAATCAGTTATCCACTAGGGTATTTCACAGATTACCACATCACCTTGTTCCATTTTCTGAAGACAGTGAACGTGTGCCATGTTTCATCAGGTCACGTTATTTACAGTTCTATTAACCGTAAAACAGTACAAAGCAGAGCTCATGATCAGGTAAAGATTTTTAAAGTTTTTGGAGAAGTTTTACTTACCCTGACTCCAGAAAGAGAGAAATGGGAGTTATCAGGGTATGTCTAGGTTACAAATTGCAGCAAGGTGTAAAGACACCTGTGCTTAGATAGCTCAGAATGACACTATAGCTGGCAGTGCATGTGTGTCCTCAGAGTTCCTGTTTAGATGGCATATAGTTTAAGCAGTTTGTCGTTTCTCCAAAACAAAAGATTTTTTTTCCTTCAGTGTCAGCCATGAGGATAGCCAGTAGAAGTGGACCTGTCTATTGAACAAAATAAAACACAGCCCTGTAACACAAAAAAATTAAGGGGAACATTGTGCTTAGTTTGAAGCACAATGGGCACGTACATATGTGTGTGTATGTCTATGTGCATGCTATATATAAAAATATTTTATATCTATAGACATACATACGCACAGGCATGCACACAGACATACACACACACTTATATGGTGCAAATCTTCTGTTTCTATTTTATGGATGATACAGGAAATGAACTTTGCTGGGGTGCTTCGAGATGTGCCAGGAGGCTCCTCTGATGTGCTTACAGCATACTGGAGCAGACTTGATTAATTGAGTCTGCTGGAAAGCACTAATTAGTGTGCTCCAACCAGCCTCTGTGTCTCATATATCAGTGTTCTCATGCTTCAAACTGGTGGTACAAGTGCTTTAACTAAAGCTTGTTCAATGAGTTTTAGTTAAAATGCCCCCTGCCACTATTTTGAAGTGTGGGGACAATGATACACGAGATGTTGGTGCTTAGAGTGGTTCTTGGAACTGCCCCAATTAAAGCACCCTGCTTCTGGACCATTTGTAAAAATGCCCCAATGACTTGAAGACCTTCATAATGCTTGATGAACTTAACCATTTTCAGTACCCCACAATGACCAAAGTTTTCATAAACAGGTACATAAAGTTAGGCTCTGAAATCAACCTATTGTTTAAAACAGGTGTTTTGAATGCATTTGTTTGTTTGTTTTGAAGCTCTGGCCTCCCCAGATCATACCAAAGCCAGTAGGAGTTGCAGGTAGTTAGCAGCTCCGCAAAGACTGATTTACAGTTCAAGAGGTATTTGTTCACCCTTTTATCTATCTATAGATAGAGATCTATATCTATCTATCTATATCGATACCAAGGAGTATCTATTGATCGATTGATCGATAGATACATACTCCTTGGTTTTCTCATTAGTGATGACAGGATTCTAAAACCAATATTCTTTAAGTGAGAGAGTCAGCAGTTATGAGATGTATTGATCTTCTTGTACAAGCTATGGTTAACATGCACCTTTAAGAGAAATGTTTTCAATTTAAGCAAGCAGTTTTGCATAATTGAATCTCTCCTTTTTACAGCCAGATTCTGCCCTTGCCGTTTGTAACGGAACTAACTTGAGTGCTTTTTATCTAGAGGAGATTGTGATTTGGTTGATCATCTTAAAGTTCCCTATCATGTTGCTTGGGACTGAACAGTACAAAGAATGGACTGAGCATTATAAAGGACTCTACTCAGAGGACGCTATTATCTGTGATACCACCTTAGGTGCCATTCTCCAGCTTCCAACAATGCAGAAGCTAGTCCAAACACCAACTCTCAAAGATGTAGAAAAAGATTTAAAAAAATTGCACCTGGGAAAGCAGCACACAACTTTCAGATATCTCTGGAGCTCCTAAAGGCTGGGGGGAGAAAGCTTGTGAATAACATCCATGGACTTCTATGTGCCTATTAGAAAAAAACCATATACCTCAGAATATAAAAAATGCACAGATAATTACTCTATACAAAAATAAAGGGGACAGAGCAGACTGCAACAACTACTGAAGGGTGTCTCTGCTCAGTGTGGTCAGCAAGGTGCTTGCAAGGGTCCTGCTGTAAAGGCTCCAAATCCTTGCTGAGAGAGTCTACCCTGAGAGACAGTGTGGGTTCAGAACTAGACACTTACAGCTGACATGTCCTTTCCGCTGCGTTTGTTGCAAGAATAAAAAAGTGGACAACAGGCACCTCGCTATGTAGTATTTGTCGATCTACAAAAGGCCTTCAACACAGTTAGCAGGAATGGCATCTATAGGATCCTGTCGAAAATTGGCTGTCCACAAAAGGTGTTCTCCCTATTCAAAGAGTTCAGGGGCCAGCTCACACAAAAAATGTCACTTCTGTCTGCACCCTATCATTTATTTTGCTTCATTTTTTTTTTCCGCAGAAATCTGAACCCATTAAAAAACAAACCACTTTTCCTACAGTCAAGAATAACTGTCTCAGAGAAATGAACCAAGGCATTGCTAGGGTGAAATCAATTACAATTAATAGAGAAGTAGATTTCCTTAAATCTTAGTAAAATACGTACTCCTTACTGTTGTTGCCCTACAGCTGTGATTAGAACCGTGTTTCATATCTAGCCATGTTTGGTTAAACTGTCATTCTTAATACATACATGCTAACATTAATCTGCCCTAAAAGAAATTAACATACAGTGGAATAGCCATTGCAGTAGCTTATTTAAAACTACCATGTCACTTAAAATAATTTAATATTATTTTGTCTCATTACATTCTAAATTAATAAGTTGCATAATATTTGATTTTACTTCAATTTGTAGACCCACGATTTTTTAAAAGATCACTTTCCTCTTTAGCTGATTGCTTCTCCTCATTGCCTCCTTACCCATACAATTCCACCGGGATAAGAAAGGCAAAAACACGTTTATATGGAAATAGCCAGACAACAAGAGACAGTCACAAACATTTTTAGCATCTAAATCTCAGCATTTCATTTTTCTAGTTCTGGCAGCAACTCCTCACAAAATCAGAGCTGGACAATACTCTATAGAGAAAATATAATTCAAAAAGTATAAGACAAAAAGTGAGCCTTTCCATTTGTGTGTGAGTTCCCTCCAGTTGTTAGACTGTTGAGTTGTCTAACAACATACTGGGCACATTTTGATACCATGCCTCATTTACAGAGGACACCCAAGAAAGTTTTGTCCCTGTACTTTTCCTCCATTACCATCCTGCTAAACGAATGGCAATTTCTGGGAGACATTATTTACTGCAATCCTTATTTTTTCAAGTGTGCTAGTTATCTGTTGAATATACATTTAAATTACTATAGATCTTACAGTAAATTACTTAGTATAGTAAACAAATAAGGAAAGATGTTTGCCTTTGCATTTCATCTTGTATAAACAATTGAACTGGCTTAGTTGTGGATGATCCTGTCCTTAGCAGACAGTTGAACTAGATAACCTCCTAAGGTCCCTTCCTGTCCTGCTTTTATGAATTACATCTCTGCAAAATGAGGGCAAAATGGTGAAAATCATTACCATCCACTGTTCTCTGGGGTAAATGACCAAGGTAAGAGTGCAATGGAAAAAAAAAAAATCAAGCCTCTTCTCGAGAGTAACAAGTGCACATGCGATGCAGTTGGTCATGGTAGAGGGTTACTCAGGCAAAACTGATGCAAAACTGAAACAAACTCATGCAAAACTATATATATATATATATATATAATTTTGGAAGGTGAATTAACTACATCAGATACAAGTCATCTAAGTTAGCCATGTTTTCATATTGATAGCTATCATCAAATGAATTTGTTTTCCTATTAACTAGCAAGAAACAGCAATGATTATACTGCATTTAACCAGGGGCATTTAGACAGCATATGGGATGTAGAGTTTAGTAATAGAGAGAGATATCCAGGGGCAGAGTGGGGGAATACTGTACTGTACAATGGGAAAGTGTAGGAAGACAGCAGGGAGGAGACAGTAATAAGGACCAATTTAACTCCTCCTGAATTTTCCTTTGGAGAAGTGTGGTAAGTGATTGAATGTGGTACTTCCACCTACATTTCAATTCAGTTTCAGCTAGAGCTTAGGGGAGGACAGGGTGGGGTGAAATCCTGTCCCACAAAATTTTGAGATTTCAAGATTTTTCTTACTTAACATCAAGACTTTTTGAAGTTTTTTGCCCCATCTAGAAAACAGAAAAATAATAAAAGATTCCAGAATAGCTAATAATGGTGTAGCTAACATTTCTACCATAAACATGGATATATAAGGCAGAGCCAGGTTTTGGATTAAAGCAGGAGAGGGAGAGGTGCCAGTAGATTTTAAAGATTTGTGGCATCATTTTGGACTGAGATATATAAAATCCAGAGTCCCCTGTGGTTTGGTGGTAGACCCTTGTCTACCATGCAGGAGACCTGGGTTTGATTCCAAGACATTTACACAACTACAGCCATGGAGGCACCAAACCTCTGGATTCAGTCTCGTCTTTGAATTTTGTCTCAGTGGCCTAAAGAGATGATGGAAGGTCTGAGCAGCCTCCCCTCCTCCAAAAATTCCTGCCCAAGCATATGCATCGAATGTCTGGGTGGCTCTAAGCACCATGATCCAGGAAGACTGACAGCCACCACACACTCATACACAATCTACCAAGCCCAGGTGCTGTGACTGGTACCCTGCACAGTCTCGTCCCATAGCCTCTGGCTTGAGTGGGGTGGTAGTGTCCCTGGTGCTCCCTCAGCTCTTAGGTCAGCCAGAGACAGTGACACTTGTTCCCTGCTTCCCACAGCAGGGACCCCAGCCATGCTTTGCTGTTATCCCTCTCTTCCCATGCTCTGAATTTTTCTACTGTCTGGCCTTCATAGGTATCTGGTGTCACTGAGAAGTGGAACCAGCAATATGTCTTCTGGTGAGCTTTCTGCACTGCATTGTAGAGGGATGACTGACTACACCACTGCTCCCACCCTATATCTGCTCCTGTCCAACCAAGTCCTGTTGTAGGTGTCAAGTTCTTCTCCAGATCTTGCATAGCCTACACCATAACCCTAACTCAAGGTTCCCAGAGATATTCTGACACACTCATTAAAGATTATTGGTGAGATGAAGTGTATTAAGTTTACACCCAAGGATTATGAAAAATATACTTACTGTTAAAGCCAAAAGGGTTCTGCAAAAAGTTTCAGTTTTGACAAGTCAGCATTTTCCAGTGGAAAAATGAACTGTCCAAAAATTTCCACCCAACTAGCAGAATACTGAATATTGAGTCATTGTTGCTTCTGTGTGCTGACCAATGAGTTATGTTATTGCCATGTGTAATATAAAGGGTTGGGATTCTTGGAGCATGAACAGAAAAGAGCTTGGAGAAAGAGTTTACAGGAAAACTACAGGAAGAGCCAAGTTTATGGAGAAAGCATAAATGAAACTTCCTTTTAGTTGTTATATTACCAATAAATTCCATCCTCAGGAAAGGGATGTGGCTCGTCAATGTAGTATGGGAAATTCCCTCATTCACAACCCTAACATACGAAAGTTTCACAAATGATACTGTTTGCTCAATTTTTGTTGTCTGTGCCTATATTTTTATCTATAATATGTTCTCCTGGATCTCTGAGAAAAAAAAAATGAAAAGGCAATGAGTTTAAATAAGAATACATGAGAAATCTCTACACAATATTTTCTCACACTCAATATGTTGTCTAAAGAAACCACTCAGCCAAGAAGAAGCACTCCCCATTAATATTGCCTAGCTTATTTAGAAGGAAGTCCAAATGGCTCTGAAATTCAGTGGATACCATTCTTCAAATGCACTCATCTGGAAAAATCCTCATATTCATGTTAATTGAATTCTGTTATTGAATTCTGTTATTCTGGTATTGAATAGCTGAAGGAAAAAGTATAGCTCCTATAATTCTACATTGATAATGCAGGAAGAACAAATGTGAGGCATCACCCAAAATTAAAATTAATTAAGTCTTTCTCACTTAAAAATGTCAAATTAGCATCTCATAACAGTAATGATAATTACATGTTTTCAGCTGAACACATAAATTTATCAACTTTACAATATATAATGCAGTCAAACACAATGTTTGTTGATTTCAATGGTTCTTGGAGGAAGCTATAATGATAAAAAATTCCATTTTAGAGAAAATATTTTAGGCTTAATCATAATTATTCAAATAGCTGGAAGCATGTTACTCTGAAGGAAATATATGCCTGAATATTCAACTTTACAAAAAATTATTCTCAGTCATTTCATGTATCATACCATAAGAAAAAATGTGTAAGTACTATGTCAAACTTAAGAAATAATGGGGTTCAGAACAAAACATCCTGATCCACTCTTTTAACTCTTTTTTCTGTATTGAGATTAGGGGGAAAGACCTACCTTAGTCATGGAATTGTTTCATTCCATCATGAGAGCTCAGTTTTGGAAGGTACTTTAGCCTGTATACCATATTAAGCATGTAACACGGGATAAAATACTGTAAAACCACATTAATTCAATATCAGATAATTCAAAGTGTTGGATACCTCAGCGCTACTGTCACTTCCCAGCTGAGAGGGTACATTTTGTATGCCTTACCATACAGATTATTTGAGATGCATCTGCTTTGTAATTCAGATCTGTTTTCTTGTCCCTTGGACCAAGAACACCTCGTTAATTTGGAATGCAGGGTACCAAAAATAGTTTTTGAAATATGTAAATAGGATTGTAATGAACATACCAAAACTAATTTACATGTATGCAAATTCCTACAGGTAGCTACAAACTTAGTTCACCCATGTGTGGAACTGATAACAAAGTGAGGAGTCATCCCAGATTTCACAGGATGTGGTGGAAGAAGCTCCTAATGTACACCAGCAGGAATGATCAGGGAGCCCTTTTTCTGCTGCTCGGATCAATCTAAGTGCAGAACTGTCCTGTTTCCCACCAACCCCCACCTGTAGATCTGACATCCCCAATCCAACGAAACCACCCCCAATCCTGGCCCAACTACTGATCACAACAAACTGCAGTTTTTCCAGGCTATGGACCATGGTGCAGTTCCAGTGGGGAGTGTTGTGCAACAACAGCCTGGCAGACAATGGCTGGAGTGATGGGGAGCACTGTGCCCCCCCCCCACCTTGCAGTGTGAGGGTGAGGGGTGACCAGGCCTCCAGGCACAAGGACCCAGCTCTGCAATCCTGGGGACCTCCCTGCTATGGGAATCCCTAGATACTGAGAGTGCCTGAGGGGGTAGGAGCATGTAGATCAGCCAGGGCTCAGGACTAAAAGTGCCAGGACTCAGGGGAGTTTTCAGGGGTGGGAGGTGGGAGCAGCAGCCAAAGCTACATGCATACTTAGGGGGTTGGAGAGATTGGAGACAGTGCCGTGAGATCAGGGATGCCAGATCTGTGAGGGAAGTTAGAAGGATTTAGGGTGCAGGGAGATGTTGGTGGGATGGTACTTCTGCACTCAGATTGATCTAAGCAGCAGAAAAAGGGCTCTTAGATCACTGCTGCTGGTCTACATTAAGAACTTCTTATGCAACAGCCAATGAAATCTGCTTACTTAGTCACTTTGTTCTTATCAGTTAGTAAGGGCCACACATGGGTGAACTGTCTGTATGTGCCCGCAGTAATTTGTATATATGCATCGGGACATTTATTTCAAAGTCGTTATTTTTTGGTCCCCTGCATTTCTAATTAAAGAAGTTTTACTGAACTCACTTGTTTGGTATCATGCTAGATTGCTCTCCTGAATAGGAGACTTTGTTAATAACAGACTTCTTTGCAACTCTGACATGGTGAAAAGTTTTCTTCTGCAAAACTTATTGTTAACTTAGCAGCTAGCTCAGCTTGACTGTGCTCTAAAACAGCACCAAAAAAGAATCCTTTGGACCGGAAAAAATGTTCTTAAAATCTTTATCTATTTTCTCCATAACAGACTGACTCAGATGGGTTCCAAGGGAAATAATAATGCCTTAACTCCACATTTGGTATCATCTGCCTACTAGATGGAATTGTCAGACCAAATATACAGTCATCCTTCCTTATGGCATGTTAGAGTAATGTGAAATCTTTCCCTTTTAAAGAAAGGAAATAGTTTTTCTACTTTTGTCCATAACACTGGGACAAGGGATTGTAGGACTACCAGTTAAACTTATTTAGGTATTTTCTGACTAAACCCTTTTTTTTTGGAAAAATGTTGATTCATTGCAAGTGAAACTTTTCATAGGTGCATGCACTATTGTGTTACTTAGGGAGCTGGCACAATCTCAGATGACTATTGCCACGAATGAGGCTATATTAAAGGACTTTTTTGCAATTAGGCAAAGGACACCAGTGCTGGAGAACAACAAGGTATAGACTCTCAAATTGGTAGACAAAACTTCAAGAGCACATTTTCCTAAGGCCACAACAATAGAATGATCAGAAGAAGAATCCTAGGAAGGCAAATCAATGAAGACAACTGGACCCAACATTGTATTAAATGAAAACACAGAATATATATGTAACAGCTGCATGGCTCACTGGGTTGCAAGCTGAGTGGGTGTGCCATACTTAAGAACCTTTGCAAAAAGGGCGGCAGATGCTTGCACAGGATGCAATAGCTTTTCCAGGCTGGAAAGTATGCTGTGCACTATGTGTGCTTTTTATTGGACCATATGAACTGTGATCAGAGCACCATTGCAAACCAAGGGCTCTGATTGTGTTTGTGCCCTAAAATGGCCAAACCATGGGAAAAGAGAGGGAGAAGAGGATCCCATTTCAGTCTGGAGAAAGGGAGCAGAGATGCACCCCCTGCTGCTGGAATGGGAACTGAAGCTTGCTGATACTAGGATGAGGGAGAGCCTGTGTTGCCCCACAAGATGCTGATTTTCCTCCAGTGGATGTGGAACTGTGCAGCTTTAGGACACAGGTGCCCCAGGGAATGTGGGGAAGTGAATGGTCAGCAGAAATGAGTAGGTTGTCTGGGAACTGGGAGAAGTTGCCAGGTCAGAGACCTGTGGAAGGGAGCTGTGTCTGAGCTAGGAAGGCTTGAGGCTGCAGGAACCAAGACCTAATGGGGCGGGGGGGTGCAGGAGGGAACACAGACCCAAAGAAGGAGCAGGCTGAAAAGGCACAAACCACATGGGAATGACACTTAACCCCATAGAGTTTGCAGAAGGTGTATTTCATGAGGAAATAAAAGGAAGCCATCAGCCTGCATCACTGGGTCAGAGGCTTTTCTCACAGCGGCCAGTCTGAGGAAGGGAGTTCAGTCTCAGGAGCAACAGGAGTCTCATCTCTGCCATCTAGTGGCAGATCATAGCAGTAACTGTGTTGCCACTTACTGCAATAGGAGTGGATGTTAACCCTAAGGGAGGGGTTTATCAATCTGGGGTATGCGTACCCCCAGAGGTAGCTGAGAAGGCCCTAGGGGGTATGTGCAGGTGGGGACGGAGTGTCACCAAACACTATCCCATGCTGCCATGCAGGCACCACCCATCCAGCCAGACACAGGGGCTGGGGGAAGCTCACACATGATGGCTGCCACCGTTCTGTGTTCAGCCACGTGCCACTCCGCTCTTCCCTGCTCCACGTCTGGCCACTGGTACACTGTTCCAAAAAGGTTGAAAAGCCATGCCCTAAGGGAAACTTTTAAAAATGGTTATAACTAGGTAAATGTAATCGTTGAGGCTGTGTGACACAGGTGGGACCCTCCCTCCTCTCCCCCACCCCCCCCATGTAGGAATTGTTTATTTAAAGTTGCATTTGTAGATGGTATTCAAGTTGTTGGTTTTATTGTTAGCCATAATCTATCTATCTATCTAGCTAGCTATCTAGCTATCTATCTATTTATCAGAGCTGTGCAAAGCTTTGGGTGGTGGTTCAATTCAGAGGAGATTTGGCCTGATTCAGTGGATGAATCTCCAAGTCCAAATTGAATCAGGGGACCAATTAAAGGGTCCAAATCTATTCAAAGCTCTCTGAATCTTTGGAAAAGTTTTGGAGAGCTTTGATTATTTGGACAGTCCCTGGATCGGAGCTGGTAAGTACTAGGGGTGGGAGAGGAGAAGCTGGAAGAGGGGGAAGGGGACCACGGGGGGACCCCT
>NW_017728886.1:242838117-242889646 GCF_001723895.1 Crocodylus porosus | reverse complement strand
ACTTCCTCTGCCCCCCCTCACATGGCTGCCCCACCCACCCCAGCTCCAGCCCCTTAAGAAAAAAATACCTGAGAAAAGCCCCGGGACTCACCGCTCCTGCCCCTGCCAAGCCCCCCCATGCAGTGTGGGGCAGTGGGGATTGTCCCCCACCCAGCAGCACCCAGTGACTGGGGGATTTTTCTTCTTCAAAGTGCTGGGTGAGAGGGGAATTGATTCAGGGCAGTGATTCGAATCATCAAATAGAATCACTGTCCCCCAAATTGGCCAAATCTGAATCCATATTGATTGCTAGTTGCTTTGCACAGGCCTAATATATATATATATAATAACACAAACACACACACACACTTTTTTGCTTAGTCTTCCCTTTTCTGTAAATTGTTGTATATAATAAAGAAAGCAATTTGTTTATTGGGCTTAGAGTAAATTCTTGGGCACTGTGGGTGAGGGACACACCTCACCACTTGGCATCTCAGTTAGCAGATCTGCTGGAGGGGTTCCTAGGGCTACCGGCACTGAGGATCCAGAATCCGGCATAATGCCTGGCCTAGTGGGCCAGCATGTGTTACATATAAAATAAGAAATAGGACAGACTAAGTAACTACCTTGCATGTTTCAACCTCTGTAGCAAATAAACAACAGCCTAACTACAGCTCGGTGATTATGGCATGACCACCAGAATGGTGGTCTCTGAGGAGTCTGCATGATGGCAGCAGCAGCATTTCAGGCATTTGAGTCCGCAGGATTAAGTAGGACTCCCCCAGCACTGCTATCTGACACTCACCCCTCACTCCCCAACACAGCTCTCTGCTCTCCACTTTCAATGTTTCTCTTCCCCACCCGCACTGTATCTTCTGCCCAGAAGACCAAAACTGCTAGGTATTACCTCTGCAAGGAAGAACAATTGTTCTCCCTCTTCTTTATGATAAACTTTCAAATATTTTCAAGTATTCTTTCATAGGTCTTTAATCTCTTATCTGAAGACCAAGTATATCTATTTTTCTTAATCTTTTTTCACATAGCTTTCTTCTGCTATCATTTTAGTCACCCACCTTTGCATCCTCCCCGTACTCTCTATATCCTTCTTGTAATACAGCGCCCCAGACTGTATACAGTATTCCAGCTGAGGCCGAACTAATGCCAAAGACAGTAGTTCTTCCACTTTCTATGCCTTGCATAAAGCCCCTTCTCCCCTCCCGCTCCTCACCCCCAAAAAGAGACAACTCCTCTTTCCAGAAATAGGCAATCCCTCATTTAGGAAATGAATATTCCCTTCTTCTTTCAACTATTGAATAGTGTGAGTAGCAATTTGAAAGTTCACCCTGTATACATGGGCTCAGGCCAATTTTTGCCCCATATCAAATCTTCCTTACATCAGCTAAATTCATCCTTGAACTGATATTTCTGATGCTGGACTGAACATATAATGGAAACAGATTAATGACACTAATAGGTGATATTCTGCTACATTGGCTCAAGGATGAATAAAAGTTGGCTGAAGTTGAACCAAACAAGATAGAAGATACGTTGGTGAAGGAAGCACCTTAAGTGTTTGCAGCAAGTGTATCATCTTGTTTGGATTAAATTTAATTTGTGCAACTAGTTCCATTTGTAGTTGAGGAGGGCAATCACAAAACAACAGAAAGCAGTACTGTTCCACCCTGGCAGATGATGATTTGGCCTTAAACAATGCAACACGTCTGGACAGAAAGTCATTGACTAACTTGGTTTAGTACAGAAGGCTGGAATACATCCTCTTGGCAAACATGGGTTACTGCTGTACATCAAAACTGTGATGTGCTATCTACAGTGACATTCGTTAGCAGGAATAGTTCAAGGTCTCATTCCTTATCATCCAGATCTCCAATAGTTTAAACCCAATAGATCTAGAAGACTAAAGGCTAAAGACTAAAGAATTGAGACTGTTATGGATAAATCCAGTCCTCAGACATAATAGGACTCTTCTACCATGATAGTAAAGTTCCCCGGTGTGAAAGGCAGAGTTCTCCTGGGTCTCAGACTCTAGAACTAATTCTCACAGGAACTAATAAATACTACAAATGTCATTATTTTACGCTCCAGATACAAAGTGCACTTCTTTCAACCTTTCTTTTCTAGAAAGAACCCAGAGCAATATTAAAAACAAATAAAACTCTACCAAAATCAAACACTCCACTAAATACACAATGCTCCTTTTGGTTAGAAAATGAAAGAAAAAAACATGCCACCTGTGACAAATATCTTAGGGCATCACTTTAAAATGCTCAGATACAACAGTGATGAAGGCAGCATGAGAATCTGCATAATATAGTTTAGATGTTTCAAATAAATGACAAAGCCATAACAAAGATGAACCAGTGTCCATTCACTCTAAGTTACAAATTTGAAATGTGATGTTGCATTGACTTGTTTCAGCTTTACTAAACACTGGGTTACACAAACTGACAAAACAATTGCAGGTTTCTCATAATCCAATTCAGTGCCTCTTAATGGCAGACATGAAAGCCATGTGTGCAATCAGATTTACATTGAGAGGTGCCTACACAGAGTCAAATTCTTCTGATGAAAAAAAGGAAAGAAAAGAAAAAAATAATGTCAAAGTCTGAAAATTATAGTAGATAGGCAGTTATCTTCAATCCAGTATGTGGAGGGAAGAGAGGACAGACCTAATAGGGTGCAAGTACTGCTATTATCATCACTATCAGTGTAATATATAAGGTGAAAATACTCAAGAAATTGTAGGGCTTTAGCCTACGTCCATTGTCATCTGATTTTCCTGCTACAAAACACAATATACAGAGCTTTCAAAGTCTGAATACCTGAGTTAAAGTGTTGATTAATGCTACTGTTTAAACTGAGGTTAATTAATTGTGATAAAGACTAATTGGTCTCTCCCTTTCTCTCTCTTTGAAAATATTTTTTGTGATGAGATCATGACACCTATTAATCCAAATCAAAGTTTCATAAATAGTAAAACAGCGGGTAAGCAACTGACAATTTTGAGACTACTCCCGAGAGAGGTAGGACAGAATTGAGAGAGGCAAGTTCCATATTTACATACATACAAATAAGCTGTTGATAAATCCAGTGCCCCACAAAATATCATGCCAAATATTATGGCACCACTTTGGAAGATACTGCTTAAGATGAGTTAAGTCTTCTTAGCTCCCTTTGACTTCAAAGGAAGTTGAAGGCACTTGGAATTTTAAGGAGGTGCTTAAGGATGGAAGGACCAATTTTCTAATTGTAAAGGACAGAGGGAGGGGAGAAGGGGTAGTATTAGCAAATGCACACAAGCAATATGAACAAAAAAGTCACAAAGACTAATCCGGGTAATGGGAGAAGAATTTGTAGTCCTATTTAGACCATACATAATCCAGTTTGTGAATGATTTTGCATCCAAGGTGGTTGTGAAATCCACTCCTGGGGAGTAAGGACCCCTCAAAGCTGAGACTTCTGCAGATCTTATGGTGCAAGGTCTCTTGCCAGTGGTCCTCCCCTCTGCAATGCTCTATCATGTATTACCTATCCTGATAACTTTCCTGTGTTAGTTTCTCTAGCGTTCTCTGCCAGAAGCTCTGTTTTCTTCCACAGTAGGAGCACTTCTGCCCCTTACTGTTCAGATCCACCCCTTAGATCCCTCTAAATGTGGGGCCTCCAGGTCTGTTTCATTCTTAAAGTACCCTTACCCTTCTTCCTCCTAAAGAGGATGAAAGGGTCCCGCCCCACTGCAAATGTTGCTAAATAATATTATATAAAAAATAAACATGAAAATGAAAAATAAATTCCAAAATGAATTCCATAATTCCCCAAAACAAAAAATCCAAAATGCAATTTGACTTCAGAAGTCCTGATTTTGCATTATTTTGCATTTTGTTCTTTTGCAATACTTTTGGGAAATTTTGTACATATGAGAAATTACCATTTTTGTCAGAAAAAAGAAATTAGTGAAAGATATCTGAAGAGCTGAGATGACATTATGTAGCTTTAACAATTGAAACAATGAAGAAAATACCTTCTTAAATCTATTTTGCAATAACTAGTTGCTGATTTGAAAGCATAGTCTCTGTAGAGGAAAAGACAACCTTGGGAGCAGAATTGTATGCTCAGCCTCAATTGGTTGAGGGCTGAAAGTAAAATTCTAAAGTCAGACTTAAAATGGCTGGAATATAGACAGTGTGGAGTCACAACTGCAGGATAGGAGAAGAAAATGTGAATTTTAGTTACTACATTTCTCATCCCCTTATACGAGCTCTCACTGCTAAGGACCCATACATTTTACAGGTGTCCTGGTTAAAACGGTGCTTTCCTTTTTCCTATGGCTTGTGCCAAAACATAAAAAGAAGTACTGTTGGATGGTACACAAATGGTACATAACTCTCTTGTGTGGGAATCTGCACAGTCCTGCTAAGTGAGAATATTCTATTAAATTTAGGGCCTTTTGCTGCCTGCACTAGGTGGCAAAAGAGAAGTATTTAGCTCTGAATTCATTACATAACTGAACCCCCCCACAAGTTTAACTATTCAACTACCATGAAAAAGACTACTAAAATATACTCAAACTCTTAGAAGTCTATATTTTCATATGTAGAGTCCCTTCCCCTTCCCCTCACAAAAAAAAGGAAAAAAAGAAACGAAACTGTTCCATTCTATTCTAGCTAGCATTTGGTCTTATATCTTTGGCTGTTCAATGCTGCAACGCTGAAAAGGAAAGCAGGCAATAATGTCTGCTGAAGCCAAAATCCCTTTTAGCAGAATGAGTCACAGAACCTAAGGAGATATCCAATTGTCCAGCTTCTTGACATTTATGTTGACTCAGGGCATGTTGCAAGAACGATGATGGAAACAGGATTAGACCTCAGTATGCTCACAGGGGCATAGTTTAAGGGCACTGCAAACTTTTGCAGTCTCTAGAGTTGCAAACCTATTGACAGTTTCAAAATAAAAATGAAAAGCCTTTTCCTCATACATCCCACATTCTGCTATCTTTGCACTGACTATACTGAATGGAGACTAATGTTTTTATCATAAATGTTAATTAATCAAATCACATAGATTTGCCATACGTTTGAAATTTACCATAGAGTTTAAAGAAGTATGCTTGAAACTCTTAATTTTAGGTTTTGATGTCAATTTGCATACCTTTTTTGTCACATTGACCAATTGCATTTTAATCTAATCATGCTACATTTCATTTCTACATCTGTATTGCACAAGTGGTTTTCATTCTGATATTCAGTTATTAAGCTACATAGTAAAAACATCATGATAGATCTTTTGTTACAACTACAATATAAGGCAAACTTCATTTACTGTCCACTGCAGACATGCATTTAACTGCTTCATTAGTAATAGGAGCAGAACCTATGTACAGATCATTTACAACAACGCACATAATTGCTGTGTCGATAACCGGACATCAAAATACTTATCATATTTAAAATTTCTGAGAAGAAGCTCCAATTAAAGCTATTTGGAGTGATGTGACTAAATCTGTACATAGTGCTTTCAAACTGTAGTGGTTCTGCATTATAAAACATTAGTATGCCATTCTGTGAAAGATGATGTTTAAAATTAAGTTTTTATTCAGTTTAATTGGGTTCATTTTGCATTTGATAGGATGAATTCCTGTCATTAAGTTACTTCAAAAGCACCAGCTGCAAAAACGCTGGACTTTTCTAGAGGCACCCCCCCCCCCCAAAGTAATCTAAATTGATATCTTATTTAGGAATGAATGACAAAAATATTTCTGAAATGCCCTTTAGAAAACTTGTAAACAATTAAAAAAGGAATAATTGTTTTTTAAAGACTCTACAATGTAGTTCTGGCCCCAAATTTGGCATGCATTATTATTGGTTTAGTCTGGGGGGGAGGTTGTATTGGAATTTAAAATAATAATCTGCCTGAAAAGATAGTCACACATTTTTGAAGCTTCATGAATCCCTTGAACTTTGAGGTGCTGCTGCCAGCAATTTCCTCACATAGTGGTTCTTACACCTTTGAAATCCAGAGTCTAATCTATTTTTGATCACACAGCTTTGATGAAGTTAAAGGTGTGCTAACAATCCCCACCTCTGACATATTTTACCTTGATTATGAGACCCGCCCCCCAAGTTTAGTAATTTGACTAAAATTTGCCTTTCTTCACTCCCTGCCCCATCAGTTGCGTTGCTGTTGCTACATGAACTTTTGGCCATGCCTGGTTTATTTAGGACTGGCATGACAATGAAAAATGTGTCATATAATAAAGATGGACAACTATTCTATATTGGCCAGTGGATGATAAAGACTTTATGAAGGGATCCTCAATAAATGCATTTGAAAACACATGCTTGAGGCAATTTGGCATATTCAAATGTCAGTATGATTCCATTAAAAATACTTTCCCGTTTTTCTTTCCTTGTTTACCTCAGTCTCCCAATTTAGAGTCTGTTCTAGTCCACAGTAGCAGACGGGACACTAGGATGACTTTCCCCCAGCCCTCCTACCTCAAACACATAAAGATAATGACAGATTGCGATCTTCGTATCTGGTACTCAGAACTGAAGTCATTTGTCAATGAATGCACTTCAAAGAAAATCTAGTATAAAGATATGTGACCATAAAAGAGGCTAAATTAATGTAAGGGACTGGTATGATTTACCCCATCTTACACTTCATCTCCAAATTCAGCATTCTGGATTAAGTTTTTATGGCAAAATTTGACCTTGTAAACCTGAATTTGTTCACATAATTACACACTTGATACTTACACACAGGTAGGTTAAGCAGCTACAATTTTTGAAGCTCTGTTAAAAATCAGCTTGCCATTATATTCACTCACACTGGTTACTGAATTATTTGTTTCTCTCTCCAATTTTCCCATCAGCTGGAGATCATATTAAAAAGTGATTCTTTTTTCCATTATCTCCTAAAACAGAAATCCACAAAGTCGATGTTGAAATAATAGAATGAAAATTTTAGTTTAATTGGAGAAGATTATAAAATTGTTTTCGCAACTAAGGAAGTAGCAAAATCTGCTTTAAAAACAATTCAAATATTAATATTCTGCATGTGTCACTAAATATAACTGGGAAAACTAATCAGAATTATTCTGTAGGTTATGAAAGAGAGAATATTGCAGTTAACAGTCTGTGAAGTAAATACTGTCTGTTACATGAATCAGCACAGCACTTTCAGTAAATTTTGTGCTATAAATGTCAGACAACTAAATATTCTCAAATTTTTAAGTATAGTAATATGGAGACAATTTATATGTACAGCTTTGAGGCAAAAACAGTTTTGTTCTTATGCTTTTAGAATGTGATCGAGAGCTTAGAGTATTTATAGTAGAAAAATCAAATTTCTGCTTCTATATCTTTTTGAAGCAAATCGTTCAGTATCCACTATCTGAATCAAAACCATTCACCGTTAGCAACATAAGAACCTTAGTCAACATTTTACAAGAAAAAGATAACTATTGAAAACAATGGTCTAGGGTGATATTCACACTTACATTAAATATACACATGTACAATCTCACCCCCTTTGTACAACTCCTAGAAGAAATGCCCAGGGTTGTGAATTGTTCATTGACTTTATCCACAATGAAAATAGCAGTGTGTGTGTGTGCGCGCATGCGCAAGTGTGCACGCGGATGTAAAGAAGGTTTTTAGGACCCACTTTTCTGCTGCCCCCAGTGAACAAAGGCATGAAAAAAGTGAAGTATCTTCTCTTGTGCACAGAAAAGAAGAATGTTTATATACATTTAAATGAGTAAATAATCCACCCAAGATTATGATAAGCAATCTAAGATTATGTACAGAAACAATACATATTATAAACATTTTAGCCTACCCATGCTTTTGTCTAAGACTCTGAGTACAGACATATTTCAAAAGCAACTCAATCAGTGTGAAATTGTATTTCCTTGTTAAGTGCTAACTATTTTCCTTCTCTAGTAGTTCTCAGGAACTTTTTTAAGTAACCCAGTAAAAGCACCACTATTTGGTGATTTAGACCCATTCTGCTTCTCCTCCCTGTCATTTTCCTGTATATGCTGAAACCATGCTCACTGGATCATCCCCTGCCTCATCCCCCTCCAGCCTGGGGACTTCTCTGCCTCAAGAGGGAGGGCCATGCCATAGAGGAAATTCTATAGGAACAGCTGCTCCCATGGTATTTTTTAATTTAAAAAAAAGATTCTGAAATAAGCTGTTCCTCTTATGCTTTGAATGATGTCTAGCAAACAGCAAAAAAAAAAAATGGTAATAATGCTGTCAATTCTGGGATCTGAAATTGCTTTAAAGATACTTTATAGCTGATATACATAGTGGTATAAGGCAAGATGGAAGAGCTCTGGAAAGGAAATTTTATGCTACGGGAGGTAGTATTCGAAGAGTAGAATTACCCCACTAATGATGAAGGAAAGGAGATATACAATACAGCTCCTTGGCTTTGGTACTGTCTGTGTGAGGAACGGAAAGTGCATGGCTGCTGGATGCCTTCAGGGGATATTAGAACATAAAACAAGTATGAATTGTTGAAATGAGTGCAAACCTTAGTATGACACTTAGAGTGTTTATTATTTTCAAGAATATTTAATTCTTGCCTCACTTTTTTTATTTTTTTTATCCACACTCCTGGCCTTCCATAGAAGATGTCTCTTCATGGAAACACAAGGCTCAGGGGGTTGTACTTGATTATATTAAAAGAAAAGGTGCTATGAGGTTAATTTGTAAGAGTTACCATCATGGGGGAAGAGGGGGACTTGGACTATTCATCCCTTACAGAAATTTTCTATCAGTGAAATCATTTAAAATTATGAATATCTTGTTAGATATATAGTTGTTTCCACATGGCAGAACAGTAACAATGATCCAAACACTGACCTTTTTTTAAAACTTAGGTATAGTGATTCCACTGCCTGCTGTTTGCTGTGAGGCCCAATCCGCCTTTTCCAACTCTTCACACAAGAGCAGTAAGCAGATAGGACTAAGTTGGCTTTAATTAGGCTTAGGAATGCACTAGTAACGTGTCCACTAAAAAACCCACACGGATGCATATGCATAAACACATACATGCACACAGCCAGCATACTACTAAATCACCTTTGCCATACCAACCTAAAAACCCAAAACCTCAGAGTAAGGTGAAACTATCAAAATAATCAACTTGATCATGAGATTCCAAATAAAACACCTCAAAAATAGTATTTCTTATTTTATATATCTATTTATCTATCAGTTTGATATTTCATTTTGGACACACACATGCTTACTGAAATGTCCAAAATAGAGATATATAGAATATACCAGAGCTCAAATGATGGTAATCAGTATTATTCCATTAACTCCAATGAGTAACATCAACTTAAACCAGTTGAGGACCTCTGGCTCTTTCATTTAAGGTTTTTCTGAAAGATGAGTTGTTTCCTCTTCTGTTCACTTGAATTTATTGTGATTCTTAATAAGGACTCTTCAGTTTTATTCACTTCTAGTACATCCTTTCATTTGCCTTGACATTATAATGGAAAGAAACAACTTTTAAATTGGAATCATTAAGTAATCAAACACTTCACCAAATATTAATCAGATATTTTTTGTTCAGAAAGGCCATAAGAATCCAAATTTATGTGTTAGGGTATTAGGGTAAGTTTTATAATCAGAGTTGGGAGAAAATCCACATCCCATTAAGCACATTTTGATTTAGAGCAATGTTAAATTCAATTACTGGTAGTTGAGATTTTGACAATTGGTTATAAGTGATTACTGACATTCTGTGAGGGGTCTTGTGTGCAACCATAGAAATGATCTTGTGACCTGAAATTGTCAAAGCCAACATCATTAAGTGGAACACTGAAAGCATTTATAGGAAATGTAGACATTATATTTGCGGAAGAGAGGACAAAACAGGCATTTGATGGATGCTAGACATCCAAAAATTTAAGTTCTTTGTCAAACTGTCAATGTCTATAAAATAAAATCCCATAAAGGTCCATTTAGCCTTTTTCCCTTGCACAAAGGGCTGTAATTTTGCACATTAAAAGAGAGAAAAGACCAACGTGCACAATTAGGATGTTTTGTCATTACAAGGTTATGTCATAGAACAGGGTTTATAATTTTAAACAGAAATAAAACTCTGAATCATGAATATTGGGGCATTTTCAGAGGCCCACACAAACTAGATGTTTCATTTTCTTATATGCCCCTGAATTCCCCCCTCTAAACACCTTTCACTGTCTCATTATTTAATGTTTCAAAACAGCTAATATTACTGTTAGACAAAGTTAGAATGGATCAGTAGAGAACTGTTCAAACTACTGCAGTTAATGAATTTTAATAAGTAGGATCCCTCAAGGCTTTCTGCCATTTTCTTATCTTCACACCATACATTCATGAAGCTTTCTATGAAAATGAAACACAAAGAAACAAAATCTAGCAGAGGCTCTTGAGGAAAGAGGAAGTGGAAATATATACTTTTTCCATGAGATACTACTGCATTAATACTATGAAAAATCACTTTCTGCCTGATATCACCTCACTATCATCTAGGCCAGTTAGAGGTTGAAAGTTAAAGCAATGTTCAAACTCAAGCAACATTATAAAAAAAAATTATTGTCTTGACTTTCTTCAGCAGCTAAAACTATTTCTTTCCCATTTCCTCTCAAACAAGCAACCATGAAGATATTTGGTTAATTAATTATGAAGACCAAGCTGAAACATCTGGCTCAGTGATATGCTGCAACTCTACGCATTTGTAGAACCTGCCTCATAGAATCTGAAATACTGGGAAGCTATTGGAAAGGAACTAAAGCCAGTTTAACAAATAAGGGAAAAACTTTTTTGTAACCGTTGTTTATTGCTATGATCTCTTTCAGACATCTTTCATTTTGGCCATGTTGCTGAAACAGATGCCCATAAGAGGTGAACAGGGATGTTTAAGTGACAATTTGTTGAAATTCTTCATGGAAAAAGGTCACGGTTTACAAATATTCTAATTCCAATTTTTTAAGAAGCTTTTAAATATGTTTCAAGTCATGTGATCTGAACTGAAAAAAAAAATTATCCATGCATGACTATTTTAGAAACTGAATTTATGTCCTAATCCAGTTTGAGGGAAAAATTAAAGTCTTATAAACTTTCATGACATGAGAAAACCATTTCATACCATTTAAGGCAGTGGTTCTCAACCTTTTTTGTACTAGGACCCATTTATAAACATTGATGGCCAGTCCTGACCCAGTGCTGCTCACTCCTGGCCTGGTGCTTCCCAGCCCCTAGTGTCTGGGGCAGAGTGTGGGTATGTGGGAGGGGACATGGGGGGCCCAAAGCAGTCCCTTGCAGGCTGGAACTCTGATGGCCTTCAAGGAGAAAGCCACGGTTTCCCATGTTTTTCTTCTTTAAAGGAGAATCATTTTTTAAAGTTTCATGATTCCTGTTTTAAACTTATTCATGACCCTTTCATATATTCTTGTGACCCACTTTTGGGTCACGACCCACAGGTTGACAAATGCTGGTTTAAGGGATTATATGTAGCTTTTCACATTGCTGCCAAGCATAATCAACCTTGGCCTCATAGGTAATAAAAAGTCATATTAGCTTTTCATATTTCCCCCTTTAGATTGCTTCTTTCCTTTTTTTTTTTTTATCTTATACTACTCTGTAATACAGGGTGTGACCTGAAAGCTTTGAGGCCAATGACATCACTGATTCTCATATCAGGTCCTTATGCATCACAGAAAGAAGGAAAGGCTACAAGCCAAATGGTAAAGGAAACATTCCTGCCAGTAGTAACTCAAGCTCTGTGAAACTCATTGTAGGCATGTTCATAGAATCATAGAAAGTTAGGGTTGGAAGGGACCTCAGGAGGTCATCTAGTCCAACCCCCTGCTCAAAGCAGGACTAGCCCCAACTAGATCATCCCAGCCAAAGCTTTGTCCCAAGGATGGAGCTTTCACCACCTCTCTGGGGAACCTGTTCCAGTATTTTACTATCCTCCTAGTGAGACAATTCTTCTGAATATCTAACATAAACTTCCCTTGCTGCAACTTGAGACCATTGCTCCTTGTTCTGTGTCATCTGCCACCACTGAGAATAGCCTAGCTGTACTGAGAAGAGCCTAGCAAACAAAGTTGATTTTGCCTAGTAGGAGTTTTCTTACCTCTGTACTGGAACAGACCAAAATTCAAAGCTGAATTCCACCTCAAAACCACCAACTCTCATAGTCAATGAACAAATCTCATAACAGTCCCTCCTAAACTTCTATTGTCCATCTCATCCAGAATCTTACACAGTAAGGAGTTGGGAATTGGTAGTAGTCAAGGCATGAGGCTACTCTTATTACTAGCCTTGGTAGGTGTTTCCAAATAGGTTTTCTCTATTGGAAGTTCCATAGTTGATGTACAATGCCTGAATGACTCACATAATGCAAATTGTATTTATATATAAATATTACATCAGTTTCAGGAAATCATGTTGTACATAAAGTGGCAAGCAACTGCTTTGTCAGGGAATTCTTAAATTAGATTGAGTAGCCAATTGACTTTATTTGGTAGTAAATAGCTGCAGTTTATACATTTAGGATACTCTCTCCTTGAATACTCCAAAATCCCAAATATATAGGAAATGCCCATTCATTATATAGAAGTCCAAATAATAATAAAAGATCCATCTGCACTTCTTTTAAACTCAGAGAGTAGAATTTGGATTTTGAGGGAAGAATTTGAGAGTTGCTTGTGAATCACTTTCTCTCTTTCTCAAGATATTTCTTGATGTTGCAGGGTAAAGATTTAGTGTGCCACATACTGAAGCAGGCTGTTACCATTTGTTAATGGTTGTTGTTCTGATGAGACTTAATTCTTCCAGTTGCTGAACACCCTCTGACTTGTGCTGAGTGCCATTAAAGACAGGGTACAATCAAAGGAGGGTTGGCTGGCTATGGTGGGAACTACAATTGCTCAGCAAGTTTCAAAAGACACTTATCACTATGCAGGGCTAGGCTCTTAATTTTGTATATATCTTGAGAGAGTCATAAAGCAGTGTACCTTCCCTCACTGTACTCTGAACCAGGAACTAGTAGGAGAGGCATTGTAAAGACACAAAACAAGTTGTGCAAATTAATATTTCCCCTGTCTCTGTTTACATTTTTTCCCTCTACATACCCACATCACAGAGTCTATCAGCTTAGATTGAAGGTGCAGACAGAAGTTGTTTGTCATACAGCCAGCCCCTTGAAGGTGCTCTACAGCCATGCCTTTACAAAAGAGCACGGTTGCAGAGAGCTTTGAAAGGGCTCAATCCCATGACAATCCCATGACAATTTGCACCTCATTACATGGTTCCAAAACAGAGCACCTTGATTAACTTGTGTCAGTGTGTGCTGGGAGCAGGGCTAGGGTGATGCAGCTGAGCCATACTTCCAGTGCTGTCTTCAGAATGGAAGAAGGAAAGGGAACAGAGGGAGTTTCATCTGGGTATTTTCAGCTAGCACTTGAAGTAGAGGTAGATGGATTGAGGTGTAGGATGTGGGGCTCCAATTCACCTGTCCCATCCTCCAATGCCAGCTGAGAAAACCCCAGATCAAGCTCCATCTACTCCCTTCCCTACCACCCCTCATTCTGAAGACAGCACAGGGTTTGGGAAGGGTGGGGCTAAGGGAAAGTGGCTGCAGACTTGCAGCCACTCCAAATTGCATCTTGATCCCCAAGACCCAATAGCAATATCTATTGAGTCTGCGGGATCACTGTAACTCTTGGAACTTCTGTCTGCACCCTGAGGGAGCAGGGTAGTCCAACGTCAGGAAAATATTTTAGTCCCTTTTAAATTTTCATTAACCCACCTGCATGGAATTTGCACAATTATCATTTCTATAGGAATTCAAAGCTTCAAAGTTATTTTAAATTAAAAAAAAAACATTAATTTAAATAATACTTTCCTCAATCAGAGATTTGGTATCAAAGCAGTGCTTCTCATCCAACACACTGTAGCACTCCAGGAAGAGATAGTGAGCTCATGTGGATTTCCTTCTATACTTCTTTGCATAGGTAGTCTTGGTGCACGTATGTCTTTATTGAAGTCATGAGAAGTTAATGCCATAGGGAATATCTGCCTAAATGACAGGTGCCTATGACAAATTTTGAAGCTTATGGTCTATTTTGAATTCAGTTAACCACATTACTTAGCAATCCCTGCTGAGCTGGACCTTACAGATATTGTTTCAAAATAACATGGGGTTTCTAATTCTGACTATATTGCTGAAACCAAAGCAGCAGCTTATGTCAGAGTGAACAAACATGCAGGGCAGGCATCTGCCAGAGGCTAAATCAGATGTCGAGTGGGAAAACATGCATTAGCCATAGGTCATAAAGTAAACCCAGATGCAGACAGCAAGTTCTTCCAAGGCAAATGGAATCTGAAACAAAAAGGAACAGACTATGTTAAATTTGACAAAAAGGTTCACTATAAGAAAAATTACTCAATATCTAAATTATTTTGCAGCGGATGGACAAGGAAAGATTTGACAAGTGAACAAGACAACTAGAAAACTAAATGGGATTATGAAAGCACCATCTACAACCGTGATGCTCAACCACCCTGAGATGCCTTGAGATTTTTTCAGGGATGTTATGAGGTACCACACAATGTCAGCACTGTCTGGTGTGCAAATATGATTTACAAGATAAACCCAGGGTTTTTATATGGGAATCCATAGTGTTAAAAACATTCTGACCTGTTGTGATCTTTCTGAATTCTTTGCAACAACAATTGTTCTACTGTATTATTTTTCTCCAATCAAAAAAGAGTGAGAACTAAGAGCTGATATTTTCTGAGGGGTGCCTCAAATCTATCAGTGGGTGCCACAAATCTAAAAAGATTGAGAACCATTGAACTACAACTACATGTAGTTACATAGCTCTCTTTCCATTGTATCTTTTTTCTTCTGTCTTTCTAAGCTACTTGATATAACTCCTCCCGGTTGATAATCCGTGTTAAATTTAGATATGGTGAGAAGATTTCTCAGAATTTGGAAGGTATAGGTTTAAAGATGTTCTTATGCAGTAAAAGATTTTCATGCCTTCCAATGAAACATGCAGAATGCTATTTCCATGTTTTGTACTCTGTTATTCATACATGGGGCATTTTCCAAAGAAAGGCATCTTTATCCGTACTGATGAAAGCCAGAGAGGACAGAAAGAGATTAGACAAGTTTTATTAGCCTGAGAAGTGCCATGGTTCTTAACCACCGTTCTTTATGATTCTTATTACAGCACAGATATTGAAAATCAGAAAATGAGGAACAACTATCTGAGAGAAAAGACAAGGATGATAAAGAACTGTGCCAGGATTCAGGAGATCTGGATTGTATTCCTGGATCTTCTAGACACTTCTTACATTATTTGGTAAAATCACTTCTCAACTTTATGCCTTAAATCCACACCAGTAAAAAAGGGGATATATATTTTTCCCATTTCTCATTTGTACTCTGATCTCATTTGGTAGGAGGTGTACCCTTACTAGCTTTTAATACTGTATGTGGTACAGGGGGACTCTGTAGCACTGTTGAATATACATGCAGCACAGAGATATAGGAGGGCAGGTCCATACCTGGGGCAGCCTCTCTCCACTGCAGTGGTTGGTTTTGGTGCCCCCATCCCCCAAAATGAAAATCAGTCTGCAATAATAAATATAAGAATATTAAGGTACAACTGGTTAATAGTTCATTTGAATGCTTGATTCTGTAACTAGTGCAACTATTCATTTTCAGAACTGGAATATAAATAACATAATTATACTCAATTTTCTGAATGGGAAGGCTGAATGTATAGAGAAGAGCTGAGTAATTTGCTGGCAGTGCTTCTGGGTAAAGAGAAGCCAGACAGCAGGAGTATGAAAGCAGCAGAGAGCAACAATGTCTGATAGCAAGGGAGAGGGACAGGAGTAAGCACTGTCTTAAAGCATTGAAGAAAATAGGCATACTTCAAAGCAGGATTTGGCTTATACACAAAAACAATTAACACCACATTCTCAGAGATTTGGAGAATGTACAACTCCCACTGATTTTCGGAGAATTAGAAAATCCACAATTCCCATTAATTTTCAGGTCTTTCTGGGAACCATGGGTGTGTAACATCTTTAAAATGTCATGCTAATAGCATTTGATTACACCACTGTTTTGAAGTGTTATACTTGGCAGTTTAGATACTTGGCTGGTGTAAATTGGGAGCTATGACAATTTTCACAACCCAAGGATCTAAATTGTAGTGTTTTTCAGAGCTGGTAGTTACTGTCCTTGCCTCCTGAGGCCATTTTAAAAGTTTTCGCAACAAGGAAGGGAGGTTGAAAATTGTTTAGTTTCTGATAAAAAAGTCAACATTTATTACAGCTGAGAGAGGTGGTTAGCCATGTTAGTCTGAAGGTAGACAGATGTCAGGGTAGAAATATACCTTATAGCTTATATGCATAAGCGTTTGTAACCACAGCACACTTAGGTGGTTTCCCTTGTCTACCTGGGCTTTCAAATCAATCCATCCCCATGAAATATTTGCACTTAAATGGAAGCAGGATTGCTGCTTCTGCTATATTCCAGGTAATTTCTGCTAACCATTTTCCCTTGGCAGGTGTGTGGGTGAGAAAATGGCATGGTATTCATACTAACTCTCATATATATAGTACATATTGAAGGACATTAAGACCTATACTGGAAATATCCTACTTAGTAGTTTGAGATGTTATCCAGTTAGAAAAACTTGTAAACGAAGTTTTGGTCTCTGCATCTAACCATATTATAAGTGTCTGTCTCATTGCTTCTGTGTTCACATGAATATTATAAAAAATCTTTACCAGTTTCATTTCTCAAGCATAGATAGAATGGGGCAATAGGAAAGAGTGAAGTTGAAAAAGTAGGCTCACCTACATAAAAAATGTTCCAGAAAAGAAGATTGTATTGAACTATTACAGATAGTGAAAACTGTGATAGAGATTGTGGGGGGAGGGATCACAAACTCAAAAAGTCTTTTTTGTGCTAATTATATTCTAAATTCAGACATAAAGGATATGTAATAAAAAAAAGGAATGTGCAACAGACTTTTTTTTTAACTGACTGCCAAGAGAGACAATTATTCAGGGAACCCAGAGAAATGCTTTTTCCATAAGCCTACTAAGAAAGTTAAAATTTATCAACACACAAAACTGCTGTAAAAAAAAAGAAACACTGATGATGGCTCAAGAGGAGATGTCAAAGTAACTTGTAGAAAACTCCAGGCAGTACTAAAGAAACAGTGAAATATGTTGTGGGCAATGTCACCTCAATTGTTCTTTTTAATAAATAGGCAAATGGAAACATTTCTCTAAGCACTGAGTGTTTTGATACTTGCTCTAGCAGTGGAGGGGCTGCTTTAATTAGAGTGGCTCCAAGAACCGCCTTAATTAAGTGCCCACAGCATTTCATGTATTGGCATCCCCACGCTTCAAAATGGTGACGGGAGCACTTTAACTAAAGCTTGTAGAACAAGCTTAATTAAAGCGCCTCTGCCACCATTTTGAAGCTCAGGGATGTCGATACATAAGAAGTGAAGGTTGGCTAGAGTGAGGTAATTAGCACACTCCAGCAGACTTATAACACATCAGAGTATAAAATTTCAGTGCATCGGAGCAGCCTCCCCACACATATACAGGCACCCTGTATGTCTGTTTAAAAAATATTCAACATTAAAATCACAGCCATCTTTAAGTAAGCTCTAGCCAGCCTGAAATGATACCACTGCAGAGTGTGATATTTGTAGTTTATAGTCTAATATCTCAGCCACTGAATATGCATACCTGTATGATTTAGTGTTGATGAACATCAAGTCAACAGCATCAGGAAACTTAAGCCATTCTGATTTGACACTAGTTCTTCAGGTTGCTTCTCCTTTGGAAAAGCCTGCTGAGGAATGATCACTGATGATCAGAGGTTACTTTTTTGATGTTCATCCCAATATCAAAACTGTATCTCAGACAGTATTTTAGCTTTAAAAGTTGGCAAAGAGACCATGGTGAGAAATTTAGGAGGAAGAAAATAACATAAATAAAAATATCAGCTACATGGATAAAATAATCTGACATTTAGGAATTACAGTTGTTTTGGTTTACAATAATTTTGGAAAAATAAGACAGTAAGGCATTCAGTGGCATAAATGCTGATAAAGAAAAGAACAGATTTGGCATCAGAAATATGAGGGTATAGCTTGTTCCAAAAGAAAATTGACTCCATTTTGATAAACTAGCTATAAGGCTAACATATTGTTCTCTAAAGGTGATAGCAAGTAACTGTTTCAGAAATATTGTAGGTTTGGCTGCAACCTGGTCCATGTAATTTCACTTAGTCAGAGAAGTGTCAGCCATTGAGTTAAATAATAAAAGAAGGTGTCACAGGGGAATGGACAGAAATACAAGAAAATGATTCTGAGAAAGTAGCACTTCATTTCAAATAACCCATTAATGAAACAGTGTAATAGAGAAAAAACTAGCCTTGCTTCATGGGGTAGCCAAGAAAAGTTCAGAGGCAGTGCTGAAGTAATGATAGTATCTAGTAGTTCCATGACATGTCACTGGGCTCATCTACACATGCACTTTGAGTGCAGTAGACTATTTTACTGTGCATTAACCTGTCACGTAAAAAGCCATGGCATTATCCTAATGCACAGTAAAATAGTCTACTGCACATTATTTGCCACTAAAAAGCTTGCAAATGCACTACTGTGCATTAGCACACCCTAACGTGCATTAATCTAATACCTCACATTAGTGTTACTAAATTTAATGCACGTTAGAAAAGGTGCATTAATGCACATATAGAGATGCCCATTGTTAGCTATGAAGCAAAAATGAGAGAAAATTTGTAAGATGCTGAAAGCACAAAAAGCGAGGGTGTGTGTGTATGTGTGTGTGTGTGTGTGTGTGTGTGTAATCTAAATACCTGCCTGCAAATATTATATATTTTACCAAGTCAGGCAGAATAAGAACAATCAAATGCTAAAGTTCCTCCACCCACCCCTTTCCTCCCCTCCCCTCAGCCTTGAATAGATTAGGATTTCAAAACAGGATAATCAATTAATGGAAAATATCAAAATACTACTCTTCACCCACATGTCTACACATGCACAAGTCAGGTCACACTGGCTTTATAGAAGTATTCAGTTTTTACCAAGAGAAATGCTGCTTTTCCAGTAGAAACTGGGCATGTGTAGATGAAATGGGGGCACTAAATTGAATTGGTGGGTTTTAAAAAACACTGCTTCAATTTAGGGCTGATCATGAGTGACTGGTGCCTCCTGAATCTGGGAGGGGCACCCACAGAAGCCACCGATGGTGGTGGCCCTGTCAAGGGGGGCACCAGCCCTGCTGACAGCATCAGTGTCAGCCATTGTAGGGGCATTAGCCCCATCAGGAAGGTTATGTGCACCCCCATGCACAGCCTACCAGTCACCTATAGGGCCGATTAAATCCCTGTGTCATGCATACACCCTGCTGGCTTACCTGCCTCTCTGGCAGGGAGGAGAGGATGAGCTGTCAGCAAGCAGAGTGGTCTCTGGGCTCTGTGTGTGTGTGTGTGGGGGGGGTGCTTCCTTCTACAGCAGCAGCAGATCCCCCACCCACAGGTGACACCCACCCACAGGCACCCAGCTTGGGTGATCCTGGGGGGCACCACAGCCGCAGAGGGAAGCAGCAGACACCCACACAGCTCAGGCAGGCAGGTGAGCAGGCTCAGGGGGTGGGGGGAAGGAAAGATCAGGTTCGCTGCTTTTCTCGGGCAGAGCCTGCCTTCCTGGGCTGCTGCCAGGCTGCATGCAGGGTTTCCTGCGGAGCTGTGGAGCTGCACAGAGCTCGGTGCTCCACTCCGCGACTGTATGTGCCAGGTACCTCTTTAAGCAGGTATGTGCAGCTCAGATGGAGCAGCTCTCCTCTCCTGCTACATGTGACTTTCCAACACATAGAGCTGGGAATGAGAAAGCTCCCAGCTCTCCTATTGTACATGCCAGTTTAAAGAGGTACCCAGTACCATCTTCTGGGGGTGAGGGAACTCCCTCATCCCCAATTGCAGGGGCCTGGTGCCTCTTTAAACAGCATGTTTAGGAGGTGATGAGGGAGACTGGAGAGAAGGGAACAGTGGGACAATGCTCTCTACAAAGTCCCCATATTAGAATGACCTGCAGAAGGCCTGAAGAGTCTTTCCCTGCTTGTCCACATTCCTCTGGGAGGGAGGCCTACAGCAAGCAGGTACATGCTTTCTCCCAGAAAGTAATGGAAATGTCCCACTAAATTTCCACTGTTAGAAATGAACACTGGTTCATAACTAGTCTCATCTTCACCAGGGTGGCAGTGCCCATAGGAATCTCACATAAAAGTCCCAAATAAAAACATCCCACTCAATACTGGATGACATCATCTCTCTCTTTACTGGTTGCTTCTTCAATCCCTCTCTTCTTTCAGAAAAAAAGACACCATAAACACAGACCAAGAGTTGCTAATAAAAGCTCTGGATCTGATTCCCACCTAACAGTACTACATCATACTTTCTTAAAAGTAGTTCTAAACAGATAAAGCAGAAAAACCCAAATATTGTGACAAGTTAGTAAAAAGCTGTTCAGGCTACATCCCCATTCCATAATGTCCAAAACAAAACGAAAGACAGTCAAAACAACTAAGCATTTTACTAATACAGATTTGCCAAGGACAAATAGACACAGAACAAAAAATACTTCATAAAGAAACTGGTGACTTATAAGTAACATGGAGGATCCCAAAATATCAGGTACAATCAGCAGCTTGGAAGATTCAGGGACAGGTAGGTCAGGTAGGGAACAAAATAGATGTATAAATGCCACTGACAACTGCAAAGTATTTCAAGGCTTAGAAGTACTTTCTTTTAGAAATTCCTGTTGAACCAGAAGAAAATAAGCTACAAAGACTAGGTCAGATCAAATAACAATAAAGTTATGAAGCATGATTTGAGACACCTTCAGATGCACAGTATGGTAAACTACTAAATGCAAAAATATAAAAAAGCAACAAATGACACAGGAGCAGCAATAGACAGTAGGCCAGCCTCAACACAGAATGGTAATTCCTATTTCTCTAGGCCCTCACTGCATTAGTGATGAGGAGAGATATAGTGCGGGCACAGATACCTTTCCATTCCTTTCTCTTGAGATCCATCATGATCCCCAGTTGAAGGGTCCATAAGAACTTCAGGATTTGGCTCATGGTACTTGAAAATCTGGTAAAGTTGTACTTCTGGTTCTTGTAAAGCTAATAATTAAACAGGTCTGACAATTAGAAAACATGGGAAAGAAATCCAGGGTCACTGAGTCAGAGTACCTTAACATATGTAAAGTGACTTTGAAGGATGTGAGCAAGGGTTGGTGCTGTATCTATCATTCTGTACTGTGCCTTTAAAAAATATATGGCATAGATGGTGCAGACTTCTTTCTGCCATCAGGATTCAGAATCCCCAACTTGATGACAAGGTTCTCTGTGATCCAGAATCTTTGAAGCAATGAGATTTCCAGCTACCTCTCTGCATATCCCCATCTTACCCTGGTACTACACATACCAGACTTGTTAGGGGGGAATGGTATAGTTCATTGTTGCTAGTCCTAAAGCATTCTTACAGTAAAGGAATTTGTCATGCAGATTCCTTGCAGCCAATGTACAGCATGTACAGCTGTAGTGATACTCAATTGCCATATATGGACTGAAGCCAGGGGACAAAACTTACCCCTTAAGAACATATGGGTGCTGACAGACATGGGAAAAAAACAAAAACAGAAACAAAAAACACACTTTACCACAAGAAGCTGCACGTTAATTCAACTCGGCAATGCACCACCTGTATAGATCGGGTACTTCAGTGGGGCTCTTTGTTGCTTTTAGCTAAAGCTGATTCAGTCAGCTATTAGCTAAAAAGCATCAAAAAGCCCCACTAGAGAGCCCAATCTATACAAATGTAGGGAAATCTTGGTGCAATTAATGCAATGCCTCTTCTGGGCATACACTGGGGTTGGTGTCGGAGTGTGCAGAATTTAAGGTAAAGTGCCAGGTTTTTTTCCCCCCATGCCTGCAAGCAGCCATAAATGGAATGCAGGGTCAGACCACAGGTACATCTAACCTGTATCCCGTATCTCACCGCAACAGAGGATAGGACTGTGTATGCAGGGCCTATCTAGCCTGCCTGTTTCCTGCCCCTCCTTCCCCACAGCTTCCAGCATTCTGAGGTCTAGCAAGCCCTAAACTGGAGATTACATAACCCATACATTTCCTTCTCTATAAAATGATGATGTTTACTAGACAATATATTTTATAAAATATTTTAAAGCACAGTATTCTATAGCTACCAGTATTGGATAGATAACCTAAACCTAGGCACAGCCCTCCCACCCATATTTGTGCATGCAGCATTCCTTTTGTATTCTCAGTTTTATTTCAGACCTGCCTTTTGCTTAGGGATGTTTAAATTCATCAGCTTGATATGTGCTTATTTTTATTTTCATACACCTTGACCTGAGTTTTACTCTTCATTGATACAAAACTATTCCCACTGAGATACTGTTCACCTTAGTCATCCCCATGTGAATTAGAAGCTTTACAAAGAACCTAAAGCTTACCATAAAGAATAAGCCCTTTGGGTGAATGGAATAGTTATGAAGTTGTTAGAGTTTGCCACTGGGATGATAAACCATTCTCTACACCTCCAGTTGTGATATAGCTTGAAGTAGGAATACCTTGAAGCCAGTGATACAGTTAGTGCTAAACAATTTTGAACTAACTTTTTATAACCAACAGTTGACTCAGGGTCTTTGAAACATGTATACAGATTACTAGTTCTGGGTATGCTACAGCCTTGTCTGTTGACTCTATCAAATATACATCCTCATCTGTCATTTTACAACCATCTGGTGTCTGTTGGCAACACATCATTTTATAATCTGCAGGATATTCTTCATCTGAGGGCTGTAGTCCCAAAGCAAATCTTAAGATATTCATTTATTCAACCTCATCACGTCCTTTATCTGCTATTGCAGATCTTTATTTGTGGATTTTATTAATACCCGAAATGTCATTTTCAACAAGAAAATGTATATTGTAAAGCTTTTTAAAAATACAGATGCTTAAAGTTGGGCTTCTAAACCATATTTAGGTACCTAGACAAAAAACCTTGGCATAATTTTCAGATGTACTGAATGCCTGCAGTTTCCATAGGTTCTATGAGGAATATTAATTGATCAACCACTGATATTTAGGTGTTAATGTAGTTTTAGGAAACTAATTTTAGCCATGTATGTTTAAAATTGGTGGCTACTATTTTTTTCTAATATTGGTTTTCAACAAGTATCTCTATGATTTCCAACTGTTGCTCTAATTTTATATATCCATATAATAGATTATCACTAGGGCATTAGTTTCAATTAAACAAATGACTTCCTGAAGTTTAATTTGCTGCCAGAATTTGGAATTATATGCAAGTACAATATGAAAATTGTACACAGTTCCTGCCAAGTACAGACTACTAAAAAACCTTTTGAAACTAGACCACCTTTAGCATGAAGAATTTGATTCTGATTTTTTTTTTTAACTTTTGGGTACACACACAGACTGATGTTCTTTCATCTTATTACTGTTACATTTCATATTTGTTTCCATTCTACAGTTTTTAAGGTTAAAAATATGATAGGACAATAAAAATAAGTCCACAATCTACAGTATAATTTGAGAGGGCCTGCTGATAAAGTTAGGGCTAGAAGTAAAGCTTCTCCTGAAGTTACTAACTACAGTTTTGGGGTATATTTCAGTTTAATGAAAACTGGTACTATGGATATTTGAATCCTAGAATTGTTAACTTGTAGGAATCCTCTTCTTTTAATGGGAGAGCTATTCTCATACTTGTTAATACAACATTTATAGTTTTTTTACTTTGAAAGTCAATCAGAATTCAAACAGTAATAATAATTTGGTGATGGCCATGAGTCAGGAAGCAAGAGTTTTGAAAAAGGCCAGTTATGGTGGGAGACAGTATAAAAAGTAGAATTTCCAGAGTAACCTAATTCCCTAATGCTCCTTTAAAGATCCTGTCCAAATAGATAGAAACAAACAAATCCTAAAAAACTGATTGGTAATAAACAAGCAAAAGGAAAGTAACAAGTTTTTATCAGTGTAACCTCCTAAAGTGTCCACACTGCACATACAGTAGGATTGCAAACTGTGTACAAGTAGCCAAAATGGCAGTTACACATCTGGAAAACTGCTATACAAAAAAGTAGCATTCTGCCCTATATAAAGAAAGTATCATTTACAGTCCTTAACACATTGTGACTAGGGAAGGAAGCCACACATAAACTGGTTTAAATGATCAGAAATTGATTTAAACCTGTAACAGAATGGAAGTTCAGAGTCCATAAACCTGTTTCAAAATGGCCAAAACTAATTTAAGATAAACCTAGTTGAATGTAGTATCAGACTTAACAGATTGAGGTCATTTTATGGAACTTCCACCCCAGATCCCTTCCTGGTTCAAGTTAAATCACAATCCCTCACCATCCCAGGATGCTTTGCAGCTCTGTACTGCACTGGGCTGTCTACTCAAGCAGAGAAGTGTTGGCCCTGCCACTCTGCTTTTTTAGCCAGACCAGTGAGGCAAGGAATTGGGGGTGGGGCACCCAGGTAGGCTTGCAGCCCAGTCTGCCTAGTTGTGGGTGGAGCAGCCCCTGCCAGACTTTTCCACACTGGAGTGGAGGGGTCCAGGGCATGGGACAGCAGGCTGAGGAAGAGGGGAGGAAAACCCCAACTGAGTTCTGCTGGCTTTTCCTAAGCAAGCCAGCAGATCCTGGCAGGGGTCTCATGCCAATGGAAGATGGGAGGTAATGGGGTTTATTCCCCTTCCCTCCCCCCACCAAGCCTGAGGCTATGCCCCCACCACTTGGGGACAAACCTGGTATGGGCTGCTTCCCCCTTCCTCCTCCAGACACACCCTGGCTGGAGTTCCTGGAGGCCAGAGTGGGAGTTTAAACCTCTCCTCAATCATAATTAGTGGCTTGCCAGGGCCTCCCTCCCTCCCCCACTTCCACCTTTGCCTTCACCCCAGCTCACCTTCCATCCACTGCTAAAGGGAAGGGAGGGCTCACTGTAGCACCTCCCCCCCCCAGCTTTTAGCCTGAGCCATTATGGGGGTGTGGCTGCATTTCTAGAATTAAAAGTGAAGATCTATTTACTTACTTCTTGGTTCAATCTACACAGGTTAGACTAACCTGCAAAGATTGAATCAGTTCAGTCCTGGGATTTTTTAATGTCTTTACTTAGTCTATATGTTCACTGCTTTTTGAGCCTAATTTCTTTATCACACCTATTTTTCATAAGAATCATAAATGCAAGTTATTCTTCAGAATACAACTGCTGAACTCTCCCTGAAGAATTGGCATTACTTCCCCTGCACTTTGCTTTAATGAAAACATTTTAAAGGACTAAGAATACAATTAACATACTTGTTTGAAATATGCCAATAAATGTAAATATCACCATAATCCCTTTCTTTATTTAGAGGATGATCTGAAATGGCTTCTAGACTATTAACAGGTTCTGCTGGAAACAGCTGACCCACTTGTATTTATCTTTTCATCTGAGGAATTAAACAGTAGCATATGGGCTCCAGTTTCTTCTCAGAGGGTATGAATACCAAAGTTAGTTCACAAAGCAGAGGGCTCCACTCATGATTCTGCATACTAGTTTCTTCCTCTTCAGGTTATCTGATAGAGCTTTCTGGCTAGTGTCCCATCTGCATCTTAGGTTGATGCTTCTGGCCACGGTCTGGTTCCTGATCAATTGACTACCTAAGAATATCTATCAAAGTGTACCTGCTATTTTTCTAAGACAAAGGAAGATTTTTATGTCTAGTTGTATTTATAATTTTATTTTAATGGATACATTTTAGGTTTTAATCTGTGAACTAGAAGTCTTTAATATTTCCAGTGGAAGGCCAATGTTTGGCTTTTCTTCCAACAGTTATTTTGTATTTGCAAATCTCATTCAGTTTTTACAACATATTTTTGTCTGTCATTGGGAATTCTTGAGGACACTGTTGAGTCATCTTGATGTTGATTTCACCTGAGTTCTAATGAGCTATTGCTACTTCCCCCTCAATTTTGAAACCTATCAAGGGGAGTCTGAGGGTGTTGTCCTTTCCTGATATGACAACATATAAGCTTATTGGTAATTGTGGTTCTCTCCCAAATATCATGCGGTAGCTCCCATAACACTTATAACACTGTTCTTGTTGCAATTGTGATCTGAAAATGTAATGTGCTGGCTCCAATTTAACCTGAGTCAAATTATAACATTCTAGCTGAGGCTTTTCATATGGTGGAAAAGGGGTTGCCTGGAATTCTTTTTAATTCAAGCCATTCTTACAATGGCATAACAGGGCACCTTCACACCCTAGGCAGCATGGCCAACTGCCAGAGCCAAAATGGTTCTGAGTCCATTGTCACCTAGCCCCTATAAGTAGGTCAAAGGATGAACCTTTCCTGACCTATAGACTCCGAGCATGCGTAGTAACACCTAGAAGTCACTGGACAATAGTACCCAGTGCAAACATCAGGGTCTTGTGCAGAGCCCTGGTGTGCTGGGTGCAAACCCCTATAAAGGCTTTGGCTGACTGACTGTCTGCATGTGAATGCAAGTGTATGACTAGAGGCATAAGTGTGGGATTGCATGCAACTTGGCTCGCATGCTTGGGGTGCTTGAGTGCTTAGATATTGGAAGTGATTGAATGGAAGTGGCCATGTGGATCATGGGGGATATTCTGTAGCTGCTGGTTATTTGGTGTTGTTATTTGACTGTCACAGCGTATAGAGAAAGAGTGAAAGCAAGCAGCTGGAGCTGGACCAGTACTAAACCTTACCATGGATCTCTGCAGAGTAAGGCTGTATCGTAGTTGGCTCCTCAGACATTTCCCCTGGGTGTGCTCTGCACAAAAGTAGCAGTTCATGTAGCTGTCATGCCCCTAATGCTGGTGCACCCTTGATTTGCGAGCCTGGGTTGGCATGACTGGCTTGACTCAAGGAGGGATTTATAACCGGACAGGTGAGTGTTAACGGCAAGCAGGAGTCAGATGATTTAAAGTGTATTGGTTACATAGAAAGTTTATTTTACTTATGCTACTGATGTAGTGCAGCATAGGCAGAGGAGTTGATTTATTCAGTTACAGCATGCAGATGCTCTGTCACCCAGCAATTACAGTAGGTTGCAGACTTGCTGAATACAGGTTTTAAGCAGTTCACACAAATTATTACAGTCTACAGATTACCGAGAGCTCTTGACAAGGAAGACGGACAATAAAGATAAGACGGGCTGGCAGAAACGGGGTTACACCAAAAGAAAATAAACCGGGGTGGGGAGATGTCTGTAACTGATCAGGTTACAGATTGTGTCTCCTGGGAATGCTCCAAGATTTCCGCCTTGGGCAGAAGTTCTTTCAAAGTTATACTAAGTAGGGTAGCTAATTATTACACACCAGATACGAATAATTAACAAGTTGGCACTTGTACTTTCTTTGTTTGCTCAAGTTTCAGGAAAAGGGGGGTCATTTTTTTACTTGGGTGGTACTGGTCCTGTTTGGTCACAGGAGGGCGAGCATAGCACATTATTTAATTTTACAGCTTCATTACAGTCAACCAATTTGGTATCTCATTACCAGGTTACCATATCTTTCATGCTGAGTTGTTAAGGTCAGTTTCTCTCTCATGTAGGGAGCTCGAGTGATTTGAACTGAGGCACAGACAGGGGTGTATATATGCAACACTGTTAATACAGAGGGATAAATTACAATTGCAGAGTTTGTTGTGTTAGCCTCTGACCTTTTGTCTCTGACCTTTTGCCATTGGCATTTGAAATCAAGGACTTTGATCTTTGACAGTAGCCTTGGTGAATTACCCTGCCTAAGGGGACTTCTTTTTAAGGAAAGAAGGGGGTTTCTGTCTTTTGAAGAAATTAACAGGACTGGCACCACTGCTGTATAATTCACCATTTATTTATTCCTGATTGAATATATAGAGAGATAGATAGATGTATAGATAGACAGTGATGTATAGATAGACAGTAGTTATAATTATATTGGTTGTTGTTCTTGTTCTTGCATACCCAGTTGTTACTTACCTGTTGTTCATTAATAAGCCAGTTAATTAATTTCAGTTCCAACTTTGAGTCCACCCATTATTAGCTGAGATTAGGATCTTGTAAGGGACTGGTAAGGCAGTGACAGATACATCTATCTAGTTTGCCAATTAGCTCGGGGGGCCAAGAAACAGCTTAGACCATGAAATCTTTCGTTGTTTAATTAATTAGTGAATAAATCAGCCATTTTGTTTGATTGATCATTTTGTTTGAAGTCCATCAGACTTGTATTCTGTGGGGTGGGCTGATTGATTTGCATCTTTAGAGAAACAAAATGTTTCCAGTCTAACACAACCACCAGCTGCAGTAGTGGCTATTTTTGTATACCCTCCAAAGGCAGAGCAGAGGCTTGCTACCCTAATTTGAACTCACCACCTTGCCCAGTCATGCCACTGCATTCTGAGCATGGTTGACTTTCAGAGTCCTTCCTAAACTGTAACCCTGTCAGATAAAAAAACTATTTCCCATTTCTGGACAGACAGATGCAAACACACGGTATAAAAGGGTTGGTCACCACTAAGCTATTTTTAATATGCTGTATGTCCTTCTCTAGGGATGACAAATCAATGCATGCTACTCCAAAAGTTTGCTGCTGGCAATGTTCTCCAGATCAGGAGCTCTGGTAAGAAAGGCTTTCTTCTGAAAATAGTAAGCACAGACATCTGCCACCACTAAACCCGACAGTAAATGAGTTCCAAAGTCCTCTCAGTTTCCAATTCCCCACAGTCATCATGCAAGTGTCTCACTGAAACAGTTCTGTACTTCCTAGATAGCATTAGTTGGTTTTAGGTACTTGAGTAAATGGCCCGCTGATGATTGATTCAATGATGCTCTTGTTTGCCCCAATATTTTGATATCAATTTAGCTTCTGAGGAGATGAGACTAATCTCTGCTGGATATTATCCCTTCCTTTTAGCAGTTGGTGTGTCATGGATATCACTAGGCCACTTGCCAGTCATCAGCACTGAACTGTAACTGCTCAATGATTCAAATGCAACATATAGGCTAAAGGTACATTTTTAGGGCTCAGATGTAAAGTTCCCACAGAACACCCAGGATATTTCTGTGGAAGTGGAATCTTACATAACTTATACTGCAGATACCTCATATTCCAATCAATCATGGTATAGGGAAAGCTGAACAATGGATTAGCATTTACATTGCTTGTCCTCGCCCAGTACTGAAGACTGTAATGTGGTATCTACCTCTTCCTTGTAGTCTCTATTTTGGCACCTGCCAGGACATAAATGAAAGATATTTAGCACCATGAGATATTATGGAATTTTTCAGATTCAGTTTAAGGTTCAGGCCAATAAATAGAACTAATCAAGGTATTTCAGGGCAGTGGTCTCTGCAGATTTGGTTCTAGGCCACTTTCAGGTCTACCCATTTTAAAAGAATTTTGTACCTTGGGTCTGTTTAAATACTGGCTGAAATTGCATAAGCTCTACCACTGCTCCACCAGTTTCTACTGAGGGATCTTCTCAGAACTACACTATGTAAATTAGGTGTTTTACAGCCTTTTCCCTTCTTCCAATATTGGGGAGCAGAGAATGTCTGACACTTTGAAGCTTTGGACTTATAGGCTTATATAAGAAAATGGCAATTGAAAGAAAAAAAACCTTGCATCACAGAAACCTTATTATTGAAGAACAAGCTTTAAATCATAGATAGCAACACTAAAACCAATCAGCCTTAGTACTTGGTATGCTGAGACTAATGGCAATGTGCTTAACTGTCAAGCTTGTGTAACACAGCTCTAAGAACTATTTCATTTTAAGCAACAAGTGATAAAAGATAATTTGTGACAAGCATTCAATAAATTCTGACATTCCATCCACTAGAGTCCACTGATAAATATAAATATTACAAACTGGATATTCATCCTCATCATGGCCCCTTTCAACTTCTCAGTTAAGCTTCTAGAAATGAATAATAACATTCCAAATCCACTACACAAAAAGATGGTAATAGACTGTTCATGAGGAAAGCATACTGTTCATCCCCAGCCCTCCATCTCCCCTCCTGCCCCATTTTCACTTTCAGTTTACAAACAAAAGCCTGTTTTTGTCCAGCTACGTGGACTCTGGAGTCATATTTTCCCCTGGAATGTACATATCTGCATTAATCTGATTGTTTATTACCAAAGAGTTTTCCACTCAGCCTTCAGGAGTGTTCCATCCAACTGTCCAATAAGCATTTCTTTTTTTAATTCTTTATCTCCATGTTATTCTTACTTCCATACAAAGCACTAGTATACAGTTCCAGTACTTTCCATGAATACTGGTTTTAGATGTCCAAGGAGGTTAGATAGAGATAAAAATAGCCACCCAATCTAAGATAAGTTGGGATAAAGGGGTGCTAGTGGGAAACAAGCAGGATCTGCAGAAGATATTGGGGGAGTGGATGGCATCCATGGGAGTGGTTAGGAGATCTGAGGTCCAGGTGGCATCTGCAGGGAGATCAGGGAGCAAGTGGGAACCATGGGGTAATTGGAAGAACAGGTAAGGTCTGTGAGGAGTTTCTGGGATGTAGGAGGATTTGGAAGGATCAGGGGGCTTTCAGAGACCATGGGAAGACATGAGGGGTAGGGACTGGGGCTATTTTTAGCATCCCAACCCCCCCAGCAAACTTACACTCCCATCTCCCACTCCCCCCACTGAAACTTACTTCCTCAGTTCTTGGCATCACCAAATGCTGATAAAACTGTCGCTGGGAGTGGCTTGCAGGATGGAGGGTTGAGGGGATGGCTGGTCTGTTGGGGGGAGGGCACAAGGGGCTGGGGGGCTAAAAATGGCTTAGTGCCAGGGGGGCAGGTAGGAAAAGCACAGCCCTGGTTAGTAGCTGGGCTTTCAAAGACCTGGGACCATGCTGAGAATTGTACAGAAGTAGGATTGCGCAAAGCTTCAGGTGTTAATTCAATTCAGAGGAGATTCAGCCTGATTCGATGGGTGAATCTGCAAATCTGAATTGAATCAGAAGACCAATAAAAAAGTTTTAATTGATTTGAAGCTCTCTAAATCGATTCAGAGAGCTCTGGAGAGATTCAGAGATTCAGGCAGTCCCCACTTCCTGCTGCAGGGAGCTGGACCTGGACTCCAAGTAAGGGGTGGGCCATGGGACTGGAGGAGTGGGGAAGGGACCATGAGGGACCCCAGCCAGGACCATCAATCCCCCCACTGCCCCACACTGCATGGAGGGGGCTCTGCCATTAGCCCTCATCCCTTACCCACTCTCCCACCCCCCCTGTTGATAGCTGCCCCCCCATTCAACCCCAGCATCCTGGCTCTTAAAAAAATAATAATAATAAAGCCCTTCACTCACCTACTGCTGCAGTGGTTGTCGGGGCCTCGGGGGCTCATGGCAGAGCCCCTCACACAGTGTGGGACAGTGGGGGGCTGCAGGGATTGTCCCCTGCCTGGAAGGAGCCAGTGAGTGTGAGGCTTTTTTTTTTTTTAAAGAGCCAGTATGCTGGGGCCAGGCAGGGCAGTCATTGATGACGATGGGAGAGCAGTCAGGGGATAGGGCCTGTTTGATTCAGAGATTCAGCTGATTTCCTGATGGCCAAATCCCCAAATCAGATTTGGCCAAATTGATTTGGGAAAGTGATTCAAATCACCAAATCGAATCACTGTCCCCCGAACTGGCTGAATCTGAAGTGTATACTACTAGAGCTACTTTGCTCAAGCCTATACAGAAGTTTAGAAAAGTTAGATCAACCTAAAAATGTTCAACCCAGTCCATAATAGACTACCTTGGAGCAGGGTTAACTTAGATCATGTCTTCCATCTTTAAATCAGTTTAACCTTCCTGAAACTTCTGTACAGTTCACGCTTAGATTTACCTACCTAGGGATTTAAGTGCAATCTAACCTCCCATTAATTTCCCCAAATGCCTGTACTTAGCAGCAGAATTCCTTTTGCCGGTGTGGAACACTGTGCATCCATCTCTCTCTCTCTCCTTCTCTCTCGGCAGCTGCTTTAACCCAATTTAGGCACAGGCAAATAACCCAGCTAAGATAACATTGCTATCAATCATTCTTTATTCTGGGGAATGGTAATCTGTTAAACTCCCATGCCTGTGTATCACTGAAGCTCTTGGGCTCCTGCATAAGACAGTAGGAACACTACTGCAATCCATTGAATTATACAAATGGAAGGTACTGGTCTAAAGTGCTTCTAGAAAATTAGTTAGGAAGTTCCAATTTGTTTATTTAAATTAAAGATATTTAAATACAGATCCCATAGCACTATAGATGACCCATAATGGATATCATGATAATGTGCTATTCACATCAAAGATCACTATATATGGAAAGCTGAGATCTTAGAAAGCTGGGTGAGACTAAATGAAATGATTAAAAAGTTACAAAATTGCATTTTCTTTTTCCTGGCTACTGGAGGTGTTTGCATCATACACTTCCAGATCCTAATCGATACTTCTTTCCTTCTCCTAGAGAACATTTCCAGTCCAAGATTTAAAGACATGAGAATTAAAAACTATGAATGTCTTTTGCCCTCTAGAGAAGAAATAAATGTTCTCAGCTGTCTGCCCATCATCAACTATGCTGGGTTAGAATTAATAGCATTTATTAGAATTGCTGTATCTAATATATAGAGATGCTTGTAACAGGTCACACTGAGTGACATAATGATTTCAGTGCTACATTTGAAATAGAATCTTTACTTTGGTTCAGTCATTCAATTCTGGGCTAGTGACAAAAGAAAAACTACCCAGATTTACACTTTGATTTTCCAAATATCAGAAATTTGGGGGGTTTCTTTTCTTTTGTGGGGGGGGTTGGGTGGGGGATTTTATTTTTCAAACCTACACTGCTCTGAAATACAGGTTTGTGTTTAGAAGGTGCAATTAAGTCTCTAAGGAATTAAAATCATTGTTCCAATTGAAACAAGGGAATAGTACACACAAAATCTGGGAATTTTTTTTTTTTTCAAGCAGCAAATTAAAACATGGCTAACTTTTTTTTAGAGTATTCTTCTATCTGTAACGCTAAAGTTACAATCATGTTGTGATTCTATTATTCAAGAGGCAAGGGTTTCTTTGGGCGATATCTTTCATTGGATCAACTCCATTGCTGGCAGAGAGTTATAATTCTGTTACATATTTCTGCCCAACAAGACCACGGAATGCATGCATCCTTTCAAAGAGATGCATAAATCAGGATGTTTAATCAGCAGAATACCAATAAGACATTTTGAAAATTCTAGTCTTGTATACACCATAGCTAAGAAAACTCACGAATTTTGAATACATAATAAACATATCAGATTTTTTAATCAGACTGATATCTAGTCCATCAAGGTGAAATGCCTGTGGAAACAAGTACATGAACACAAAGCAGCATGGCTACAATTTTAAAAAATAACAAAGGACATTTTGATAACTTCAGCTGAAATTCCAGGTACTTAACTGGTTTAATAAAATATAGTTCCATCTAGTTCCAATGCCACAAAGACACTTACAGGTTTGGTGGCACCAAACTGTCTAGCACCACAAATGAAAGGGGACTAGGGATAATAATAGACCACAGTGTGAATATGAACCAAGCAGTATGATGCTGTAGCCAGTACAGCAAATAATACTCTGGCATAAATCAACTGATGCATCTCCAGAAAAACCAAGGTGGTGATTCTTCAGCTCCAGTCTCACCAGTGCTGAGTAGAGTGGGAATACTGCATCCAGTTCTGGGCACTACACTTTAACAAGGATGTGGACAAGCTTGAGAGAATCCAAAGAAGAGCCAACCATATGATCAGAGTCTTAAAAGGCAAGCCATATAAGGAAAGAGAGGGATCTGGGACTTTTCTGAGGAAAAGAAGGCTGAGAGGGGACCTGGAAGCAGCTAACTGCTACACTAGGGGAGTGCATCAAGAGCTTGGTGAGCAACAGTTCACCAGTGCACCCATGGGGAAAAACCAGGAGTAACAGCCATGAGCTACTGGAAGATCGATTCAGGCTCAACATTAGGAAAAACATCTTCATAGTCAGGGTGTCCAGACTGTGGAACAGGGTCCCTCCAGAGGCGATGCAATAACTTACTCTGGAAATCTTCAAAAGGAGACTAGAGAGTGACCTTGCTGGGGTCACCTTACTGCTTATTGTCTTTTCTGCTTGGTGTAGGGGGCTGGATCTGATGATCTTCTGAGGTCTCTTCCAGCCTTAAAATCTATGAATCTATGACACTTTGAAGGCCTACCTCGGGAAAACAGATGCTGATATCAAAAGCTGGAAGGAGTTGGTTTCAGTCAGTTACTAACTGACTCAAAGGTGCCACATCCTCAACCAAGTGGCAGCCCATTTCAAGATAAAGCATCTTGCCCTTGAAGCAGAGAAGAGAGAGAAGAAGAAAGAAAAGGAGAGGAATCCCAGCCTGCAGCTTACTTTCCCCTAATGAAAGATCTGCCACTTCTGTGGATGGATTTGTGGCTCAAGGACTAGACTCAGGACCCATCAATGAGGTATAGTAGAAGTCAATCTCAAATGGAGGGATTACCACCACCACTGAGTTCTATTGAATTATATTCACTATTTTACACTGGATGACAAGTTTGAGTATAGACCTGTGTGCCTCAAAATTGAAGAAATAAAAATATCAAAAATGTCTTTTGAAAATATGAGTCTAATTTTCCTCTAAAGCTCAGAGGATGCACACATCCCAGTGGAGTCCATGAAAATTGGTGAATGGGAGGGAGCCCTAGATGAGGCTATTATTAAGGAAGGAAGCCTAACAGCTAACTTGGCAAAAAAAATAACAAAAATAATCCCTAGTCCTTCAAAGGAGAGGAACAGATAAGGAAGCCAATGTAGGAAAATATATTCCAAGGTGGTGGCACTTCATGATACAGTAACAAAGGAGATATGAGCAGGAAGAGAGGTTGCACAAAAGAAAAAGGCAACCAAGCTCTTCTCAAAGACTAAATGTCCTCTGGCATTTTACCTCCTCTCTTATTTCACAATTAAAGAGAAGAAAGGAAAAGAATAGAGAATTGCACAAGAGCTAGGAAAAAGTTTTGCAGCACAGGGCACAACACAAGCCAATAAGCAACCATGGGCTCCATCTGGATTGCCCTCTCTGAGGCGCCAGAGGGTGGGGCCACAGATCCCTCGGGGACCCTTAGGGTGCAGCGCATACCTATCCATGTCATGTCACCGGTAGGCTGGCTATGCTGGGACTGTCTACCTTGGAGGGCTCACGGGCAGGGCCTCAGGCCCTCCCACTCAGCCTCCTGTGTGAACTTCGCGCTAACTCACGCACCGGCTGACAAGCTCCCCTGTTGGCCCAGCCTGTTCATGTGGCTCTGGTCGCATGGCTCCCTGGGGGGCTGGGCAAAGTAGGAGCCTGGGCGGGGTGAGACCCAGCCTGGCTAGCACTCAGCCATCTCCTCCCACTCTATAAGGGTTAAACCCCTCTTACCATGCGCCCAGCTTACCTCTGGCTGTGCTGGGGATCGGCGGGGGGCTCCATGGCTGCTGAGGGGGTCTCTGGTGGGCTTTGGGGGAGCGGGGCCACATCAGGCTTTCACCCGTGTGTCTGTTGCCACTCCCAGAGTCTAACTGAGGCTTTTTTGCTGTTGGCAGGCCCTTTTAAACTATGTGCATGGGCAGTGGGCCCACCACTGGGGAAGCTGCTCTTGGGCTAAGAGGGGCCCTGCCTGGGATTTGGGGGGCCTTGCCCCACTGGAGAGGGACTGGTAAGTACCCTCCCGCTATCTCTCTCTCTCCCTGGGGAGCTGGGTGAAGTAGGGGCCTGGGCGGGACAAGACCCGGCCTGGCTCCCACTCAGCCACCTCCTCTCACTCTATAAGGGTTAACCCCCTCCCACCACAGGATCCACTTACCTTGGGCTGTGCTGGGGTCAGCAGGGGGTTCCACGGCTGCTGGGGGGGGTCTCTGGGGGACTTTGAGGGAGCAGGAGTGCAGTGGGCTTTCACCCGCACGTCTCTCACTGCTCCTGGAGCCTAACTGAGGCTTTTTTGCTGTTGGTGGGCCCTTTTAAACTATGCACATTTTGATGGAACTGTGTTTCATTTTGATTTTCATTTCATTTGGAAAGCACTGTCCCATTTTTTTGGTTGAAACTGTTTTCCTGTTTCAACACTGTTTCAGTGTTTTGCCCATTGGCTATAATGGGGAAACATGAAACTGCATATAACTTTGTCATTTCTAAGCTGATTCAGATGCCGCTTGCAGATGTCCTTTCTGAGGGCATGAAGCCTGCCAAGTTTCAAGGAGATAGATGCAGACGTTTCTGGGAAACTGCACCTCAAGGTGCTGACAAGAAAAACTGTCACTTGCTGGCAGTGGCAGCCTGCTGTCATCTGGCAGGCAGATCAGGGACCCACACCTCTGGGAGGGTTGTAGGGGCTGTTCCAGACTTCTCCCGGGAGTGCAGGCCCCCAGTCTGCCTGCTGGATGACAGGAGGCTGCTGCTGCCACCTGGGACCAATGGCAGCACCAATCTTCCCAGCACTGGGTGCAGGCTGCAACCAGCACTATCCCCAGTGACAGGAGGAGCTTCCTGCAATCTGGCAGGCAGACTGGGGGTCCCCCTCACCCCCAGGAGGGCTTTGAAGCTCTGCTGTCTTCTTCCAGGGGTGCGGGGGGCCCTGATTTTCCTGCCAGATAACAAGAGGCTGCTGCCACCAGCTAAGACTGGCAATGGGCACAGCCCACACCCACCACTGGGAAGATTGGTGCTGCCACTGGCCTCAGCTTGCAGCAATAGCATGCTGTCATCCAGCATGCATATCCAGGGACTGGCACCCCACAGGAGGACTGTGGGCTTTGCCAAAATCCTCCCTGGCAGTGCAGCCTCCAGATCTGTGCGAGGTGACAGGAGGCTGCTGCTGCTGGCTGGGACTATTTGATGTTCTCTGTTAACACGGTGATGTCTGCTAGTCTCTGTGGGCTGCTTGCGGATGGTGGCCAGTGGTACACATGGACTCCGCACCCCTGATGGGGTGTGGAGATGGAGCAGATGTTAAACTCCCCAACGGGGTGGGTCCCAGCTGGTTGCTGCTGTCACCGCTGCTGTCACTGCTGTTGTGGGAGATGACCAGCATCCAAAGACATCAATAAGAAAAAGTAGTGGATGGGGATCCAACGATGTTCGGTGCTGCCAATGGTTCGCTGCTGCTGGCTGGGACCAGCACTGAAGCCAAGTTTGGCTTTGAAATGTGAAACTTTTTGAAACTTTGAAAATGTTTCAGTGCCCTTGTTTCATTTTGAAGCTGTTTTGAAGGCTTTTGTTTCATTTCAATTTCACTGTTTAAAGCTCAAAATGCATCAAAACAGCTTTGAAACACCTGGTGAAATTTTGCACAGCCCTATTAATTTGTATGAGTAGCCAGCCTAATTTATTGCACAATTAACAAGGTAACTGTGTAACAGGTATAAGCATGTAGAGGAGGCCTTAACAAGCTACCAGAGCACCAACTTCCTAGTCAAATTCTGCATTTCCTGTTTCATTAGTACATATTTATTGAGAATTCATTAACACATTATATCAGAGTTCTGAGCTATTGTGATTAGTCAGTGTTTAAAAATAAATACATGTATTTAAAAAAAATTGTATCCCTATGCATGTTTTACAGATTTTTTAAAGCATGCTCATACCATAGCGAAATATTCCATTTCACTCACTAAAGTAACATTTACAGTAGTAAATATTGTCCTTGAGTTTTCAGCATCACAAGTTTACAAAAATACCATCCCTAGTAATTAATAACACCTGTTCTTACCCTTGTTGGCCAACTTATACCCAGAAAGTATCTTATCTTCTCTGATGTAAGAAATCTTAGAATGTAAATGCCTCACATTACAATGTACTAGATATTAGGAGTGCATGAAGTGGGGCCTATTTTATTTGGATTCCGCCCAAATCAGAGACAGTGATATGATTCGTTGATTTGGATCACTGTCCCTGATTCGATTCAACTGAATCCAAATCTGAAGATTCAATGCTGATTTGCAGAATCAGTGGTTCAGACATAGACACAGCTTTAAATGTTTTTTCTACATACTTTGAGGTACCAGCGTGGCTCATGAATGCTACAATGCTGGGGCAGATGGAGTGTCCCACAGGAGTGGGGGGGGAATGGAAGTACTTCTGATCCACTTCCAGGTTCATTGGGGAGTGCACAGGGGCCCCCCCAGATCAGCAATCAATTGTGGGGGGACTCCAGGTGCCCCCCTAGACCCAGGAGGCACCAGTTGCTGCACCAGCAGTGTGCAGGGGGGGGAGAGGGGGGGCTGCGCGCTCTCTGGCAGGCCCAGTAGTGGATCATAAGTGCTTCTGTTCCACTTTCAGATCTGCTTTTGAGCATGCTGGGGAGCTCCCTGTGCTTCTGTGGGACACTTCACGTGCCCCAGCACTGCAGCATTCATGAGCCACCTGCTACCTAGAGGTATGTAGAAAAAACTTTTAAAGCTGTGTCTATGTCTGAATCGCTGAATTTTCTCAATGTCTCTGAATCAATTCAGAGGGTTCTCATTTGATTCAGATAGATTAAAGGGTCTCCTGATTTGATTTGCATTCGGAGGTTCAGCCACTGAATCTGGCTGAATCTCCACCGAATTGAATCAGGGACCAAAACTTTACACAGCCCTACTAGATATGTGCCCAGAGCTTTTTTAATGAGTTGAATCAAATGCAGTGTATTTTCTTCAGCTAAAATCATTATCTTCAAGCAACAAAACCAAACAAAAGAAAACAATTCAAACTTCCAGAAAACATTACAGCAAATAAAGAAAGGAATAAAGGAATAAATAAAGGAAAGGAAGCATTTTTTTCCTTTTAGGAACAATCAACAATTATTCTTTCTCAATATATTTTCTCAAAGGAGAGGATTCTTAGAGAAACTTCAGATAGTTGAAAACCAGTAAAGTATTAATTGGTGTGATGAATTTCTCCTGCATTTTTTAAATATGTGACAAATAGTATTTGACAAGCTATGAAACTAACTGTCACCAAATACTGTTCCTGAATTCCATTGTTTCTAAATAGAAGTAAATGTCATAAAGAACATTTCATGAAGAAAAATCAGAACATTGATAACCAAAGAAAAAAAAGATAAATAGGATTTAATGTCATGAACACTTCAGTGCACTGCTGAAGATAGCCTCACAAGTCAGCCACTTAACAATGGACATTAATTACTAATATCATCAAAAGACTTTCTAATCATTTTCTCTATTGTGCTTCCAGATTCTTCAGGTTATATTTTATTTACTAGCATTCCTTCTCTCAGGAGTAATATCCACAGAGTTGGAGATGGGTTATTTTTCTCTTAGAAATTGCCAGGTTTTTTCCAGGAAAAACTGCATGATCATTTGTGTAGTTGTGCTTTCTATAGTAAGGCTAGGGACAGACATTACACATAAACCCACTTAAGTGCTCAGAAACTGTTTTAAACCTGTAACAGAATAGACATTCAGTGCACATAAACCAGTTTGAAAATGGCTGAAACCAGTTTGAGATCAACCTGTTCGAATGTAGTATCAGACCTAACTGGTTTGTGTCAACTGTCCCAGACACTTTGCTGGCTTAAGATAAGTCCCCCAGTACCCCAGCATGCTCTCTGGACTGGGAGGGGCTCTCTGCTCCACTACAGAGCTGGCCCCTCTCCTACGTTTCCTAGTTGGAGATCTGGCAGACTCGCAGGCTTCCCCATGCCCTTCTCCCCCAACTCTCACCATTTGCTGGTTAAGCAGAGATCCCTTCCTCCTCCTTCCCACAGCATGGACCATAGTCAGCATGTAGTATGCTAGATAATGCTGTATAAGACAGATAGGACAGTGTCCACTTAGGGTTTTTTGGAACTAATCAATAGCTCAGCTGATAATGTCCCTGCATTTCCTTTGGAAAAACCTGCTTAGGAAGAGCTTGAACTAATGAGAAAGGCTTTGTTTTCTTATGGGCTGCAAAATGCTGACAACAGAGCTGACAAATGCTCTGTTATCAAGGAGGGAGGAGGACCCCTCCATAATCACAGTGCAATAGGGAAGCAGTCAACCCTGTTACTACGGGGAGCAACTCTAAGATTCAGAACACCTGAGAAGTCCATGAGGGGCAGAGATAGAGGAATGAAACAAGACACATCGGTGACAGATTCCGGGCTGATTGCTGACAAAATAGCTAACCAGCAGATAAAAGGAAGATCCACCGAAGAGTCTGACTCCCAGCAGGGGACAACTGAGAAATTGTCTGCGAGTGAAGCTAAAGTCTTCAACAGGAAGACACTGGGTATGAGGGAGGATATGCTACGTGAATCAACCGCGAAGCTGAGAGAGAGGTAGGACTTTATATCATCCCTTACCTTATTGGGAAGTAACTTCTTCCTTGGAGTGGGGCAATGTGGAGCTGCAATCTGAAACAAGAGAAAGAAGGGAGACAAGTTAGAAGAGAGGATGGAATTTGACTACCGTATCTACTGACTGGGGTAAAACAAACACACAGCGTATGCTCTCACAATGTATCCATTAATAGGAAAGTAATCGGCAACATCACCTTGTTACTGAATAAAAGCTAGATCACTGAGAACTTGTTTCTCTTGTATTTCATTTCTATTATAGTGTCATAGCTTCATAGTTGGTAGGATCAGAAGGGACCTGAGCAGATCATCAAGTCCGACCCCCTGCCATGGGCAGAAAAGAATGCTGGGGTCAAATGACCTTGGCTAGGTGTCTATCTAGCCTCCTTTGGAAGACACCCAGGGTAGGAGCGAGCACCACTTCCCTTGGAAGTTGGTTCCAGATCCTAGCCACCCTGACTGTGAAATAGTGCCTCCTGAGATCTAGCCTGAATCTATTCTCCATCAACTTATGGCCTTTATTCCTCATTACTCCTAGTAGTGCTTGGGGGAACAGGGACTCATGCATTGCCTGCTGGTCCCCCTTGATCAATTTGTAGATGACCACCAGATGCCATCTCAGACTTTTCTTGTGGAGGCTGAATAGGTTCAAGTCCCATAGCCTCTCCTCATAGGGCCTGCCCTGCTGCCCCCGATCGTGTGAGTGGCCCTCCTCTGGACCCTCTCCATGACATCCACATCTTCCCTGAAGTGCAGTGCCCAGAACTGGATGCAGTACTCCAACTGCGTCCTGACCAATGTCACACAGAGGGGGAGAACCACCTCCTTGGACCTGCTCATGATGCATCTATGGATGCATGACAAGGTGCGGTTAGGCTTCCTGACCGCTTCCCCACGTTGTCGGCCCATATTCATCTTAGAGTCAAGAATGACTCCAAGGTCCTTTTCTGCCTCTGCACTGATGAGAAGGGTGTTCCCCAGCCTTTAGATATGCTGCTGGTCCTTCCTCCCCAGGTGCGTCACCTTGCACTTGTCAGTATTGAAACCCACCCTGTTCTCATTCATCCACCCCTGTAACCTGTCCAGTTCTGATTGCAATCTGTCCCTCTCCTCTAGAGTGCCCACTTCTCCCCACATCTTATTCGTGTCATCCACGAATTTAAACAAGGTGCTTTTCACCACCTCGTCCAAGTCACTGATGAAGAGGTTGAACAGTGCGGGCCCGAGGACTGAGCCCTGGGGAAGCCCACTGCCCACATCCCTCCAGGCTGAAAATGACCCATCCACCACCACTCTCTGGGTGTGGCCCTCCAGCCAATTATGACCCAATTGACTGTGTAGGTGTCGACACCACAGTCCCCTAGTTTTTTAATGAGAATGGGGTGAGAGACAGTGTCAAAGGCCTTCCAAAAGTTCAGAAAGACTACATCCACTGTGACACCTGCATCTAAGGCTTTTGTGACCTGGTCGTAGAAGGCTACTAGGTTGGTCTGACAGGATCTGCCTTGAATGAACTGATGTTGGTTGCCCCTAAGCATAATCTTCTCTGCTGGTCCCCTGCAAATATGCACCTGGATAATTTTCTCAAAGAGCTTCCCCAGGACTGAGGTAAGACTAACTGGCCTATAGTTTCCTTGGTCTTCTTTCCTCCCTTTTTTGAAAATGGGGACCATATTGGCCCTTTTCCAGTCCTCCAGCACCTTGCCAGAGCACCATGAGTTCTCGTAACACCATGCCAGGGGTCCCTCAATGACCTCTGCTAATTCCTTCAGCACTCTGGGGTGGAGATGGTCAGGACCTGATGATCTGAACATGTCTAGTCTCAACAGAAGTTCCCTGACTAGGTCCTCAGTGAACCTGGGCCTGGCTGCATCTCCTCTGGGATCGTCAGGGATCCCGGTGGAGGGATGACCTGGTCCCTGATCAGAAAAATGAAGGCAAATAAATTGTTAAAGAGATTAGCTTTGTCATCTGGTGCAACCACCAAATTTCCTACCATACCCTGCAGGGGCCCCATGTTACTCAGTACCCTCCTATGTATTTAAAAAAGGACTTCCTCTAACCCTTGATCTGGATCACTAGTCCCAGTTCCATATCCACCTTAGCCTTCCTAACAGCCTCCCCTACAATCTCCGGCCAAGGAGGTATAGTCCTCCCTGGTGCTGGCCCCTCCCTTCCTTTGGGTGTATGCCTCTTTTTTAGGTATAAGACATTTTTGGATGCTTTTGGTGAGCCATAGGGGCTTTTGAGCACTCTTCCCCCCTTTGATCTGCATTGGGATTGTCACCGTTTGGGCTTGGAGGATTGTCTCCTTAAGCAACAGCCACTCTTCTACCTCATTGAAATCTGCCCTCCTGAAGTCCAGGGATGCTGCCTTGCTGCAGGCCTTTGACACCCTATGCTGGATGGTGAATTCCAGTAGGCAATGATTGCTATCACCCACCATCCCCTCACCAGGGCATTCCCTGTGGCTAGGACTGTGCTAAGACTGTAGTGACTGTGAAGCCTATGAGGTGCCCAACCCCTTCTATTGTGACAAAACACACAGGTGTATCTTTTTTAACTTAAAAAATATTCTCTCCCCTTCCTCAACCATTTCTGACTCTTTTCCTATTCCTTATAAGTAGTTATAGGTAGTCGTAGGTAAGCTAAGTTCTTCTAGTCCATTATTGTGACAAGCCCCTTTTTATATTGCAAATAGTGTTCTGTTATTTTTGTATTGATTTTTACTACTTTATATTAATATTATATAATTTAGGCCTGTTCCTGTAAGTTAAGCAAAGTAATGTCAAGCCTCCATCTTGTAACATTACATTTCCATCTTGTAATGCCAAATCTCCATTTTGTGTCCCCTGCCTGAGCATACCCTATTGTAATTGTGTTGCAACTGACTCATACCTACTCCTCCTATGTAAATTAGTCCCTGGATGAATGAGAGTGAATGAGGGTGCTTGAGACATAATGGTAGCAGGCCTAAAACAGCTCCTGCTGAATGGCCATCAACTTCATGACCGGACCATAAATTTAACATCCCTACCACCCCCTTGCATTGACTCTCCCTGAAACCACAGACCTACTCCCAGGACCAGAGAAAAAACCCAATATTTGAAAAATTAAGACCCTCCAAGAAACCAGCAACATGGAAACAAAGAACAGAATAGAAACCAGCAACTCCACCATTGTATCCCACCAGATAATGAGGACACCTGGAACTGCATGACCTCATCTGAGCAGGACTGGCCCTTTCCTGGGCATGTCCTTCCCGCTGGAGTCATAGGTAGCCTATAAAAGGAGCAGTACAGTATGACCTGCTTGGAATGCCCTTTCCATCTGGACCAGCACTATGCCAAGCCACCTATTGACCCAGAGGCCCTGCTGGTGACCCCCTCTGGACAACACATCACTGAATAAGACTGACTATCAAGAATCAACGCACAGCCTGGATAGGTAGTGTGGTGGCGAGAAGCCCCCCCAGGCTCAGCAGGGGCTGGGGAAAACCTGAGAGCCCCAGCATGGGATAAATAGGCCCCCATGCCCTGGAAAAATTACCTTTAGGAGCATGGCCAGAGCCAGACCTAGAACCGTGGCTGTGTGAGTCAGCATTACTGCGGCTCTTCAAACAGCTGCTCCCAGGGCAGGGGAACACTGGGCCAATGGTGGCGGTGGGAGACACTGCCACGGGTAGATTTAAAAACCCTACCAGAAGCCGGTAGGGGAGAGAGGAGGGAGAAAGAGGCAGTGGGGAGCACACCAGGCACAGTGTGACTCCTGCAGCTGGCAGGAATGTTGCTGCAGGCTCGGACTCTGCATCCAGAGCAAGGGGAACAGTGTCCCTGCTTAGGCTGGGGAGGATCTATCCCCCCACCCCCCGCTATCTACATTTCCAAGTTAATAAAAAAAGTGTCTCTTGGAAGAGGGCAGGATGCCAGACAATGGGAGCCCAACCCTCTGGCACCAGGGTCTGGGGCTCCAGCTACCTTAACAACTAGGCAAACCTACTGGAGCCAAAGTCAACACTTGACCCCTTAGCAAAGGGGCTCACAGGGTACGGCAGAACTAAACAGGCAACACCCAAGCAGTTGGCGAGTGGATGGGGTGTAGGAGAAACAGAGCCCCACAGAACATTGCAGCACGAATGTAAGTACCTCCGGCACCGGGTCCCCTGAGAAGAGGAACACCACTGAACCCCTCCTTTCACCCAATAACAACAAGTCATGGCAGGCCAGTTGGGGCGGGGGTGCCCTGGTAAAAGAAGATGGTACGGTACTCACCACACCCACTAAAGACATCACAGGTAGCTATCACCCACCTTCTTCCCACCAGCAAGAGACCTGAACTGTCTCTGCACACCTTGACCTCAATCCCTCCGTTAAGCCTTTCCTCTCCTAATACCACTGTGTGAGTGTGTGGGAGAGCTTGTGGGGGGGGGGGGGGCGCAGAGCCAATAACTTTGTGGGTTGTATAATGTGTTGCCTTTTTAATAAAACTGTTATTTTGGAACCCTGAGATGGGTTTTGTCTTACTGATCTCCTGGCCCTGCTCCAATTTCTGCTCTCTGCCCCTCTGACCTTCCTTCCATCTCTCTTTCTCTTTCTCTCTCTCTCTCCTTGGCTGTCTGATCTTTTAACACCTGCTGTCTCCCAGCTCTCCCTGGTTCTGCCCTCTGCCTCCCAGCTCTCTGAAGCCCCAACCTGCCTCCTGGTTTCAGCTCCAGCTCCAACTCACGCTGTCTCCTGGCTCCAACCCTCCCCACCTCCTGGTGTCTCTCTCTGTCCCCTGCAGCCTCCAGCTTCTGTGTCTCCCAGCTCCTTATCTCCCAGCCTCCTCCTCCTCCAACTTTTACCTCCCAGCTCTTGGCTTTTTCCTCCACTACCCCTCACCTCACCTCTCTACTGCTTCTCCCAGCTTCTTTGACCAGCTTGGCTCTCTCTGTTGCCCCAGCTTGATCCCCTGCCTCTGCTCCTTCACCTCCTCTGTTTCCTGGACTTTTCTTCACCCCCAAGTAACCCCAGGACACCAAGTGACCCCAGGTACCCCTAGTGTTAACATACAACCACCATTGAAGTGCATGTTTCTGTGTATGTGCATGTGTGTGTGCACCCATAGTGTCATATGTGTAGCTTGTGTGTGTGTGTGTACCATTTTGTATCATGCCTTCCTGTCTAACAGCATGGTATTGAGATCCTGAGCATTGATCTGACATGTGTCAAGTCAACACAATAATTGTCCTTCTTGAGGCAAATTGCCCAATTTTTGATGTTGCAACAATTTTTAATGTTGGGTGGATGGCTAGGAACAGTGCATCTGGGGATACTTGGGGGACTGCAAATTGTTAGTATTGACCATATGGAGCAGACTGATATTACTACAACGTGAGCTGCCCAATACCAGCTGGAAATAATTCTTGCCTAAAGAGGCATAACTTTAAGCTGCTCAGAGGGCACTTAGATCATTTTTTCGTCCCTTAATGCATGGACCTTAAGGGTATTTAACACATGAGAAAGGTAACATCTAACAAAGCCTCTAGTTACTTCCCTGAGCCTCTGAATTCATTATCTATAATTGTAGAACAAGAAGCTGTCGTCTGTGGAGGGTAGAAATCACACTTCTTAACCCAACAAAAAATAATTTTTAAAATGCAGCATGTCTCAGCTTAATATCTAAATCTCTTGAAAAAATTCCAAACTAGCTCCACAAAACCAATATACAAGTTGGTGGTAGGAGGTCCAACCTGTTGTCATCTCTCTAACTACTGTCCAGGAAGTGGTGTTTTTGACAGGTCATGAATATATCTTGTGTGAACAGTGAATAAGATCAAGAGATTGTAGTTCCTTAGCAGCTGTTAATTTCTTCAGATTAGGACTTTTCTGCTTTGCTTATGTATATTTTAACCCAGGAAATCTAGTTGTTTCTGCTCACAAGCATTTCTACTTACTGAGCTTTAGGCTGCCAGGCTTGAGTGTTTCTAGTATACTAGACAGGCCTTTAACATATTGCCCTTCTGCATGGCCATATACCAACAGAATATTGTCTGAGTAATAAGTTCCTCTTTTAGGTACTGTAACAGCTCTTTCTTTTTCCTCTGTCAAGTATAATAGTAATGCCAATAAAAAGTCTGCAGAAACAATATCAATCAAATGTTATGTTAAAAGCACCTAACATAGTGCTGTCTAACTGTGGAGGAACCTGCCAACAACAACCAGTAGAATTTAAAACAAAAAATATTTTGGGCACCTGCTTTGCTTGAAGTGTGACACTGTCATGAATATGTACCACTCTTGTTTTCATAGTTTTGTTTAACAGGGTTGTCATTTTTCTTAGGTACTTTAACCAGTGGTTCACAAGCCCATGGGGTGCTGAGATTCTGTCTATGATTTTCATGAAAAGAAAAAAATCCAAGTTAATTGTTATTTAGCAGAGGTTAAAATAGAAAACCTTAAATGTTAATAAAAATACATTAGAGTATTTAGTTTAATAAGTCTTATTTTTTAAACTTTCCTGACTTTCAGTTCATTTTCTGTTTGATCAATGGAAGAAGGAGAAAGAAGGTAGAGGGAGAAAATGGGGTGAATTGTTAAAAGAGATGTTTTTTTTTTCTTTTTGATTTCAAGTTATTACTGGGAAAATGGTACATATCTGGGGAAAATGAACAAAATTCATTTTTATAATTTAAAAAATGACTATGCTCCATTCTACCTGTCAAATTAATTTTGAATACAATGAAATTCCTTGAGGTACATAAATGCTAAGCTATGGCCCACCAATAGTCCACTAGTCAAAAGAATGCCCAATCACCACAAGGCTATTCTATTTATTTTAAGATATAAACAATCCTGAATGAGTTTTCTTAATTGTAAATTGGAAAATATGAACAAATGAAAAAATAACTGTCACTGTGCTTAGTTTGCTAGTTTAAATGTAGATAACTAGCCCTGAAAATTATGAAATCAAATTATCAAAATGTTTGAAGTAATTTGTTTTCATAAGAAGCTACTTGTTCCTATACTATTAATAATGCACTGGCACTGATCATTGTTAATCTTGGTTTTGTTTAGTGAAATTGCATAGGATTCAGTAAGAGACCACAGTGTTCAATTTCTCATTAAGGTCAGTCAATTAAGGGGAAAAAAAGATTAAAAAGCAATAGACAAGGAACTATTTCCTTTTTTCAAGGATTTTTTTTTCTTTTTTTTTCCACGGAAGGTTTTTCAAAGATGTGTAACACTAAGGGCAGCCTTAGGTAAGAATGAGAAGTTAGTGATCAAATGGAACCTATGAGGTACTAGAGAAAAATAATTCAGTACTTACAGATAAAAAAATAAATATGAAAGGAACATATACATGTCAGACAGAAAATGATGAATTTTCTATTTCCTTAGCTGACATTCTGAAAGGTATTCACTGAAACCACCTACTGTTCTTTGAAGAGCTTTGTTCATGTGTTATCTCCTGTTTCACTGCTGTTGTCTATTTGAAATCCCTTGAAAGTATGTGTACACTGTAGAATGAGAAGAATATTCATTTATTGTTCATGAATACCCATACGAAGATTCACATTTCTGTCTAAAAGTGTCTAGTTATTTCAGGAATAAATAGCCCCTATTTAATGAAAAGTGACAGTTACTAGAAATGCTACATAGAGGCAGGTAGCAAAGCTTTTTGTAATAATGATATGGCTGTTCTTGAGGGAAAATATGACCCAAAATAGACTGGAGACAAATTAGGGTCACTTCTTATGATGCAATTGCTCTCCTGATCTTTTAAAAAACAAACATCAAAAGTTCTTCCACACAGATACCAATTACAAAATACTAGGGGTGTGTGAAATGAGCTGCATTCAATTGGATTCCGCCTGAATTGGGGGCAGTGATTAGATTAGTTGATTGGAGCACTGTCCTAATTCAATTTGGCCAAATCCAAACCTGAAGATTTAATGCTGATTCAGAGAATCAATGATTTGGTCATAGATACACCTATAAATCTTTTTTCTACATACCTCGAGGTATCAGACACAGCTTGTGAATGCGGCAATGGTGGGGCAGATGAAGCATCCCACAGAAGCATGGAGGGCTCCCCCGCATGGCTGATGGTGGACCAAGAAGCATATTGGAAGTATTCCTGATCCCCTTCTGGTTCCACTACCAAGAATGTGGGGGACCCCTGTGCACCCTCCCCTGGCTCAGCAATTGGCCAAAGGGAGACCCCAGGTGCCCCCCCCCCAGACCCAGGAGGCACCAGTCGTCAAGATGGGGTAGGGGAAGAGTTCCTCGTGCACTCTGTGGTGGACCCAAAATGGACTGGAAGTGCTTCTAGTCCACTTCTGGGTCCACTGCTGAGCATGTTGGGGGCCCCCCCTGCACTCCAGTGGGATGCTCTATCTGCCCCATCATCTCAGCATTCATGAGCCACCTGGTAACTTGTGTTATGTAGAAAAAAACATTTAAAGCTGTGTCTATGTCTGAATCATCAAATCTCTCTGAATATTTCCAAATCAATTCAGAGATTTCTCATTCTATTCAAAGGGATTAAAGTGTCTCCTAATTCAATTTAGATTCAGAGATTTGGCCACTGAATCAGGCTGAATCTCCATCAAATCAAATCAGTAACCAAAGCTTCTCACAGCCCTACAAAATACAAGCTCTTTTACCTTGAAAGCTAAATCATGAAAGAAAGCAAGGAGATGATCCTGTTTTTATAGAGGATATATGTAAGTTTTGCTTATGTGAGGAGTTCAAGTATCATTCAGGTTTCCTGGTCAGGCCTACTCCAATCAGTGCTTTGGCAATGCCTTTGTGTAAGCAGTATACATATGGATCAATGCTCCAGAGAGGCCTAAGCAAGTACTGAAGTTGATTAAAGAATTGTCTAATTGGGTAGTGTTGGGAGGGAAAATATCAGGTTAGTGGGAGGTTGTTTTAGGGACAATTAAAGAGTTTATTGCACAAAACTTAGGAGTAAATTAATGTAATTTTATAACAAAACAATTTTTTCTCACCTCTTCCCACTGCTGTTTTTTACCATGTTGTGCCTAGTTCCTGTCGGAGAAATTTGCTCTGTGTGTGCTGCCAAGACAGAAGCTGCCAGGCATGTGCCATGGCGATGGGCCTTGCAAGTGCCCTTTTCATGACCTGTTGGCCTGTCACTCAGGCCTGACCTAGTTTTTCTCTGGTGCAGACTCAGTTGCCTCACAGAGCTTGCAGCTGGGCATGCTCAGAGACAAACTGGAATGAGGTCAACCTTCTGGAAAATTCACTCAGTCAAGCAGCCTGATTGGCCACAGGACTGCTTTAAAAGTTCAGTGAACCCCTCCTTCGGGGGAAGATCGCGTTAGCTGAGGACAGAGGCTGCTGCTGCAGGGACTGTCTCTCAGTCAGGCTTTAAGGCCTATCGGTCTCCTCCTTTGCCTTCGTTGTTTGGTATTTCGTATTACTTGCTGTGTTACAGCTTCGACTCCGCTCACCTGGCTTCCGACTTACCTTGGCACTGACTACCGACTACGATTCCGGATCATCCATTGGACTTTGTTTGCAACCTCGGCTTGACTCACCTGGTTTTGACTTCGGCTTCCGACATCACCGCTTTTCATCGTTGTCCTAGTTCAAAATCCAAAGTCATGCACTTAGGATTTAAAAAAAAAAAAAAGAATGTTGCTAAAGACTGCAATTCCTTGCTTGGAAAAGACCAAGCAGAAGAAAGTTGATCACAAAAACATTAAGAGTCAAAATGAAAAAGAAAACAAACCCATGAAAAAAGAAAAACAAAATCCAAAAATGTATTAAATGAGATCTTTCCTGTAGGGATAAGGCAATATTAATGCCAACATGCAAGGAACTAGTGAGATCCCATCTGGGACTACGTACAATTCTCAATTTATCTTTTTTGAATAGTGTTCAAACTGGAACATGTGCGTGATTGCTTTTCTGCCAGTATATCAGGCAGGGGTGGCACCACCTTCTTCCCACTGCGGGGGCTGGACTGCAGCTGGGATCAGCCAGGCCAAGAGGATCCATCCCTCCCAGCAGCCCGCTCCAAGCCCAGTCCCAGCCCAGCCCAGCCCCCACACCAGGAAGAGGCTGGCATCACCCCTAACAGGAGTGCCACACTTTTCTGCGCTTCACCTGTGTAGGGTGGGCAGGTGGGAACCAGCAGCTACAGAAGGGCCAAGGTAAATTTTGGGGTGACTATACCCCCCCACCAGTTCCCTCTACAGTGCCACCTTGATGTCAGGAGGTAAACAGAAAGAAAAAAAAAACTCTAAAGAATAAATTGGGCATAGAACCTAATAGATATACATTTTCATAAATACAGGTAAGTTAAAAAAAAAAAGATGATTTCTAACCAGAGGAGTGAGATTCTGAATCAATCTCTTAGTAAGTTCATTGGGACAAAGAACCTAACTGGTTTTGAGTGGGGCTGGATCCAGTTTATGGAAAGAGTTATATATGTTTGCTACCATAGTTCCCTTGCTTTACCTGTGGCTGGGTAGTGTGTTATGTCTGTGATGTGTCAAGGTTGATGGTAGTCTTATATAAAGTCTGGATTATGGATTGTATAGGGAGGTTTGGCTAGGGATGATCCTGCCTTAGGTAGGGGTTGGATTAGATGACCTCTGGAGCTTCCTTCCAGCCCTACTTCTCAATGGTTCTATGAATAGGAATCTGGACTTATGACTCACAAGGTCCTTCCCAGTTCAGTTTCCTTCTTATGTATTAGGATTACTTCTAGCAGTAAACATCATGGGAAGTAACACACATGTAATAAAAAGAAGCAGATGCAGTTGTACATAGATAGTTTCTAGTGTTCAGTGTTTTTCACACTACTTAAAATATTTTCAGGGTTTTTTTTCCAAATTTCTCCCCCACAATTTTAGCTTAAAAAATGACCACAAAGCCTGCATCCACACATGGGTTATCAGCAGCACAAGTAGTAGGGTCACAAATTTGCGCTGCTACTTTGTGCTGTAGTGCATGCTCCTGCTCATACAGTTTAGTGGGACTCATTGTCCCGCTGCTTCAT
>NW_017728886.1:242812472-242837702 GCF_001723895.1 Crocodylus porosus | reverse complement strand
GCCACTCGCCTGGTCAGGGGGCAGCAGGGCAGGCCCTACGAGGAGAGGTTACGAGACCTGAACCTGTTCAAGCTCCACAAGAGAAGGCTGAGAGGAGATGTGGTGGCTGTCTATAAACTTACCAGAGGGGTCCAATGGGAAATGGAAGAGGCCCTGTTCCCCTGAGCACTACACAGAGTAACTAGGAATAATTGCCACAAGTTGACTGAGAGTAGGTTTAGACTGGACATCAGGAAGCACTACTTCATGGTCAGGGCAGCTAGGATCTGGAACCAACTTCCAAGCGAAGTGGTGCTGGCTCCTACCATGGGGGTCTTCAAAAGGAAGCTAGATAATCACCTAGCCAGGGTCATTTGACCCCAGCATTCTTTCTTGCCCGTGGCAGAGGGTCAGACCTGATGACCCGCTCAGGTCCCTTCTGACCCTACCGACTATGAATACTGTGAAACTTTTACATTTTGTTACACCATTATAAAGCTACTAGGATACTTATTGTATTTTTTTTGTGCAGAAAATAAGGTTCACAAAATCTAATGTATAAAATAAATATCTCCATTATTTTTATTATTTCAATAGTAATATTTTGTTTTATAATATAAATCTTCTTTCCTTCCCACCAAAAAAACCAAAACCTCTCACAAAAACCAAAGCCCTAAATACTAGAAAACTGAAAAAATTATGGCTGAGAATTTGAAAGAAGAATTGAAATCTGTAAAGGATCATACCTAAAATGGTCTTCTATTTTCATTCTATTGGTAAAGAGAAGAGTTAAGAAAGATCAAACAGCAAAAAATGTGAGAATTTTGTAAATTAGATTTGGGGAAAAATCATATACGATGCTGGAGGAGAAACTATTACATTGTGAAACAATTGAATAAGGTTCTCTGGAATACCCATATGCAGTTTAAAATATATTTTAACTGTCTATAGCAGTATTATAATTCCGTTAACTTGTGTAAATCTTCCCAATAATTTATGAAAAATATAATTTACTGTTCAAGTCTGTATATTTATACCATTATTGTACCATTTTCTCACTGTACAGAAGAAAAGGTGACATAGTTTAATGATGTTAGTTGAACATTTAAGATATTACTTGAGTTACATATTTTTTAAAAAGTGTTTCATTGTGATCTTTTAAGGGAAAGTCTATATAATACCCCTTTAGTCATTATATTATATTCCATAATTTTCTTCTTTGCTTACTTTTTTTTAAATTAGGGAAAATACGTATTCCTCATGCTAGCCTACAAAAAAAGAGTGAAGTTGTGAAACTAATGTTGATCTAATTCTCTTGAAGCCTTCAAGTTGAAGGACTTTTATAAAACCCAACAGAACTTTACACATCCATGACTCTATATGCTCTATAGTTCAGTCAAGACCCTGAGGCTTGGATATTTATTAAACAACTTGCATTTTTAAAATTCTTTTAAAACAAAAAGTTGAGAAGAAAAGAGGATTACTTCCTGAGGCTGTCTCTTTAGAATGCCAGAAAAGTCTCATGAAGGCTGTTCAAGCAATTTGTTACCAAATTATGTTTCCTATCACACTAAAAATAAGCATGTATTATTTTTCCAGTAATATGATTGTAGAAAGGTGATTATCAACAGGGAATTTTATTTGAAAAGTTCCGAACTTATTTTTGTGTCAACAGAAAGGATAGGCAAGCTTGAAGCATTCTACTCAACTCTGGGATCACTGAACTTCATTATCTCCACTTTACCTCATGTGTGTTTAGATCTTTAAAACAGGGCTTACGGCTGGAGCACCAAACAAATCTTGTGAACTAATATCAATTGGTGTCACTGGTGTTGCATAAATACAACAGAAACAAGAATTTAATTTTGTATATTTAAGGAAAATGTTTTTAGCTTACTATTCACCACAGTCTTATTTTAAATGTTATATGTAAGAATATTAGTTTAATCAACAATAGTACCAGTTATCCTGTTTTCCTTGACTATAGAGTAGGTTTAAATAAAATTCCAGAAATGATGGCTATAGTTAAACAACATGGCTCTACAGGAAAGGATAAGCTGATAGCTCTACGTACAGGGGACCTGTCTTTCTCTGAGTGAGCTCTGAGTATTTGACACTTCAGAGAAAAATGGCACTGGACTATCATGTTCTTAGATAATTGTGTTGTGAATTAAAAAGGGGGAGTAAAATTTAATTTGACACAGTCCTTGTTTCTGGAATAATATGATTAATTGGCCATGAAACTTATTTCAGATTTTTTTAAACTACACTTTAACTGTAGTCCATGTGATTAACTCATTTGAAGTAATTTGTATTATATAGACACAGTAGAGTGATTTTCTTTTTTATATTTTTCTGTCTCTTCCTGTCCAACCCCTTCCTCCATCCTGTATTTAGATAGAAAATAGTAGTAAATAGGTATATACAAAAGCTGTGTTAACCGGCACTTTATTAGCTGGAAAGCTCTATTAACCAACATCTGAGGAACACGGCAAAAGTGAAACCGGAAGTATCATTTCCAGAAGACTTCCCATTTCACCTCCATGGGCCAAGTTTTAATTTGCCACTTCTTCAGCCCAGGGCCCAGGGCAAAGTGGCCTGTGTGGGGTAAAGCAGCATGTGCAGGGCCCCCCACCCTGTCCCCCAGCACACTGGTGCCGGGGAGTGCACCAGATGTTGCACATGTGATTAACCAGAATCTCCACAGCAATAGTAGTTGGAAGTGGGAGAGTATATTTTCAAAATCTTTGAAAAACAAAGTGAAAAGAGGGACAAAATAGGGGAAGAGAAAGAAAGATACACACAGTGAGGCGCCACACTTTCCTAAGTGATCAGAGACTATTCAATAGAACAGACAAATTTGGACAGTGCTTCTGACTTCACCTTTTTCACCCACCTACTCACAATACTGCCTCCAGCCTCATTTGGGATCATAGCCTGTTAAAAGAATTTGAAAATCTTAGAAAAATATAAAATAATGACAACTAATAAAAAAAACCCAACAAGAGAAAATCCCCAAAACAAAATACCTTACTCACTGTAAAGTTGATAAAAAGTTAGATTATATAAAAGACCTGGAGTGAATGCATGTTTGTCTATATGATTAGGTTGGAAAGAGTTGGTAAATATTTTGAAGGCAACCTTACAGCTTCTGTTCAGTTCTTAGGACACTTATACAAGTGACATTTTCTTGCTCATTTGCCCCCCTGAAGCACTCTACAGCTATGCCCCTACAGAACAGCATGACTACAGAGCACTTTAAAAAGGCTCATTCCTGCAACAATCTGCTCCAAAGCAGAAAGCTTTCATAAACTTGTGTCATCCCATGCCCAGAGCAGGGCTCAGCTGATGCAGCCCAGACCTGCTCCTAGCCCTGTCTTCAGAATGGGAGTGGGGGGAAAGGGAGCAGAGAGAGCTCAGTCTGGAGTTTGCCCAAACAGTGCTAGATGGTGCAGTAGGTGGATTGGAGAACCCCTGAGGTGGGGGGGGCTCCAATCCACCTACCCCAGCACTATGTGGGCGGACCCAATTCTCCCTCTGCTCCCTTCCCTCCTGCCCCATTCTGAAGACAGAACTAGAACTAGGAGGAAGGAGGGGCAGGACTAGAGTAGAGCAGCAGCTCAATCCCCAGCCCCTGTGACCCAATAGCAAGCATTTGCTGGGTCTGGGGGATCACTGTAACTAACACCACTTCTTGCAAAATGCCATGAGTTACAGTGGGGAGTTGCATGTCTATCAGCACTATTAGTGTTTCAAAATACCACATTGACTACCGAGATGTTTGAATTTGGAGCGCAAACATGCAGATGTGAAGAAAATGGCTGTATATGTGCATGTGTGCATGCTTTTTCCCATCAAGATGCTTCTAAGTGCCTAAGATACTTTTGAAAACTGGTGAAAGGTGCTTTTGAAAACTTTCCTGGATGGATTTTTTTACAGGTAGATAAAAGTATTGACTGCCTAATGTTTAGAGAAATGCAGCATAATATATATAGGAAGTCAAAGAAGGCTACAAAAAGCAGACTGGCAAGACATTCCTAAATGTATGCACAACCACATAAAAATGAGAAAGACGAACTATAAGACTTGATAGCTTTCAGATAAGGTGAGTAATTTTGTCTCTCTTGACTCTTCTTTTATTTCAAAATATGAAGAAAACCACATAGAAAAGTATTTGGATAGCAAAAGCACACTTACACATCAGGAAGAGACTAGTTAATACTGATAATGTTTATGTCAGTGAAAAACATTTTCAAATGTGAATACATCCAAAAATCAAAAGCTGAAGGATAAGAATGAAGAGAAGCTTCAGAGCATGATAAGACAGACTGGTTTGTTTTAATGAACTGCCTTTTTTATGAAGTACATCGTCCAATTTTCTTCCATAAATGCTAGGGCAGAAATTACACAAGTGATTGGAAACCAGTTCAAATCTGTAACACAACAGAAGTTCAGCGCACATAAACCATTTTGACAATGTCTGAAACTGGTTTAAGATAAAGATGAATGGATGTAGAATTAAGTGATTTAGATTAAATAAGTTTATTGAACTTCTGTCCCAGATCTCCTCTAGTTTCAAGTTAATTCACAGTTCCCCAGTATCCCAGGATGCTTTGCACCTCCCTCACAAGCCCCCTCTCACAAGGTGAGCATGCCTGCCTTGGCTCAAGCTGTTTTCTCCAGCTGAGTAGAGAGGTGTGCTCAATTCTCCCCAGCTCCTGGCCTTAGCTACTGCAGGCATGTGGCTGCATTTCCAGAATCAAAAATGAATGTCTGCTCACTTGGTTATCAGCTCAATCTATGCCACTTAGATTAATCTGCATAGACTGAATTGATTCAGTTTTGGTCTTTTTGACTGTCTGTAATTAGCCTTAATGCATTTTTCATTCATTCAGTATTTGATAACTAGTCAACCAGCTAAGGTAAGGAGGTGGAGTTTGGAATTTTCATTTTTAAGGATTACATTTTTTGCACTAGTGTCACATTAAGCATCATTTTCATAGTCTGTCCACTTCATATACACAATTTCTTAAGACAGATGTGTATATGCAACTTTAATATTTACTTCCTTGATGGTATGAAGATAAAATACATGACTCCACTCATTCCAATATGGTTTAGGTATAGTGCTAACAATTCTAAGCACTCTTGATGTTTAAAGCATTTTACAAACACCAATATTAATCATTACAACACATTGCGATGCAGATAAATATATTTATTTCATTTTACTATATGGAAACTAAAATAATGAGAGGCTAAGGACTTGTGCATGACCACAGAGGAAGTGACAAAGAAATTGAGTCAAAATGCAGGCACTCCTGATGCCCTAACTCTTTGCTCAGATGAGTAGAGATGACATGTGATGCTTATTAGATTCAAATAAATAATCCTAACTTAACTCCTTGATCTTTTACAAATTGGATCTCTACAGAGAATCAGATTTATTACTTGTGCACTGAAAGTGACAAGGAGCATAGTAAGCTGTTTATTTTGACTGGAAAATATAAAATGAAGAAAGGAGACATGGCATCCTCTGTTCTTAACTGCCAGTTCCCCTCCAGATATAGTTTCCCTCCAGACTGGGGGGTTGGAGTTGTATGGGGTTTTTTGTGACTATTTTTAAGCTTACTGTGAAAATAACAGAGCAACAGAGACACCTACTGATGTTTTCATAATACTGAGGTTTAAAAATTTGGTGGAGAATGACACTAAAAGATTCAACTACAAGTTTACTTGTTTTATTTTTTTAAATAGGTTGTGTAATTATAAATTATTCTGATCCTGAAAAAGAATGATAGTTTCTTATGTATACCAAAATGAACATTTTCTGTTTGCAAGCTACTAATACTTGAGCTACATGACAAATTTGATTAACACATGTAGTTATAAAGAAGAACATTTTCCAAAAAATGCTGATATACTTTAGATTTGCAGAATAATACTTCCTTATTTATATGATATTCCATGCATGGTTTCAGTCACATGCAGTTAAAGGACCAGAAAAAGAATCTCCATTTTTAATTATGTTGACTGAAATATAGATCAAGCCCACTGATAATATTCCTAAAATGCTTTGTGTACCTACAATATTTTGATAATTGAGTACATATTTATGAGCTTTTCTTAATGCTTTCTTCACTGCCTGATGTTTGATGACAAGTTCTGTCATTCTATCCCTTATAAAGAAAATATATTTGAATATTTTAAATAAAATCTATTTTTTGACAGTGCAGCTGACTTTTTTTGTGGATAAGCACTTCATTTTATAAATTTAAATTAAAAAAATAGATAAGTACATTTTATGAAGAACAAAATGAAAGATTTTTAAATATATCAAGGATGAAATGGATACCAGTCTTTTTTAAATCTATTGCAAGGATAAAATCTTCCTCAATGAGACTTACTTATTTGACTATTATTTAATTAAGAACACAAATTGATTATGTACTAATTATAATTCAGAAAGGCTAAATGAGAGAAGCTGATATGACAGGGGACATATTTCCTATTTCTCTTCTACTTACTGACAGATGCCAAGCTGATCTGTGCCACGGTTTGGTTTATCCAACAAAAATTTTCAATGGGAAAAGGTGGGACTATGTGACAGCTGACTTCCCAAATGCCATGAAAATGAAGAACTAGTTAGTAGCATCATCATTGTAATATATACTTCTGCAAAGGAATAGATGGAGTCTCATCTATTGCTACTTTAGGATAAAGCTTGATAAAGCTGACTAGTTTTATCTTGTGGGACAGAGGTGGGAAAGAACTAAAATATATAAGTGCTGAATATATTGCAAATGAACAAAGAGAATATGATAAGCAAAGGGGGAGTAACATTTATTTAAATTGGCTGAAAAAGCCATAGAAAAGCCTGCAATGGCAATTAGCATATGGCCAGAAGTTTTTTGTGCATGCATGTGCATGTGTTGGTATTTATTAATTATAGTGGAGTTTAAATGTACAAAAGACATACTTATATTAGTTATTTTGTTAAAGATAACAAAAAGATGGGAGGTACGATTACAAAATGTACCAGCGAAGCTGGTTGAGCATATCTGTCAGGCCAGTAATGTCACTTAAAGATGCAAGAGATGCAGTGAGGTGAGGCCTATAGATTAATCAAGATGCTGTGAAGACAACTAGCCCTTTCAGCATTGTTTTTCACATATAGACATTCAAAGAAGTCTAATCTAAAGCCCAACATACAGAAAGAATGGTGCCACTCATTTAAGAAGCATCAGAAATTTAAACGTCTGTGTCACTCCTTCTGAAATAAAAAATTAGGCTATCAGGTCTTCCTGTCCCTGTTCTGTAGAGGTGCCCATCTCTCTATTTTCACCACAAGACAGCATGCCATAAGAGGGCAACACAAGGAATAGAAGATGGTTTGTTGTCTGGCCTAGGAAACATAATAGAGAGCTACATTACAGTAAAGAGATTTCCTAGTTGGCTGAGTTACCTTATTTAACTGTACAATACAAATAAAATAAAATTTTTTGATTCCTATATTCTAGAAGTCCAAGTGCATTGTTAGTGAGGCAGGGCACTTGATGTGCCTGCCACTTTAAGAGTTCAGGCAACCAGCTGAGCCACTGGCAGGTGTTGGCCAGGGCTAATTGTGGAGTCAGCTGACCCAAGGGTCTGACAGCTAAGTCTGATCAAGGGAGTCACCTGATTGGAACAGTTCTGGGTATAAGCCGGTACCTTGAGAGTTGGGCTGGCAGTAACATCTTAGGAGCTAGTAAAGAAATATCACCCAGCAGGAAGCCTGTTGTTTCTGCATGCCAGCAAGGAGGATGACATTTGGAGGTTTGGGTAGAAACTAAGAGGAAGGAGGATGTTCCTGTGTAGGGTCCAAGGACTTGAGAAGGGGCTGAGTGCAATGGGGCCTATTGAGGGGCCAGGTGAGCCCTGAGAGAGGGGCCAAGTATTTGGAAGACCTAGTCAAGGGTCTCAGTGAACCAGTGAGTGGAGCAGAGTATGGGGGTGTGGTGAAAAGGGGAAGGTTCCCCAGGAAGGACCAGGAAGGGCAGGAGACAGGCAGAACTTATGGGAGGCTCGAAAGCCAGACGGGAGCAGCCAGCCTCCAACCCCAGGCACAGAGAGAGAGATGCTGCATGGACTGAAGCATCAGGACTTGGGGGTAATGCATGTGGGTCAGGCAGCTGCAGGAGCCCAGAGACCCAGGGGTAGTGAAGCCCCTGCCATTTGTTTTCTTTAAAAGTTAATTGTCATTTTGGCTAAAGGCTCTGTGACTCATAATGGTGCATGGACTTAAAGACCCCACAACAGAAGAAATGCTCGAGAATTGATTGAATGAGAAAAATTCATAGATGTTTGCTTCTCTTCATTTTTGTTAATTGTTGAAGGAGGATATCTGCATTATACCCAGGTTAGCTTGGCAGACAATGGAATTAATTAATCAGTGCCAATCCAGAGTGGAGTACAAACTTTACTGAGCTGGGAAAAAATACAAGAATTGATTTAGTTTTCCTGAGAGGCAGACCTGGGCACCATAGCATATGTAACCCTGGCCCAATGGGCCTATTACTGATCTGGCTTTAAGGTCACTGTAAGCCTAAGAGCCGCCCAAAAGAGCCAGCTGGCATCAGAGTCCACTCATACTTATTTCCATCTGGCTGGTGTATGGATAGGGTAAAGGGGAGATAGGAACCCCACAAAGAAAACCAACTGAACAGATCCTAGAACACTTGGCAGACAGACCACCTCCCAATTATAAAAATATTCAATATCAAGCCATGGCAGGTAAAAATCACGCAATGGTAGTACTGTGCTTGGACCCAAGAGGTCCCATTCCTCACAGCACATTCCCATCAACCATCAGATCACTGAGGGCCTCAGCCCTCTCCAGCACTGTAGTGACAGGGGGCCTCTTGAGGTGTCTGGATGATCCCAGAGAAGGAAGGGGATGCCTTAAGAAAGATCTATGGAGAGCTCAGGGTGAGCCCAGGGAGATGAAGTAGCCTAGGGTGGACACCAGGTGGGCAGACCCACAGAAACAAGAGGGCTGACAGCTGGAGGACTGACCCTGGGAATCTCAATTGGCCTGTAGAGGGCCAGGGCCCAGGAAGGGATGAAGGGTAAAATAGACCAGGGCAGAGATGGGAGAGCCTACATTTTTCTACTGGCCTTAGGAGGGCCAGGGCCTAAAACAGGCTGAAAGTCCTTTGAGGCCACAATTGATAGGAAGGGGTCAAGGGGCATGCAGCCCAAGATGATGATGGCTGGTGCTGGGCCATCTGAGGAAGGATCAAGGAAAAGAGTCTGAGAGTGAGCTGAGGGAGAGAAATGGAAGACTTGTATAGGAGATAGAGCCAGTGCCAGGGGTTGTGGTGGTTAGCAGCTAAGGATGGGTGTAGGAAATTTAGGGTGAGCTCAGAGAGGGACACGTAAGATCAGGTAGGCCTGAAGACCGGTCCTGGGTAAGACCTGAAACTGCATGTTACTGGAGCTGGTTAATGTGGTGGGGCTGCCCGTGGCAGAGCAGCCTTCATGAAATGTCATGCATGGATCACTAGGGAAAGGCAAGGATGGGGCACCAGAAAGTCTCAATTCCCACTGCCTTCTGCATTATACCCTGTGGAGGGGAAAGGTGAGGGGAGCATACTGACAGAAAAGCACTGGACTGGGGATGGCCTGGACCATATGGGTCCAGAGGTCCAGTGAGGGGCCAGGGATAGCCAGGGTGGCATGGATCCAGAGGTGGAGCATAACAAGGGATTGGGGAATAGTTTGCAGGACCTCATGGGTCCAAGGGCCTGGATAGTGAGGCCCAGTGAGCATAGTGAGGCCCAAAGTGTCCAGCAGCCAGTGAGGGGCCAGGAATGGAGTGCAGGACCAGATGGGTTCAAGGCCTTAGATTGAGGCCCAGTGAGGGACCTGAGGTATATTATAAGGCCCAGCAAGTATAGTGGGACCAAGAATAGAGACTAGGACTGGATGTGCCCAAAGGCCTAGAGAGTGGCCAGGAAAATATAGAACTAAATGGGTCCAGGACAAGGAACCAAAAGGGGCTGGCAGCCTAGAGAGGGACTGGGAGAGAAACTGAGGAACCTTGTAGCCCAGGGATTTGTTGTGCAAGACTGGGGGGCTGAGGGCCCAGGGAGGGGCCAAAGGAGAGACCAAAGGGTCTGGCAACCTAAATGGGGCTGAGATGGAGACTGAAGGTTTTGGCAGCCCAGGAAGGGGCTGTGCAGAGAGACCAAGGGGTCTGAGGGCCCAGAGTGGGGCTGAGAGAGGCAGAGAAGGTCTAGAGAAGGGCTGCTTTGACAACTGGTAGAACATCTGTAAGGATGCTATCTGTGAGGCTTGAGGCAGGTTGCAGGGGAGGTATGGAGCCATGCAATTGGCCCATAAGGCTAGGAGCACAATCTGGGTGGTCATTATAATAAGACCAGGGCTGCCCCCCGCACTCTGAGCAACAACTAACATCAAGGCATGATAAGCAACAGCTGGGCAGACTGCCCATAGACCAGCGTATCTCAGAAATGGTTTGGTGTTCCCTGTGACAGTTAACAAATGGGAAATAAGAAAATAAGTAGAAAGATGGCAGGAAATGTAAAGAATTACTTAGGGAACAGCAACCTTCTACTTTGCCTCATCCTAAACTCAAATAAGAAAGTAGAACTAAAAAGAGTTTCTGAGTCAGGGCTGTAGAAATGTCAGGACATTTGAAGAATATATTGGACATGAAAAATTAATCAGGAATAGTTAATAAGCCTTAGTGTTAATGGAAAAGACAAAGGTTTGTAGCCAAATTTTGTTTGGACTTCCATCTCATCCATTCCACATCAGTGAACTGTGTTCAGTTTAAATCAAGATATTATTTGGCTCAAGACACTTGTTGGAGATGACTGATCATTGTTAGTCTATAAATATCTTCCAAAAAAGAAAAAGAATGAAAGCTCTATTTCCTGAACAGAAGCAGAAAACAAATGATATTTTGTAATGAGTGGAGAATTCTTGGGGGTGATATCTTTTATTGGACCAACTGAATTGTAAAAGTAGACATAGACAAGTTTTTTGTTTCACAGTACCCTTCTTCAAGCCTGTGAAAGAAAAGCAAGCCCAGCAGATAAGGGGAGATGAAACTATAGTTTAAATAGAACTCCATATGGATATAAGGGAAAGTAACAGATAGAAGAAAGATGCAGGAAAAACACCTAATAAAAGAACAAGATTATTCAGGAGGCTCATTATCACCTGTGAAGTGCAGAGATTAGAAAATACCAGGTAGATTATAATTTGAGTGAACATAGTACACACTAAGAAAACCAGGACAATGCTGGCTTCAGTAGTCCTGCCTCAGCTGGTTGGTCAATAGTCCCAGAGTGGAATTTGATGGGGACACAGAACAGCATGATGCACCAGGTAGGTGGCTGCGCAGGCACTGCTACTGCTATGTGCAAGCAAGCAGGGCAGACTGAAGTGGGATGGCAGCTGCATCATAGCAGCTGAGATAGGCATGGGTATGATCCATGGATTCTGGTGGTTTGCTGTGGCAATTGTTGATTGTTGTGGCAGTAGAGATGAGTTGACGGATCTTGCATTTATTGCTAACACAGGCCTTGGTCCTATTAGGTTGCCGCTGAACAACAGGAAATCTACTTCTAATGGGCAAGATTATGGTGCTGTTTGAAGGCTTAGGAGTAGGGAAAGGCTGAGATCATTTCTCTCAAGGTCTTGTACTTTTCAAGTATAGCCTGTAATCATCTCATGATCCTTCTTATTGATTCAAGGGTAGGATGTTAAGTGACAACAAAGGTTGTGTGATTAGTGAGGGGGTTTATCTCGCATTGTAGTAGGTTGCTGCAGGATATTTGGGTGGCCCTTTCAAAGATATGATCTATTTTGCTGCTTGAGAGTCCCTGCTGAGTAAAGGCAGGCAAGGTTCTTTGGGTAAATGTGATATCTTTCATTAGACCAACTATAGTAAAGGTAGTTTTCAGTTTAGCAATATGGGTGTCATAAGTATTGTCCTCAGAATACATGTGGTTATATAAGGGCTGAATGTAGATCACCAGTTTTTTCATGTGTTTGTGATGAATTCTGGTTTTCTGGACATAAGTGTGGTGGTCCATAGATTTTTCTCTGTATAGCAATTTGTAAGATGTCCTCCTGGACATAGATTGTGATATCTGGAAAGCTGACATTAGTGCAGGAGTATTCCAGAGAATTTGATTGAAGAGTGGTAGTTGTTAAATTCATTTTGCACTGAACAATTAATGATAATGTTACTTTAAGGACACTGTTGATAGAGGTTGAAAGAATAGGTACAAGAAAGGGAAATACTAGCCTCAACATTTTCAGAAGTCTTTTGCTATGAAGGGATAGAAGAGGGAAATGTCTTATAAAGGACATAAAAAGATGTGACACTGTAAACTAGTACTGTATGTAAGTTAATAATGAATAGCTCTTATAACTAATGGGCAAAGAGGTATGTAATTGCTGTTGCTAGTGTTGTTTGTTTGTTGGTTTTGTTTTGTTTCATTTTGCTTTTTGCAATTTTTTCTTTGGTTTTACTCATAGGCCACATGCATGCTTTGGCAGAACAATCAATGGTACACAGGAACAACGCGCCTTAAAGAAAAGAGAGAAAGGAGGAAAAATTCATAGAATCATAGAATCAATGAGTCGGAAGGGACCTAGACAGATCATCTAGTCCAACCTCCTGCCATGGGCAGGAAGGAGCACTGGGGGTGGCAGGGGTCATAAGACCACAGCCAGGTGCCTATCCAGTCTCCTCTGGAATTGTTAGCAAAGGTACTGACTCTGTAGGCAAGATGCGTCAGTGAACTACCAAGATGTTATAAACTCTGCAGGTGAACAATTACACAGCAGCAACAAATCCAATCTGAGTTTTAAAAAGGATCAAGATATAATTCCCTGAAATCCCAAATCAAGACATGACTAAGCGCATGTTGATCCAATTCCTAGGTCCTTGAGTGCTTTTTTAATTCCCTTTACACTCTTAGGGCCAAATGCTCAGGCACTGTATATTAGTATCATTCCACTGAAGTCAATCGGACTTCAAGAGGAGCTAAACTTTTTCAGCATCTGAAATGTGCCTGTTCTTAGACTGCAGAACTTCATTACCTTCGATCTCTCCGGTCCCTGCACCACTTGTTACACTAGTGATCTATTCATTTTGACTACTTGCCATTTAAATGAGCTGTCAGTTCATTTAAATACATAAAAGTATTTAAATGAACTGATAGTTGTGAAGCAGGTTTTAAATTTCTCTTTTTTTTTCTTCCAGTGTCATGTTTCTAAGTTTGTTAAACCAGAGATGAAGAAGTATGGCGTGAGAATGCCAACTAATCGACCATGCCAACATAAAAAGTATGGCAAGAAATATACCATCATCCAAGGGAAAGAAAAAATGGGTGAATGGATGTCAGGAAAATGTAGCAACAGGGTACATAGGATCTTACTGCTCCTTTAGTATGTATTCTATAACATGTAAACATAAAATGAAGGAAGATGATTTTTAGAGACGTGGAGTTAGGTCCGTAGGCTCCCTAAACAGTCATAGAGCAAAGCTATGAACCTTCAACAGGTAATCAAGGGAAGAAAACAAAAACAAAAAATGCTTGTCAGGAAGTACCAAATGTTGGCTAATAGGAACTGCTGAGCACTAACACCCTCTACTTGAGATCCAAAACCTGAACTCTCTTCTGAAATAGTATAGGTTACAGCAGTCAAGGATTGGGAGACTTTAAGGGCAAGGGATGAATATCCAAGATGAAAAAGAACACATCTGAAAACATTGGCATAATGTTTCTATTATTCCTACGTAAATAAAATATTTAGCTATGTACTTCCTCTTTTTGCCATCTTCTACCTACCTCCTCAATGCCCTTGCACAAAAACCCCTCATTAATACAGTATTGGATATCCTTGTACTTTCCATCCTGCTACTCACTTTTTAATTTTACTCTTACAGACACAAAATTCGTTACTCAGAATACCTCAGCAAGGTCATGTCCTAAATGCATGATGCTCTTGATATGTTCCAGAGAGGCTACCTTTCGAGTTATGTTAATTTATAACTCAGTCAATATCTTCACCACCAATTCTTGAAAAAAGGAACATGACAGCATAGTTATGCGACTTCATAAATCACAATGATACAAAATGACTGAAGATGTTGGCACTTTATTGTGGGAATATATTAAGCACCAGGCTATTTGTTTCCTTTTCACAAATATTATTCAAGTTGCAATCAAATTTGCATGCTTTGAATTTATATTACAAGGTTACAGTTAATCAAAATACTTAGGCCACATACATACAGATATTTTTTTCCTAGTACAGTTGTTACTCTCCTAGGGAAAAAAAAATCAGTGTCCAGATGTTCATGAGTTTTCTCCCAGAGCAAATGGCTACTCCAGAAGAAAAAATAACCTGGGAAGTTAAATTACTTCTGTGAGACTTTCTCCTGGGAGAGTGAATGTCTGTACAACTTACTTTCTAAGAGAAGCCAAAGCATAATCCTCCAATATTTCTATATGCTCCTGCTCCTGCTCCTGCTCCTGCTCCTGCTCCTGCTCCTGCTCCTGCTCCTCCCCAGGAGTCAATGTTGCTCTGTGGATTCTACTACTTCAGTGAAGAAGGGAGCACAACATGATACCTTCATAATCCCCACATTGTGCTTCAGGGAAATACAATCTGACCTCAGGCTGTGAGGGTCAGCCAAGCAGGGCTGCCCTGTGCACTGCTGCCAACTTTTATCAAGCAGACTACGTCTGCAGAGTGCACCAAGATGTATGCATAGGCTCCTTCTGGTTGAACAGCATCAGCACTTCAAGCTTTGTGTTCTTCAAAGACTTTGTGTTTCATTATCTGTTTAGTTATCTCCAAGTATGTTTTTCTTCTATTAGGAGACTAAAACCTAGAGAATTTTCCCAAGGTCATTTGAATGTCTATATGTAGTCTTAGTTTCACATGGAAAAGGCACAGTGTTAGCTAACAAAATCTATATTTTAAATTAAAAAGATTGGTTAAACAAGCACATTTTAAAACACCTGAGTGAAATTCAGGTTACCAAGAAGATATCTCAGAAATTCATATTTTTGCAAGAATGATAAATTAAGACATATCACTTCTCTTGTATCTTGAGAAAACAGGATATGATTATTTCTACTAACAGCCAAGCTACTGCCTTAATGGAGGCACATTACATAGATGCATGGAAATGTATGAGTGGGTATGAAATAGTCCTTATAATAATATTAAACATCAATTATATTTAGGCACACAATGCTACTAGCATTTCCTAAGTGAACTAATTAGTATCTATGTATGGATAAACTAATTGCCTCATCTAAAATACGCAGCAGCAGACTTATAATTCTATCTCATTAAACTCCTGTAAATATGTTAAAGTGGACAATTGCAATTAAAATGAACCACAACATATCTTTATATATTAAGCATTGACCAGGGTATTACATTTTACTAAAGTATGTATTAGTATCAGAGAACTCATACTATGTTCAGAGTTCATGTAATAAGAAAGTCCGTGGTCCCAATAAGCTTCCAGTATATTTTCAATGAAGATCACATCAGATTTGTTTACATAATACTCATTTAGATCAATTATATTTCTTGTAAAGAAATTATGATGATAAACTTGGAGTTTTGCTAAAGAAAGGTAAATACAAATGTCTATGTTCGCAGAGGAGAAAAATAAATAGGACATGAATGTTAGACATACAAATGGAAGGACTTCAGAAGACTAATTAAATTACTAATTGTCCATCCCTGTCTTTGAATTTGAAACTCGACAAATAAAATAGATATTGTATATTTATATTATCTATGCATGTGCAATTGCATATGCATAAAGCTATGCATAGATTCTGCAGCTATGCATGTGCAATATGCAGCCATCTTTAATGTCAGGAAAAAAAAAACTTTGATCAGACATTCAGTGGTTAAATTAATTATTCAGAATCTCTCATTTAGCAGTCATATATCATACCTAAATATTGTTTATAATCACCATTCAGATTCAAATCGATGATAAAGCATAAAAGATATATTTCTTTACACTTTCACCTATATAAAAATTGGTGATTATGAATAAAAATATACATTGTTAATGAATGTCAAATATTTTGGAGGACTAGCTATTTGACTTTTTGGTGACATCCTGGTTGCTTATTTTTAGTGACCTCACTATGGCGCTGTTATATTAAACCATTGTCAATAAATAGGATGTGTAATTGCAATCTGTTTTCCATTTCTTATGTTTAATTTATTATTAACCTAGTGCAAAATACACTGTATATTACTCGTATCATAAATAGAATCAGATTCTATTTTAGGTTCATTTTAAAACTTGCTAGCTAAAACATAGTGTGCCTTATTTAATATCTATGACCGGGACATTGCCAGCATGACAAAAAATGGTTAAAGTTGTAATATTAACTTGTTATGGTTATAATATCTTTATCCTTGGAACAGAAAAGCCAGTGGGAAACAGCTGCTTTCAGAACGTGCTGGTAGCCTTATTCACCTTGTTCTGAGATCACTTTTTATTATCTCTTCATATAAACATTCATTGGACATACTCCACTGTCACAGACAAACTCAGACATGTTTTACTCTTCATGGTGAGCACTAAAACTTCTCTCAGTTATACAATTGATAATAAGCAGTCACACTTATTCTGGTGGCTTTCCTGTTTGTCTGAGTAAAAGTTACAATACTTAACCACGCTTCTCTGTACTGTGTAATTCACTAGAGGACCTTCTGCTCTGAAATCTGCTAATGCTGCTGCATTCTGCAAGGAGACTGACACACTCACATATAACTAACAGCTTGAGAAATGATGCGAGTCTTGGTGTTCAATTTTCACATTCAAATAATATGGAAACTCAAGAATAATTTTGCCCATGTATAGAAAATATACAAGAAAACAGTCACTCTTGTGCACATCCCTTTCTCTCAGGAATATTGCAAAAGGACATTTAGTTGGTTTATAATTTGGAAAAATAGGAACTATTAATTTGGCTGTTGGAAGTCACTATTAAAGTCAATATCTATGCAGATTTAAAAAATACTACACACCGGTAGTACATAGTGATATCTTAGTTATGTTCGTGGTGAAACTTATAAAGCTGTTACCCATTCAGTATCGTATTAAAGGAAATATACAGATATCACCTGATGACAAATCAAAATGCCCACAATTTTACATGCATTTCTTGTGTAACCCTTACTCACATTCATGAGTATTGACATTGACTTTAATGGAACCACTCGTATGTTGCTAGCACTTATCACAAGGAATGCACCCTGGCCTCCTTCAACAACAGAAGTTATTATCATAAGAACTTAACTACTGCCACACTGATGCAGACCAATAGTTTGTGAATTTTAATCACCCATCTCCAACTAGCAGATGTTTCAGAGAAAGGTTCAAGAAAACCCATACTGCTTTATTATGGAATGTCCTGTTCTTAGCAGAAATTTTTTTTAAATTCCTGCCAAATAGTTGTAGGGTCATTTCAAATATGGATACCTAAAATAACACCAACCTCTATATATAGGCAGCTAAATAAAATTGGGTGCATTTCAGAAATGTAAGCATTGATAGGAACCATTGGCCTTTTGAGGTGACTTGGCTTATTGGAGTCCAGAAATTTAACATAATTGCTCAGCTCAATGCAATTATCAGCTGAAGTTAGCCTCCAAACTTGGATGGTGACATTCTATGTGCCATTCTAAATTTTGATGCCCTTTCATACATCCCATTTGGGTTTTTTGGCAATTTACATAGGAGAATGCTTCAGAACAATCCTAAGAGCATTTCAGTGAAGGGGACACATAAAAAAGCCTCAGCTGCAGGAACTATATTTTTAGGTTCTCAATATGTGAGGAGATACTGCTACTCTGGCATAAAAAAGAAGTCTGTAGCTTTTCTCTCAGTGTGTAATCAGATTCTCAGCTGTATTTTACATTAATAGAATGCTTGATTTGGTAATCCCCAGGTCACAGAGCAATAAGTTTGATCCAAGATCTCAAATTAAGTGGATGATAGGAATGACATGTAAGAGGTTTTTAGATTCCTTTCAAAATGTTAGTAAAAGTGTGCAAATAATAACACTTAAAAATCTGCTAATTTTCAATTCCAAAAAATGAAGAATTGTTCAGGAGAGAATAGCTCGTCTTGTAAATGCCTGCAGTTCGACTTCACTAGTAAGGAAATTGAGGTTTCCAATCAAGAAAAAAATAGAGCAAAAGGTTAAGAGTAAGGAAAAGCTTAAAATGAATGCTATGGGCCATCTGTTCAAAACAGCTTCTAATTTTGGATCTCTATGAATAATGAGATTAAATGTGCAGAATTCAGTTGTTTCACTACCTTATTTTAGCAAGACATCAGGTAGCTAATTATCTAAATTCTATCACACGGAGATACTGTGAATACACAATTAGAAGCCACTTTTAAAGGCGTGTGCCCATTTATTATGAACCTTTCAAGAAACAAACTATTGATCATATCGAGTAAATTAACATACATAATGGAGATGCTCTAACACCATTACCACAATAGTCACCATGTATAAAACAGATTTGTTCTCTCTTTCTGTTAACTGGTGGATTATCTCTCTAATGACACTCAATCTCCCCCCCCCCCAAAATAATTTGAATGATATTAGCATCAATTCCACAGTCCTTTACAGTGGAATTTATTAGATACTAGCAAAGGGCTCGTCAAGAATGACAGGCGGGGCGGTGGGGACGGAGCGCCACCACCCACTGCCCACAGTGCTGCCACTCTGTGTCTGACTGCATGCAACTCCTTTCCCCCCACTCTGTGTCCGGCCCCATGTACACCCCATACACACACCTCAGAAACACACACACCCATACCCATCCACCCCACGCACCACACCCATCCAGCCACATGCCACACATCCACCCAACACCATGCCATACACACCCAGCCATCCAGACACCACCCACACACACAGAGCCACACGCCACACCCACCCAGGCACATCCCACATAAACACATGCCACACCCACCTACCCACAAACCACAACCACCTAGTCACCTCCCCCCCACACACATACAGCCACCCATCAAGCCAAACGACACACAGACACATGCCCATTTGGATGCTGGATGCCACACCTACACCCACACACGGAGCCACTTGCCACACAGCCACACACCACACACACTCCCCCCAGCCACGCGCTACACATGCCATACACACATACCCAACCACACACACACACTCACCCACTCATCTGCATGCCCCGCAGCCAGCAGGTGCTCCCAGTGCAGGGAGGGGCATGGTGCAAAGCCACAGAGTGCCACACAGGGAACATGCACTGGTGACATGCCCCACCCAGTGGCCCTTTGCTGCATTCATCAGGAACTGTTTGTGCCCCCCTGCCTGGTCTCTCCTCATGGCACCCTGTGACCCCATGCCCTCCCCTATGCTGGGAGCACCTGCCATCTGTGGGAGGCAGGATGTGGGGCCACAGGGTGCCACATGGGGAAGGGGCCTGTGAGGTCTGGGCAGCACCCACTGACTGTAGCACATGGGGTGGAGTGTGCCCCCCATGCCTGCACCCTGTGCAGCAGAGTGCCCACTTGTTGGAGGCTATGGGGGGCTGGAGTGTGGCTACAGGCAGCCCTGAGGGGCATGGGCAGAGGGATGCAGGCAATGCCCATCAGCTGCCGCATGGGGCTGCAGGGAAGGGTGTGCCCCTCATGCCCGCTTCCTGCGTGGCACCCTGCAGCCATGTGCCATGCCCCTCCTGTGTTTTGGTGCTCCCAGTGTGTGGGGAGATGTGGCCACAGGGTGCCATGTAGGGAGTGGACACAGGGGGCACACCCCGCCTGTGGACACATGAAGGTGGGTGCTGGCTGTGCCCCACTGCCCCCCTGTTCCAGATCACACATGCACAGTTGGTCTGGAGTGTTACAGACAGACAGATGGAAGTGGTAAGGATTTTATTATATTAGAATAATAAGAAATTATTAGCAATTATAATGGGAAAACTGCCATAAACTATTTACATTGAAAACTTCTCTCAGCTTTTAGTCACTAATCAGACCACAGAAACAGACATTTTCTCTTTGAGATTTTGTGAGCTCCTTCTCTGCAGAAAACAATTTATTGCAATGCAGATTTCTTTCATGTGACCTACAGTCTTTCACATATATCTCTGTCTAGGGATTTTACTTTTCAGCTGCCTCTACCATCTAATAGATTGTTGGAAAAAAAATGAAAAGTCCAAATAAAACACACAGTCTGGGCAAAAGGAGGAATTTTGTTTTAAAAATGATGTTTAGATATCATAATACTTCATGATAAAATAATCTTTTTACTTCCCTGTTAAATGGTATTTCTGCTAATCATAGCTTTAAGAAAAGGGTGTCAATAAAACACACATTTTAATTCTTTGGGCTGTTGCCTGAACTCTCGAAAACTTGCCATTTTAAAATAAAACCATACATTTTTACTGGCATTGTTATTTGCAGCTTTAATATAAAACGGTCTATAATGGGAAGAAATTGTGAAAAACCTGGATGCTCCAATTTGCTGGAATGCTTCTAGCACACTGGTATTTCACAAAGTTCATGTAAGGACTAACCAAAACACTTTGCAGACTCACCATGCTTCTGAAACAGCAGTAAGCTAGAAGAGTGTTCAGGCAAGCAAATAGACATCAACAAGCAAATAGACACAGCAAACAAAAATTAGTATTTCTACAAAACCTAAAACTCAAATCATCTTCTCCCTCCCTGCAACTTCTTTTTTGTCCAGCTTTTGACTGCTTCTATGGTATATGACCAGGGATCATGCTACAGAGGCGGTGGTGTTACAGATTACTTTTAAAATATTCTAAAGGTATGTAAAACAGTAGAATTCATATGTTCAAGGGTGTTAAGCTGTGGTAAGTATCTTCTGTTCATTTTAAAGTTATCATATTTGGGCTGGCAGTTATCTTTTATCTGTTCTATGAAGCTCAAGCTACGGTATTGCTAGTCTTCTTAATGGAGATAAAGTGATTAATTTGTAGTCACCCTATATCCCAGGATGCAAGGCTCCTGGCCCCTCTACCCCTGATCCATGGATAAGCACTCCACCATCCAAAGTTCTACTGTCCAGTGGGTGGCACGGCCTCAAGCCACCCTCACCTACCCCCAGTGGCTGTCACCCCCCAGTCCACATGGCACCATGGGGCTAGTTTCAGGGACCCCAGAAGACCTGATCTAGACCCCTGGGTAAGGGGCCAGGGTGGTGGCCATCCCATCAGGCCTTTGCCTCACATCTGGGGAGGTCTTCCCTAGCCAAGAGAACTGAACTGGGGTGGGGTGGCATGGCTTCCCCACCAAGCCTCTGTGTTCCTGGACGGGGAAGGGAAAAAAGGCTGTCTGGTGCCAAGTGTGGCAAGAGCATGGAGCCTGGGGAGGCATGCTTCCTTGGGCTATACATTCTTGCCATGTGGCAACTAAACTCCCAGAGTGTAGCTCCCAAGGGGTTAATTGAAGTGACTCCACCCCCTCCAACTTTTTCCCCAGGGGAAAAAGGCCAAGCTGGCATAGGAAAATTTCAATTAATTTGGGGTAAACTGAGCTCAATTCAAGTTTCCCCATGCCTTGTGCCTGGCTTAATGGTGCAGGCAGCCCCAAGGAAAGCTTGGTGGGGCTTGGATGGGGTGTGAGTATCTGCGGTCTGGTTCAGTAGAACTTGTGGCAGTTGACCAGCATGGAGCCAAATGCCTGAACTGAACTCAGCACTCACCAGCCCCTTCCACCTCAGGCCATGATAGGGCTACAGAGAATTTGGAGGGAAAGCTGGGGATCCCCTTAAACCCCACTCAGTGTGGTATGGGACCATGGGAGTTCAACAGGGCTTATTGAAGGCAGGTGGCACTTACCAGCCCCCTCCAACCTCATTCCCCTGACCAAGATTGGAATGCATGGCCTCCCAGGGCTCAATAGCTTCCTAGCAGAGCCTGTGTGATCCTCCCCCACACTGACCTGATCCCAGTCCTCCCCACAACAGCCTTCCCCAGAAAACCAGTGCTAGGGGAGCTTGTTGGAGCAGGCTGACATGGAGGTAGCTCCCTGTGCTTGGCTTGATGATTCTCCAGGAGCCAGCCTTTTTTCTACTATGCAGAATCCAATAATACATGAGAGAGTCTTTTAAATTTATTATTTATTTAATTTTGCTTCTGCTGTTGAATAGCAGAAACAAAGAATCCTGCTGCTTGTTCTGACAGCTTTTATGTAGATTACTGAGTCAGATCACACTCCATTAGCCTCAGCACCTTAGACTAGGGGATGGCAGCCTGCAGCCTATGGGCTGTATCTGGTCTGCAAAGTAATTTGATCCTTTATGTGAAATCTGTGGCAGTTTAGTGATGGGCTGAAAGTGTACATTGGCAATGGGTTACAAGCATGCTGGTGGCTGGGGGGAGCAGAGGCATGCAAGCAGGGTCATACCTCAGGCCAAGGTCTGTTATCTCAGCCTTATGTTCCTAAAATGTTGCTGATCCTTGTCTATATATTGTACAATTATATTGTAAATTTTATTTCAGACCTTCCCATTCTCTAATATGGTTGTCATGACCTAAAGGTCTCAGTAATTATCTGAAACTGTAGTCTGAGAAAGGGCAATAAATTTAAAAGGTCAAATGTTAATAGGGGCAGATCCAGAGAGGATGCAGTGGTGTGTTCATATCCTCCCGCTCTTTTGGACCCCACTACATAGGATTACCATATTTCCAAGTCCAAAAAAAAAGGACACCTGTGACCAAGGGGGAAGGGGGAATATGATGGGGGCGGGCAGTGAAATGCTGGTTCCCTGCCCATTCTGTTGCCCCTCACTGACCCCAGCCCTGCTGGTGCCCCTCACTCCCAACCTGCAGCCCTTGCTGTCCCAGTGCTGCTGGTGTCCCGCACTGTGGACCCAGAGCCTTTGCCCCACAGCCCTGCTAGTTCCTCTCACTCCCAACATGTAGATCCCTGGCACTGACAGTGCCCTGGACACCCAATCCACAGTCACCCCTCCCATTCCTCTGCCCCTCACTCCTGATCTGAACCATCCTGTCCCCCCAGCGCTGCTGATGTCCCACACTCTGGATCAACAGCCTCTGCCCCCCCCAGCCCTGCTGGTGCCTCTCACTCCCAACCCACAGACCCCTGCCTCCTCAGCCCTGCTGCCCGAGTTCACTCACTCTGTATCTCTCTCGTTCTCTGTTTGCATAGCTTATTGGAGACTGCACAGGAGCATGTGACCCCCAACAGAAACTCCTTAACTGTTGCTTCCAGCTTGGAGCAGCCAACTCCAGACAGCATAAAACTTGGACATTTGCTGTTATTTTAACCTTCATATATTCCCATAGGGTAATTTCCTTCTCTAGATGCATATTTTGTGCAGTATCTTATAGTTCATTAATTCTATTTTTTTTCCTTTTTAGGACATTGTCACTGGCATCACAGTACACAATATCCCCAAGGAACAGCTGCTTACATGAATGTTTTGTTCTCTGTGGATGGAAAACTGCCCAGGCATCAATGTGTTTGTCCATATGGGGTAATAAATGACCCTAAGTCCATGTTAATGCATTGGGATAACTTGTTACCCCAATGCAATTTCTGTATAAATGACAGGCCTAGACTGTTTGGCCACTTTGGGTGGATGCATCTGAAAGGTCATCATTCATTCACACCTCCATTTCAGGTATCCATGGTAACTAATGGATGACCATCCTCCATCCATTGCAGAGGATGTGGTCTTCCCTTTTGTTAGCAGGCTGCAGGGTCATCAAAACACCTTGCCCTTTGTTAGCAGGCTGCAAGATCATCAAAACACCTTCCCCTTTCCCAAAACAAAACAAAACAAAAAAACCCTTGCCCAAATCCAGTCCTCTATTCTCTTTTCTGATGGCAAAACTCTGTCTCACCTGCCCCTTTCATAACATACAAGCTAGTTTTCCCTGCCTTTGTTGGAAGTGAAGATAAAGAGCAAAGGGACAGCAGAGAAGAAATAGAACAACATCATGCTATAATACAGCATATCAAGTCCCCTTCAACAGGAAGGGCTTGACATCACCCCTCCCCCCATGCTCCTTTTACCTCCTTTCAATAAGCCTCTGCATGTGTGGTTTCCAAACACCATCCACCCACATTTGGCTTCCTTGAAAAAGGTGGATGCTGGTCTCTGGCTTCTGTGCCCAGGAGGAGAGGGTATTACCTGTGCTCCCATAAGGCAGGGCAGAATTGCTTCTGTGACAAGATAGGTGGACAGGCTTGTCTTTGATTGTTATTAATATGCATTCAGCAGTAATTTTTTTTTCTTTTTTTCCTGAAGTCCAGGATGAGAAGGCAGTGCATATTCAATGCTGAAGCTTGTTTTGCACAGGTAACCGGGGATGACAGTGACAAATCCACTTGTGAAATCTTATCCCAAGGCAGTGAAGATGCTGACTTTGTTCCAGACATGGGAGATGGGTCATAGTAAGAAGACCATGCATCTATGGAAGCTTAATCCACCTCAGATGAGAAGGAATTGGTGCCACAAGCAGAAGTGATGCCAACTCTTCCAGTGGGAAACGGAAGAGGACCAGCCTAGGGCTGCTGTGGAAGATTGAGGAGAGCTATAGCAGGATGTGGAGAAGAACCACTGCCACCAGCTCCAAAAAACATTGCAGATGGTGACACCTTTAGAGGAAGGAATGGCAGAGTATAGGAAAAAGGTCCACAGCTAATACATCATTGGAGAACAGCTAAGGACATAGTTCATGAAAGTGCTGGGCCAACAAAAGAAAGTAATAAAGACACAGTGGTGGAAACGTTCTACCTATTTCTCTCACAAGATATCCTGACTGTTATCATAAGAGAAACAAACAGAGGCAAAAAGAAGTTTCAGGGAGTGCAATGATAGCCATCCTGAAAATAGAAAGGAGTGGAAAAAGCTGGATGAAACAGAACTGAAAGCCTGCATTGGCCTTCTACTGCTGAGTGGTCTATAACACAGTGGTCACGAAGCACTGGAGGAGTTGGGGGAGCAATGCACTAAGCATGGGGTCCCTCAAGGCTCTGTCCTTGGACCCATACTGTTCAACATCTTCATTAATGATGTGGACACTGGAGTCAGGAGTGGACTGGCCAAGTTCACTGATGACACCAAACTTTGGGGCAAAGCATCCATGCCAGAAAACAGGCGGGTGATCCAGGCTGACCTG